>NC_056406.1:5981666-6295833 GCF_905147365.1 Aricia agestis | reverse complement strand
TCAAGTTTACACTTATTCTTTAATGTATTTAATACAACTGCTTCCTTCTTTATGATATAAGCAATGTTTGTTTACTTGACAACAGTGATCTAACGTATAATGATTTTTATTTACGTTAATCGTTACTAAAATAATTTATATTCTCAAAAATGGATAAAAGCGTAACGTGCGAGCATCTCAACAAGCTCGTGGAGCACTTCGACAAGGAACTATGGCAGTCGAAGGAGGTGAGATTGAAGTTTTTTAAGGATACATAACCTCAAACGTAATAGGAGTGTAGGTACTGTTTAATTAACATTCCGTGTTTGTGTGCTTATTATGCAATTTACTGGACAGCGATCGTCATCGGACGGTCTGTGTACTCGTTATGCGCGATATCTTGTTATTACACTACACTGCTGTTTGTATGGTTTCCTGTAATATAGTTTAATAGTATTTTTATTGCACAAGTCTCAGATGTAATAATATTAATATAATAAAAACAAGTCCATGTCACAATCTGCAGATATCACACAAATCATGAATATCGACTCAAAGCAGTATTGTACCTAGTTACATTGTTTACTATATTTCTATTGTGTTGCTACTTAAATTATAATGTAAATCCTTTGTTTAATTTACAACAAAAAGTCATGCAATGTTGTGAAGGTAAACAAAAGAAATAAGTTATGTATATTATGCTTGCCTTTTATAACTGACACATTATTGATTTAAAATGTTTTTAGGTCAATATTGTTTTTTACACACACATTATTTTAGTGTTGCTGACAGATATCCTATTCACAAAAATCAGTAAAAGTGGGACATAAAATCTTATCCAATAATAGTGTTTACATAACTCTCACTTTTTTGTTATAATGCATGTTCTATGTGCAATTAGTCAGGTGACTTGCAAAATGATGAAATTGATTTTCAGTAATTGCATATTTATTTTTTTGATATAATATGGATAGGTAAAATATATTGTTAAATGTTAAACATAATATTTTAACTTAGCAAAGACAAAGTTTATACTAGGTATCAATATCATAAAATATATTACTTAGGGAAAAATCTTTTAACTTCAAAATTAATGTTTAGAATGAATAGGTAATATTTATTTGTATGAATAAATGTTTAAGGAATTAAGAATAGACCTTAAAAAAACAAAATGTTGCATAGAAAAGCACTTTTGATATCAAAGTTAACAAAAAAGCAATCTCTACACTATACATTATACATGCTGAGATTTTATCATACTAATTTGATTTCAGAATCTGGCATGTTTCGACTGTGGATGTCCGGGACCCAACTTATGGATATGTTTACAGCCTGAATGCCTTCATATTGGTTGCTCCGAAGTCAAAAATGACCATAGCACTATACATCAAAAGGTAATCAGGATGATTATTTTACATTCAAAAATGTTTGCCGGTCAGCAAGCATATAATATTTACACAGTAGATATCTTTTTTCACCAATGCTGGTTGTTTTGGAGGGCATGTATTTAAATCAATATCTGTATATTCCCTTTTCTCGATCAAAATATTTGAAAGTTTCACCAAAAATACTGACTTGCACACTAATTATGCACCCTAAATAATGCGAATTCAGCATACTATTTAAGTTATTTGCATTTGCGAGACTGTTTTACTGAACGAATAACTATTATTAAAATAGTATATCTAACAATTCCTTAGTTCAACAAACATACTACAACTTTTTAAAGGAAAACCATCACCTAAATTACTTTTAGGAACATCATTTATTCTAAATTAAACCCAATTTAATCTGTTATGTTTATATTATAATTAAGAACACATAAAAATCATCAAGTGCTAACTTAACATGGACTAAACTTTGGCACAGTGAATGGTAACTCAGTGTATAAACAATAATAATAAACAATCGGCAAAGAGCGAGTCGGATTCGCGCACAAAGGGTTCCTTAACTTAAGGGCTCCTTACCGATATATTGCAAAATAAATAAGCCTCCGGCTTAGGAATTGCACTCTAGGGGTTGACAAGCTACTAAAGAAAAAAAAAACAACTGGCTTCAATTATGAGTCGACGGAGCCCCGCAACGCGGGTGGGTACTTCTGGGTGGTTCACAAAAAAATAACCACGATGGCTAAGGCGGGAGCGTAGCCTAACCCAATCAAGTCGTATTGGGCTAACATTGCTATTAATTATTTAAGAATCATTAATAAATTTATTAACCCATACAATTACAATACAGTAGTAAATTTTGATAATTTTTCTTAATTTTTATCAAGAAACCTTGAATTATATAGTTTTGGAATGATAAAATCTATTACCATATCTCATCATAATTACCAAAAATCTTTGTCGCTAACACAGAAATAGATCAAGATATATCTGTGGTTGTTAAAGAGTAAAGAGCGAGCGCAAAGGAGTGAGTGCGGCGTTAGATGAGGAGGCCCCAACATGTTTTTTAGTAAAACAGAGAAACAAAAAGAAAATAAAGTTAGGCTAAAAATATTTTAGTTGCACGATTTGTCAATTTGTAGACTTGTTTTGATAATAGAAATTGATTTTATTGTGGTGTACCTTTCGATATCGTTTTTGGAAATTCCGTTGTAAGATTGTTCAATTTAGAGTGCAAGTTAGTATTTTTGATAAACAATTTAAATTTTAGTTTTACAAATAATATATCTGATGTATGAACCATATTTTTGGTGTGAATTTGGTCTCGTTTTGTATGATGTTTAAGTTTTTTTTGAAGGACATGTTCAGTTAATCAATTGTTTTTTTTTGATCAGCATTAGTTTTTCTGGTATGCATTCAGTTAATTAGCAAAGTTGAGGTAGTGTGCTGAAAAATTATTCTGATGTGCATATAATAATATCCCGTTTTGGAGTGTCCGTGGCCTAGTCGGAAGACTGTTGGTTCGTCACTTGAAAGGGTGCAGGTTGAATCTCGGGTGGAGGTGTGTACCAATGAGACATTTTCAGATCTCAAGTACATATTAGGGATGTTTGAAGAACGGTGAAGGAAAACATTGTGAGGAAAGCCGCATATGGTTGGTCCCAGATGTATTGACTTGCTCATTCCTCTTGACTAGGCAACCATATCGACATTTAAAATCTTGTCCCAGGCACTACAGTATTTGAAGAGTGAGTGTTCCCTCTGAAAATACTGTATAAAATAATGGATACAAATGCCTTGTTTTGTCTTTGTCTTCTACATTGGAAATATTACTTAAAAGACTATGACAGTATGACACCAATTGCGTGATTACTGTGAAAGGAACCATCCATAAAGTATGTCACACCATTTTCATGATTTTTAGACTCCTCCCCCAGCCCCCTCCTTGTCACTCCATGTCACACTTGATTGACCCCCTTCCCCCCTTTAGGTGTGTCATACTTTACGGATGGCCTCTAACAACTATTGCTATAAAAACCAATTTTCTATATCCTTAAATCACACTTTGTCAGCCATTATATTATTTTACATTGTTCTAAGTTGAAGTTACAATAATTATACCTCACAGCTATGGTAGGGTCAAAGTGCAACTGTTGTAACAAAGAGCATTCGACACAGACTGCTTTATAAATATTTATTGTTTTGATTTATCCATACTTTGCTAGTCATAAAACTGATAAAAGGCAGTTGCTGGATAAATTATGATGCATTTTTGATAATGTAACATGAATAAGAATTAAAAAAAAAATAAGTAGCATTTTCTTAACACCTCCAATGTGGGTATCGCAGACACAATATAATATTTTCAATTGTTATGTTGCAGCCGGCTAAAGCCGGTTAAAGCAATGCCTATTAAATAGAATATCTCATTGGAACTTTTTTGTGTGAAAAGTATGTATGAAAATTAAACTGCCTCCATACAAAATTTTGGACCAAAGTCCAAAATTTTGTATGTTGCAATTTGACAAATTCATTTCAAAAGAGTTTTTCAGTATATGTTTTGAATGCAGGGCAGGGCCCCCGCTACCATTTGTGCAATGTGTGCAATGCACACGGGCGCCACCATCAAGGATCACCATCTAAATCGCCATCTTTAGGGGCGCCAAAACCAAGGACCCAAAAAATTTGCCTAAAGGGCCGCCAAAATCCTTTTTTTGCACACATGCGCCAGTAGCCCTTACGGGGGCCCTGCAATAGAGAAAGAATCTTATTAATATTAACAATGTCATCATACTTGTTTCAGAACTACCCGTTACACTCTGTCCATATGAACGTCTCGACAGACCGAATATGGTGTTATCTGTGCGAGAAGGAGGTTCATAAGCGGGCAGCGTTGAGGCATGCACAGGTAAAGGTTGCAATTACATATTAATTATACTAGCTATTTGACCGAGCTTTGCTCGGTATTCGATAAAGCATGAGTAAAATGACATTTTCGAAAAATGATTCCTAGCTAGATCGATTTATCGCCCCGAAACCCCCTATATACTAAATTTCATGAAAAGCATTGGAGCCGATTCCGAGATTCCAATTATATAATATAATACATATATACAAGAATTGCTCGTTTAAAGATATAAGATTTTACATATAAATTAATATCAAAATAAGTAATTAATCTACTCTGTACTCTGGTCTAAAGCCACAAGCTCAAACAGGATGAAATTGATCTGTTTTCCTCTATTTTAATTCTATCAACTCTAATGCACTGAGATAATAGTGTGAACTTTTTAAGCTTGCTAACTTTAATAACTGTAACACTAATTTATATTTAGCTTTTATAGTGCCAATGTATATTATTGATCAAGGATCATATCAGCTGTTCTGATATTAGACTTGTTACACAAAAAAAAATTTTTTTTCAGTTAAATCCTGAGCCTTCGGCGGAAGATGCGTCAGTCACAGCAAGACTCAGCTCCATGGGCGTCGCCAACTCCGACGACGAGGCCGATCCCGACGACATGGACCTGGACTTTGACGACGAACCACCGAGAGGTAGAGTATTAGGGCCTGTTTCACCACTACCTGATAAATACCGGATAGGCTATCTACAACTTATCTGACAGAGTATGAAATATCTGTCAAAGAAGTTGTGGATAGCCTATCCGGAACTTATCAGTAACTGGTGAAACAGCCTCTCTCTAATTTGTTTGGATGACAGAGTTGGTGTGGTGTTTTGACCATAAAGTTAATATACCTAACGGAATAGAGAAACAAGAGTCTTAGCAAGCGAGATGTCACTATCAATATCAGTAACACTGCGCGGTAAAAAGAGATGTGTGATACATTACAGCAGAACCAATTTTTTTCATCTGTTTTACTTATCGGCACATTGACAATTTAATCTCTCAAAAAGATAAGTGGAAAAGAAGCTATAATAAATTATAATTTACTATAGCTCCTTTTCCACTTATTTTTGAATGAGTGGAAAAAAACTTTACAAAACGCGTTTAACTTATATAGTGTGTTAAAATAATCATAATAAAATTTTATAATATGTTTTGTATTTGTATTTTGAAATAATGTGGTCTAGTTTGATTTTTGATCTTTTTTGTGCGTGCACAGTGCAACCGTCAGGACTCAGGGTTCATAATGAAAGTTGATCTTCTGAGTTCTGACAGTCCTGACGTCATAGCGTTTATTTGACCTCTTTTCGATAACTCCATATTTGTTCAAATAATGAAATAATTCAAACTTTAACAATTTTTATGATTAATTTTAATAATTCAACACTATCGTTCTGTAGGTCTGGTGGGTCTGCAGAACATCGGGAACACGTGCTACATGAACGCGGCGCTGCAGGCGCTCAGCAACACGCAGCCGCTCACCTCGTACTTCCTCGACTGCGCTGCCGCCGTCGCCGTGCTCTCCGGCGACAAGAAACCCGGCCTAAGTCGGTGAGTGTAGTAATAGTAAAATATATGTACCATCGATGAAATTGTTTTCTAGGCAGTTGACGGGCCTATGTCATTTGGTTGAGTTATGTCAATTCAATATTAGTCTGTCGGCTGGGTTTGACGTAACGTACCTACGTAAGGGCCTTATCACACTGGCGATTATCGAGCGATTTGAAAGCGACGCTACTGCGCAGCGCACACGCCGCGATGACGCCGTGATTGCGCGGCGTGCACGCAGCTTGCCTTCGGCGTTGTGGACACTCAGCAGCAAAATGGATTCTTACGTCACTCCCTAGACGAGCCTACTATATATAATAATAATCTGTGTAGACGAGTGTGCAAAATGGCGTCCACGCCGTGGCGTGCCACGACGACGCTGCGCTGTCGCGACGTGTACGCCGCGCAATCGCGGCGTGTGCGCTGCGCAGTCGCGTCGCTTTCAAATCGCTCGCTAATCGCCAGTGTGATAAGGCACTAAGTTGGTGGCGTTACGTCAAACCCAGCCGACAGACTTATATTGAATTGAGATAACATAATATAATATGGTGGACCTCCACCATCTGAATCAATTTCTTCAACGGTACTTACGTTTAAATAAAATGCGCCAGGACATATGTCCTGGCGCGTTTTACTACGTTTTACTGGTACTTATTTTTAGTATGTACCAGTAGTAGTTTAAATTTTTGTTTTTGTTTCAGAGCATACCAAAAATTAATGCAAGAAATGTGGCATATTAGAAGTAGAGGCTATGTTGTACCAAATGGCATATTGTACGGGATAAGAAATGTGAGTATCTTCATAGTATTAAAATTAATAATGAAACTAATACAATGGGCGAATAAAAGACTTGTAAGAAGTGAAATGTATAATTTATTTTTATCCTTTATGCACAATGTACCATCGAGGAAGTTGATTCCTATGCAATTGACAGACCAACGTTATTTGGTCGAATATGTCAATTCAATGTTAATTGTGATCTGTCAGCTGGGTCTGACGTAACGCAACCAAACTACTTAGGTCCCCGATTTGCATAGGAATCAACTTCTCTGATAGTACCTAAGATGCAGTGCAGCTTATGCAGTGGCGTAATTTAAAACTTATAAATAAACAAAATAAACTGCTAATCTTATAAGTAATTCATACTTTATTAATTATTACTAATACTATAAATATGAAAGTGTGTCACGTCCAAATCGCTGAACCGATTTTGATGAAATTTGTTATGGAGATACTTTGAGTCCCGGGAAAGGACATAGGATACTTTCTAACCTGGAAAGACGCACGGTTCCCGCGCGATAATTGAATTTTGGCGCAACAGAGTTGCGGGCGTCATCTAGTGCACATGCAATTTGTACCATTTCCTTTTCCAGGTGCACCCGATGTTCCGCGGCTACCAGCAGCACGACACCCAGGAGTTCCTGCGCTGCTTCCTCGACCAGCTGCACGAGGAACTCAAGGAGCCGGTAAATATACACTAAGAGCCAGTCCACAAGCCGCGTTGCATCGACGCAGCGCTGCCGTAGCGTTGTTTTACATACAAATAACCAAGGTGTTCACACAGCGCACTGCGTCATCAGCTGCAACGCATACATGACGGGCAGCAGCCCCCGAGACGAAGCGGGAGGGGGTGTTGACGTTAAGAATTCGTAATAACGCTGCGATGACGCAGAGCCCGTGTAACCGTCTATGCGTCAAACGGCAGCGCTGCGTCGACGCAAGACGTGTGGACTGGCTCTAATGTCTAAACCAAGAGACGAGCAATTTTATATTAACACACAATAAAATTTAGGGCCTGATCACGGAGCTAATACAGAGAGGAGGTGTGGTAATCAAATTTCCTTAAGAAACAACGCGTGACAATTTGCGGGGTGAGGGGGTGTCAAGCTCCGCCTACTTTTCCATATTTCACCTATCGTGTAAAAGTAAAACTACTAGCTTAGGTCGATGTTGATGTTACTACGTAGTTCAGCTATCTTACACTAGATGTCAAAATTCTTTAATATTATGGGACGTTCTCAGAACTTTAAAAAATGTATATTAATTATAATAAGGTCAATCATTAAAATTAGGGTTAGAATTTTGACCGAATTTTTAATGTAAAATAAGGAGACAAACGAGTAAACGGGTCACCTGGTGGAAAGCAACTTTCGTAGCCCATGAACACTCGCAACATCAAAAGAGCTGCAGGTGCGTTGCCGGCCTTTTAAGAGGTAATAGGGTAGGGAAGGGAATGGGGTGGGTACTAGGTAATAGGTAAGTACTCTTTTTTTTTTAATTTCATGAAAAAAAATTTAATCAATTACCTACGGCTGGCCAAATGTCAGCGCGCGTCAACATTAGCAAACAAAACTGTCATTGCGATACTTAACCGATTCAATGCGGCGCACATTTTTGAAGACTTTCAGTCGTGGCGGCACACAATTTTCTCGTGACATACGCCATAGAAGTAGATGACACGGCTACCGTGTCACCCGCCACGTTCAAAAAGGTTTATTGTTTAGTTGAGCCCAAACCATTAATGTTAACGGAAGGCTACGTTGTTTTGAGTTGACTTCGAGTAGTTTTACTAAGTGTTAACCTGAAAATGGCAGGTAAGCGATTTTTTTATTCAGATGTTGCAAACCTTATGTAGGTTTCAAAGTTAGAAAAATTAGTATACTAAATATAATCGGGGTTTCCGATGTAAATTATTATACATTCGTAGATAAATTTAAACAAGTTCGTTGTTAAGTTTTTTAACCGACTTCCAAAAAGGAGGACAGTCCCAGTAATAAAGTTCATAGGTACAAGTTTGCGGTAACAGCTAGTTAAAGATATTTTCGAAAGAAACAACTTAGATTAAAACAAAAATCGTTAGTGGATTAGTAATACTTTGATGTCAACGCATTACGTGGAAAATTAAGATGATTTTGTTGAGAGTAGAACCTTCTAAAGTGTAATTTGAGGGAGATACAATCGTTTTTGAAATGACACGGCTCACGTGTCATACGCCACACGTTAAAAACATGTATGACACGGCTACCGTGTCATCCGCACTGAATCGGTTAGTAAAATAATAATTCTGAATACAAATAGTTTCAAATAGTTATCATAGATGACGACAGATGGCGGTTTATAAGTAGTATAACGCTGAAAGTGTACTGACTTAAGCCCCGCCCACAATGATGACGTCAGGACCTAGTTGAAAATCACAGTGCACAGTTGCTTAGGCCAGCTCCTCTTCGTATGAGCTCTGTGGGCCTGATACATCACTTCCTGATATTAAGTGCCGAATAGGCTATCGAGCACATAAGTTGATGATGAAGAATCTGTCAATGTGATGATGGAGAATCTGTCAAAAAAGCTGTGAATAGCCTATTCTGCACTTTATCAGAAAGTGGTGAAACAGGCCCTTAGTGCCATGACTTTGAACGTTAATGTATAGGTTATATCTTTGCCGAGTAAATCGCATATGTAAAGGACATAATATTGTGCATTGTGTACGTAAATCCTGGTCTACATCTGTGCTAAATGTACATTGCAATTACTAATTAGTTAGTCACCGACCGCGGTTTCGGTTTCGGCCAGTTTCGGTCAAAAAATCTAGTTTCGGCCTTAGTTTCGGTTTCGGCCAAAATATAGACGAAATTTTCGGCCCGGCCGAAACTCGAGTGTTCGTGAGTTTTCGTGCGTCGCTCGCAGTAAACTTCGCAGTTGTTGCTTGCTCGCCGGCGAGGCCCCCGGACCACCGGCTCAGATCGCCACCGTCCATTTAATCGTGTTTTGAGGTTATGTTTTGGAAATTAGTGCCAAATCACTTAGTATTTAGTTTTTATAAGTATATACTTCGTTTTATTTTCATTACATTGTCTAAACTTATTCTTATCGAACATTATATTGTTAAATTTTATTTCTAAACGACATACGCACGTTTATTTATCATATGTAACTGTTAATGAATTACGTGCTATATTCTTATTTTATCTATTTTTTTTGCGTGTAAACTTTTTTTAAGTACTTAAAATTTTGTTTGACTATGAGATAATAGGATGATATAGCTTGCGAGATTTATGTATTCAATCATCTCGCCTCATTCTTTTCCTTTTACCACACGTTTTATTTATATTTAAAACTAGCTGTTGCCCGCGACTTCGTCCGCGTGGACTTCAGTTTATAGCGCGCGATGTCAACAAAATTGGTGTCAAAAGCTTTAATAAAAAAACCCTGGTACCCCTTAAATCAAAACAGCTGTGCAGTGTCAGTAGGGTTGCTGAGGATTCCTCTTCCGCTTCCTCATAATGAGGAAGACGGAAGTTCCGCAATATTTTGGGTTCCTCAACCGCACCGCGTATCGTAAAATTTTCTCGATAGAAAAAACTCACAAAAATGCATCTAACTTTGACGATTTTTTTCATATATTGCCAAAACCATGCATCAAACTGAGTTAATATTTTTACACATCTAATAAAAGTCTATCGCCAAGGGTTCGACCTAGCGGATTTTTAATATTCTTTATATTTTTAAAGATATTTAAGAAAAACCACATTAGAGCTTCACCGCTAAATTTTTCTCACCTCTCAGTCGCCAACAGTCGCGTTCGCGCGCGCCTGAGGAGAGGATGTACTTCTTTTTCCTTTACTCCGGATTGAAATATTTAATCCAAACCATGGGAAACAAACAAAAATGAAATAAACACACTAAAAGCAACCATTACAGGAGAAAACGGGAGCCGATGAACAATTGTAGAAGGTTTTTTAATTTAATATAAAATATGTTTATTTGTTTACGAATATGATAATATTATCATGACAAATAATTTGTCAAACCCATATGTAGCGGCCGCGCCGACGCCGACGTTACCGCATCCTCATAAATAAAAATAAAAAAATCCTCTTCCGCTATCGCTTCCTCAAAATTTAAGAGGAATTTATGAGGAATTTCACTGCGCATGCGCGTCGCGTATCCATCTTTTTTGTGTGCGTGTGTTGTGTATGTTACTGAACTCCTCCTTAGTCGCTGGACCGATTTTGATGATTCTTTATTGTGTGTGTTTTGAGAATGGTTTAGATTCATAGTTGGGTCCACTGGAAAATGCCCTTTTAATTCTTTTTTGTGTAATGTATGTACCTAGTTATGGATAGACAGGACAAAGACTTTTGGGATGGGTCCGCTAGTATTTATAATTTCCTATCATCCTCTTCCTTAACCGCTTCCTCTTCCGCTTCCTTAGCGGCATCCTCTTCCTCAAAAAATATCCTCTTCCTCATCCGCATCCTCTAAATTTGCGCGTGAAAATTCCTCTTCCTCCTCTTCCTCATAATCACTTTCTCAACAACCCTATTAGTGTGCATATAATATCTCAATTTTTTAAATTAATCTTTATATTTTATGCCGAATTTTTAAGCTTATTTAGCCCCCCAATTACACAACTACCCATAAACTATTTATCATTGATAGGTTTAAGGTTACGTCACTGCATAGATAAAGTACTGATTTAATAAGTAACGTAAAAAAGAAATAACAATCGAAAAAAATTGTCTATAAGATAATATCACATCTTATAGAACGGCTTCTGGGCAAGCGTTAGCGCGATGTAGAAGACGCACGGCGCCATCTATTTTGAATTTTATAACTAACTTAATTTGAACAAATTTACGCATTTTCACCTCCTTACAACGCTTTTTTCCAGTAAAAAAGTAGCCTATGTCCTTTCTCAGGCTTTAGACTATCTGCATACAAAAATTCATTACAATCGGTTCGGTAGTTTTGGCGTGAAAGCGAGACAGACAGACAGACAGACAGACAGAGATACTTTCGCATTTATAATATTAGTATAGATTAATCTTTAACTATACGCACGCGCAGTCTTACAGACCGTTCCTACCCTAGAATCTACGCTAGAATCTTATCTATCCCACTTCCCCGTAAGCTTCGCTCCTGCGGCCCTCAGTATCTTCAGGTCTAGTGGCAAAACGTATTTTGAAGCAAAGAAATGTGACGCAAGTTGCAGTTGCAACTTTGCTTTTTTGATTGATTGTGTTTCCAGTAGTACGTCGTTAATGTCTAAATAAAATGTCTTGAAATAAGTTCTGCTCTTCGTTTTAATACATTAAAAACTTGGAATCGGATAAAAAAACGGAATATGGTACTGAAAAGTTTCTAGGGAACAAATTCGAAATCTAATTGTTATTGTTTCGATTGTGTTATTGGCGATGTTATTAATAAACATAAATCATGGTAATACAAAAATGTTATTAATAAACGTAAAAAAACAATTAATTTCAGTAAATAATCGTAATTTTAAATATTTTATCAAGTTTCGGTTTCGATTTCGGCCGAAACTGAGAGTTGGGCCTAAAGTTCGGTTTCGGTTTCGGCTGAAAAATCAGTTTCGGCCGGACACTACAATTAGTAATAGGATTCGGTAGAATCAGAATTTATGAAACGGAAGCAAAAAAAAACACATCTTTCAGTATAGGCCTATTAAGTGACTTCGGTAAAAATCGTTTTTTTTAATAATATTTTTTTTCTGTTGTGTAGGTGTGGGACGCTTCGCCGGAGGACAAGCTGACGACGGAAGCGGACGGCGACCATCAGGAAGCCAACAACATCCTTGTCCGACGAAGAGCGGCGTCCTCGGGAGGTAAATAATAACTTTATCGACAAAAAAAGAAGTGCATATTCTTATCATGTCTTTAGTGCTAATTCACATAAAACTAGCATTCGTCAACGACCTTAGAATTACACTATATCAATATGTTTCAATGAATCCCATTTCCTTATACATAATTTTCATGAATGCAGTGCTGATTGCCACAGCATCCAGTAAAACTGGCTTTCATCAATGTAAATCCACCTTTAAAATTAATGTGAAAAAAAAAACATAAGCAAACGCAAAAGTACGTCTTGTTATCGCTTCAACAGATATAAAACATTTAATACATTCAAAGCTTAATACACAAATTTACACAATCACGAATAAGGACTAACTTATCGTATGTGATCAGACCATTTAGCCGAAATTTTTCGTTTCGAAAAGATTTTGGTTCATCCCCCTTGTCTGTTACAGCGAGCGACGCGCCGTTCTTCGCTCGCATGCGGCGGCCTTCGCCGGCACCGTCGTCATACAACGAACCACGGGATGGCTACCTCAGGTAATCAATTTACAATTTATATATATTTTTAACACTCTTGAAAAAATGAGTGTCGTGAAGTAACCTCTAGTAATGTGTGTTAAGGATGGAGGCTGCGCGTCACCGGCGGTCGGCGAGCTTCGCGGGCACTTCGCACGCCACGTACCACCTACCCGCGACCGCTGCCAATGGCACAGGTAACATTACATCGATTACCTCATCGACGTATGTCATCGACGTCCAGTAGTCTAATTTATTCGAAACCTTGCATACACATTATGAGGCAATAACAATGCAATAATTCTATTTTTTTTTTTTGGAAAAAAAGTTTGATATTTTTAGTTTTTTTAACTATTATTATTTGTATTATTATCCCAGCGGGGTCGGAGTCGGAGCTGTCGTCGTCGGAGCCGGACGAGCGGTACGAGACGGCGTCCAGCAACAGCGACTGCGCCTCGCCTACACCGGACCCGCCGTGAGTACTGCCTTATTGTAACACAGTGCTTTAACTGTCGCGGTCGCGAAACTTCTGTAGGGCAGTTGCCTGAGGTCGAGGAAGCTATTTTTCATATGCATAAACATAATAAACATGATAAAAAGCAAGTGTTGTCACGTGGTAGAGCCATGCATGAATGGGCCGGTTCGACCGGAGAAATACCACGGGCTCACAGAAAACCGGCGTGAAACAACGCTTGCGCTGTTTCGCCGAGTGAGTGAGTTTATCCAAGGCCCATTCCCCTACCCTGTTATTCCCTTCCCTACCCTTCCCTATTCCCTTCCTTAACCTCCCCTATTCCCTCTTAAAAGGCCGGCAACGCACCTGCAGCTCTTCTGATGTTGCGAGTGTCCATGGGCGACGTAAGTTGCTTTCCATCAGGTGACCCGTTTGCTCGTTTGCTCCCTTATTTCATAAAAAAAAAGTATTTGAAAAAAAAATAATTGGAATACTATCAGAGAAGTTGATTCCTATACAAATCGGGGACCTAAGTAGTTTGGTTGCGTTACGTCAAACCCAGCTGACAGATCACAATTAACATTGAATTGACATATTCGACCAAATAACGTTGATCTGTCAATTGCATAGGAATCAACTTCCTCGATGGTACATCAATTGTCAAGACTCAAGAGTGACAAGAACTCACACTCATCTAAAATTGCGGGTGTTCTGTTATTTATTTTCCTTTACCTTTTTTTATAAAAGCTGCTGTTTTAACAAACAATCTTGTTCAGGAAATCCACTCCATATGGTGGCAGCGGTGGTGGCGGCGACGGCGGGGCACCGCGGTACCGCAGCGTGGTGTCAGATGTATTCGACGGCAAGCTGCTCTCCTCCGTGCAGTGTCTCATATGCGACAGGGTAAGTGCTATTGACAAAATTTGAGGAATAAATCTTTAATAATAATAATATCTATGGACTGAAAAAGCCATTTCAGGCTCAGATCCGAAAAGCCGCTTAGGTTCTAGAATGACGTTTCGGTTAGTTTTCAAAAACGTGGATTACGTAGTACGTATGGATTGAATATTACCTAATTTAAAAAGTATGTCAGTACTTGGGAATACGAAGTGCTCCATGATAAAATCCACAAGTGCAGAAATTAGGACGACCTCTGTAGCTGCATAGGGTTAGTGCGTCGACACGCTTAAACTAAAAGTCGCGAGTTCGAATTCTGTGGATAAAAAAGTGTTCAATGTTTCTGAGTATTCATAATCAAGTAAGGCCGGCAACGCACCTGCAGTCCTTCTAGTGTTGCGACTGTCCATGG
Organism: Aricia agestis; assembly: GCF_905147365.1. Classification (NCBI taxonomy): domain Eukaryota; kingdom Metazoa; phylum Arthropoda; class Insecta; order Lepidoptera; family Lycaenidae; genus Aricia; species Aricia agestis. The sequence continues at coordinate 6,281,134 of NC_056406.1, read as the reverse complement.
GCGACGGTAGGTGCTTTCCATCAGGTGACCCTTTTGCTCGTTTTCCGCTCATTTTATAAAAAGAAATTGGTTGTCTATAAAGTCGGTTTACGGAGGGTAGTTTAACGAGACAACTAGATCGCTCAACGGGACAATAACGTCATCTTTTTTGTGCATGCAGCCCGTAGTAACGAGTTATTAGACGTTTTCACTTAAAAAAAAATGTGTGTGCAGGTGTCGACGCGCGTGGAGACGTTCCAGGACTTGTCGCTGCCGATCCCGTCGCGCGAGCACCTCGCCGTGCTGCGCTGCCAGCAGCCCATACTCAACCACGCGCCCATGCCTAGCCAGGACTCCTGGGTAAGTTTATGCTATACCTAGATGACGCCTGCAACTCCGATGCGCCAAAAATTAATTATCGCGCATAAACCTTTTCGGGATAAAAGTATCCTATGTCCTTTTCCGGGACTCAACGTATCCCCATACCAAATTTCAACAAAATCGGTTCAGCAGTTTTGCACACTTTTATTTATTTATTTATTTATTCACCAACAGAATCACATTTAATAAAATACAAAACGATAATACAACTGAGTTTTTTATTCATGAAATGTGTTTCAATGGAGGGTGAAATACAACATTCTTTGCGACAATGGGATGAAATGAAATATTGTGAATGAAATGATAATTATTAATAACAATATTATGTTATGTATTATTACTAATATAAGACAAAGAAAAATAAAATTGAGAGAAAGAAACAATGACTTCTTATAAACTAAATAAAAAACAAAATTTTAACTCTTATCGGGAAATTTTACAATACATTTATAATATTGCATTTTGCATAATATTACTCATATGAAAATACTAGATGTCCCGCGCGGCTTCGCCCGCGTAAATTAGGAATTTTACGGAAACCGTCCATTTTCCCATAAAAAATAGCTTATGTCCCAACTCCTTTCACTTGGTCTACTCTATACAGTGTGTTACAAAAATAAGTGATAATACTTAAGGGTGTGTACATGTTCCTTGTAGAGAGTTCACTGTGAAAGTAGCAGCGCTGAAAGACCAAATTTTTTTTTCACTTTTGTATGGGCAAGGGCCCGAGCTTCACGAGTTTTCCCATACAAAAGTGAAAAAAAATTTTGGTCTTTCAGCGCTGCTACTTTCACAGTGAACTCACTACAAGGAACACGTACACACCCTAAAGTATTATCACTTATTTTTGTTACACCCTGTATATGTGCCAAATATTGCCATAAAAATTGCTCCAGTACTTCGTAATTTCTAATATTTCCCCCGTTTTTCCCACATTTTCCTGAGTTTCGTCAGTCGTATTAGTCTTAGCGTAATAACAATATATATAGCCTATAGTCTTACTCGATAAATGAGCTACCTAACACTGAAATAAGTTTTTAAATCGGACCTGTAATAACTCGCATACCACACCATTTTTAGTTGATACATTTCTCCGCTAGATGGCGCTGTCAGGGCGCTACATCGCGGTATCGCTTGTACGACAAATTTTTCATAAGTAATGTACTCTACGTGGCTTACTTTACAGACAAACAGACTACTTTCGCTGTTTAAAACTAGATGTTGCCCGCGACTAAATCGCGTTTGTTTTTGGAAATCTGCTCACTATAGCTGTAGTGACGCTGATTATAATAATTAATAAGTCTTTCTATAGTAGATAGGGGAGAGTGGAGACTGGAGACTGTGAGACTCGAGACACAAATCGTTTATGTTTGGTTTTGTTCGAATATCAAATCATGGTGGTTTGAAAAATATAAACCTATGACTGACTTCAATGCACTATGCAGACCAGTATACACTATGCACAAAGATTATTTTATTATTATTAGAATGATCATTAATTATTTTATGGGATCCTAATTTCTATTGTATTTGATTACATTGGATTTTTATCTAGGGAACGCGTAATTTGTGTAAGATTTCAATGAGATATCGTGATCTTCTCCTTTAATCCGGGATTGTAAGTGAGGTGCAAAAATAGTGACAATCTCGTTTAAAGTACGTTATGTGTCAGCTGTGGTGGGTGGTGTCGTGGCTGCGGTCGTGGTTCTACGGGCCGGTGGTGTCCCTGCAGGACTGCCTCGCCGCCTTCTTCAGCGCCGACGAGCTCAAGGGGGACAATATGTACAGGTAACACCACATTCTTATCTTGGCCACCGAAATGCTAATTACTCACATACGGTTTTACTCGATAGTTTCACTCCAAATCGAGCAAATAATATTACCGTGTGGACCGCAAAACTCAAAGCTCGAAGGCTCGTATCGCCGGCTCAATGGAATTTATTTCCTTCGAATTTACTCGACGCTAGCCGTCGAGCTTTACTCAAGCCATACCTACTTAAGCGTGTGAGTATTGCAGTCCACGCGATAATTTTTACTCGATTCGGAGTAAAACAATCGAGTAATGCTGAATGTGTGGACGAAACCCCGAGCCGTGGTTTTTACTCTACATGATTGCTCGATCGTGTAAAACCGTATGTATTATGTATGTAGGTACTTAGCAGAGCCAGTCCACAAGGCGCGTTGCGTTGTCGCAACGCAAATATTTTGACGCGTAGCGGGTGTTGCGCCATCGCAGCGTTATTACGAAGCAGTCTTAACGCCAACAAACCCTCCCGCTTCGCCTCGAGACGTCGACGCAACGCGCCGTGTGGGCTGGCTCTGAGGGTCAATTCAGATTTCAGACCGCAACGCGACGCGTATATGCATTTCTGAAGCTGCGCGTGCACTGGATCGGCATTTCTGCGCCTGAGACCGGAATTTATGCCGATGACGTCATCCGCAGCCGCGTCTATGGATCAATTTATATATTTAGTGCAGAGTCAAAGCGCATCGAAACAAAGTATCATAACTGAACATAGCAAATCCAACCTTAACTCCAAATCGTTAACGCACACATTTCATATATATACATTAATAACTAAATTGCCGATGCGGAATCCGAATACAGTGGACGCACCCCATCGGCATTTCGTAAATGACGACGCTCCGTACGCTCCGATTCCGATGCAGCGGACGCGCAGCTTATATTATATGTACTGAATTGACAGATTGGCATGACGTCTCACGCAATTAAATTCTGTCAATAATTTACGGTCGCGGAACATGTACGTCATGGACGATCGTCTTCGGCTACTTTAGTCGTGCCCGAATACGAGATTGCTATTTCGATCTAATTCGTTAGACGTTAATATTCCTTCGTTATAATAATAATCGGACGCCTCCGTGGTCTAGTAGTATAATAGAGCGCGGCTCTTGACTCAGAGGTCCTGGGTTCGATTCCCAGTTTGGTTCGAGTTTGGTTAGGACAATGCAGGCTGATCACCTGATTGTCTGACAAGTAAGAAGATCCATGCGTCGGATGGGCATGAAAAAGTCGGTCCTGCGCCTGATCTCTTGCCAGTCGTGTCGGTCATCCGTTCCGTCCGGGTTATGAGAGTAAAGAATTAGAGAGTGCTCTTGTGTACTGCGCACACACTTGAGCACTATAAATGCCCGCAACTCTGTTGCGTCAAAATTCGTTTATCGCGCGGGAACCGTTCATTTTCCGGGATAAAAAGTATCCTATGTCCTTTCCCGGGACTCTCAGTATCTCCATGCCAAATTTCAGCAAAATCTGTTCAGCGGTTTGAGCGTGAAGAAGTAACAGACAGACACACTTTCGCATTTATAGTATTAAGTATGGATTCCATACTGCTGATGGCGCACGCACTTTGCCACACTTACTATAATTGAAATGTTTGTCGCCCAGCTGTTCGCGGTGCAACAAGCTGCGCAACGGCGTGAAGCTGGCGGGCGTGCTGCGGCTGCCGGAGGTGCTGTGCGTCCATCTCAAGCGGTTCCGGCACGAGCTCATGTTCAGCGCGAAGGTCGCCGCGCGCGTCTCCTTTCCCATCTCGGACCTCAACATGGCGCCCTACCTCCACAAAGGTAACGCGAGATATACCGCTTGCTTAGACTAGGGTTACACACCCAGTCTGGCATCAGTTCAGTCCATCAGTCACAGACTGACGCCAGAATAAGGGCCGGAAAGTACATAAAAAATCGGCTATGTGCGAGTCGGACTCGCGCACGAAGGGTTCCGTACCATTATAGAGCAAAATTAGGCCTAAAATTGTATTTTTTGTATGGGAGCCCCCCTTAAGAGGATACCACAGCGGCTAGAGAAATGAAAAAAAAGTACGTGTACTATCTATAGCTGTCTCCCTTACCTCAAGCCTATACCGCAGAACGCGATAGAGACAACTGCAGAAAATCCAGAAAATCAACGATTCGTTGTCCCCTGATTCCTTCTCCAAAACTTAACCGATTTAAGTACTTTTTTCATTAAAGATTAAAAAAAGGCTTGAGCTGTGTTCCTATGTTTTGCTTTTTTTGTATAATCTATCCAAATCTGTTTCCTGGACGTTTGAACACAGTGGAAAATCTGGCCATTTTTTTGGGTTTTTGAACGTTCATATCTTATTTAATAATTAAATTATGAAAAAAAAGAAAACATAGGGACATTGTATTAGTGGCCGTAGATATTCAGGAAAAAAATTATAACTCTACTAGCATTATTCAGGGAGGAAACAGGGGACAACGTTTGTATGGAAAAAATGGCGGTGTGGAATCCTCTTAATTTTTTATTTTATTTTAATATTATTATTAAATATTAAATTACACGAATAACTAAGGTCTTTGAAAAAAATCCAAGTACCTATCTATTGCCATTATTGATTTAGAGCAAAAAAGGCCAAAAAAATTACGTTTGTTGTATGGGAGCCATATTTTGTGATAATTTCAACTCTCTAGCTATTACCGTTCTTGAGTTAGAGCCTGGAGACAGACGGACAGACATCGAAGTCTCAGTAATCGGGTCCCGTTTTTACCCTTTGGGTACGGAACCCTAATAAAAAAAGATCAGTCCGTCAATCACACGGTTACACGATCAATCTTTCAGTCTGATCCAAACTGATGCCGGACTGACCATGTTACCCTAGTCAGGGCCCCCGCTATCATATGTGCAATGTGTGCAATGCACACGGGCGCCATCCTCTAGGGGCGCCAAATCTCCATCTTTAGGGGTGCCAAAACCAAGGACCCAAAAAATTGCCTAAAGGGGCGCCAAAATCTTTTTTTTGCACACAGGCGCCAGTAGCCCTTACGGGGGCCCTGACCCTAGTCTTATATACAGTATGTGTGTCATCAGCGCTAAAGACATGTGCTTGGGCGTACCCAGGTTCTGGGCCAGGGGGGACAAATTACCCAGGTTCTGGTGCCAGGGGGGGAGGGGGCAAATTAGCCAGGTTCTGGGCCAGGGGGGCGGGGGGGGGGGGGGGGGCAAATCAAATTTTTCATAAGCTAGGTGTTTATAAAGAATAAAAAATTGATTATTTTTAGTTGTGAAAATATTGTATTGCAGACAAATGGCAAAAATTCGTTTTAAATTTTTAATTTTCATAGATAATAGTACTAGGTAATATACATAGTAGGGACGTCAACATGATCCAGGGGGGGATTAATAATAATGAACTATAGCTAAGAATACAGATCTCGATAATGTCAGCTTTTGAACAAAACAAACTAGATCAAAATCAGTCCACGTTTGGATGCTATGAGGACAGACACACACAGACAGACAGACTCGTCAAACTTATAACACCTCTTTTTTATCGGGGGTTAAAAAGATACGATCTAACAAAAACTTAACCATGACTACACAAAAATAATTATTCTTTGTCAACCTAATTTAAAATTAAAATAAAGTTAAAAATCCTTACTTACCGATTATTATTAATATTTATAGAACATTTCATATTATAATTTATAAAACCAAAGGCCATGAACTCTTGACCTTTGGTTTTAGTACACCTGGCTCCTAGTATCCCAACATCAAGTATTCCACCATTTCAGACTGCACGTCGAAGATAAGCCGGTACTCGCTGTGCGCGGTGATATGTCACGCGGGCACGGCGGGGGGCGGGCACTACACGTGCGTGGCGCGGGGCGGGGCGAGCGCGGCGCGGGGCGGCACGGGGGGCGGGGCGGACGACTGGTACCTGTTCGACGACGCCTCCGTCACGCCCCTGCCTGCACATCAGCTGCCCGCGTGCGAGGCATACGTGCTGTTCTATAGGTAATGTTTAAAAATTTGTATACAGTACCATTTTTTTTTTTTTTTTTTTTTTTTTTTATTTATTAGAGTCAACAAACAGTAACCAAAGTACATATTCCTTAAAAGAGTATACAAATCAATCTTATTAACTGTGGTACCAACAACGTTAACTACAAATTACTACAATAAATAATTAAAACAATGCACTCAGTAAAGGGGCAGATGTAGACAAAATATACAATAAATGAGAAGATAAACTATATATAACATATCCATACAAATCGTAATACAAAATATGATTTGTGATTTGTAGATTTGAAGAATTAAATGACAAGTACACAGTGTCTAAATTACTGTACTAGGTAGTTAAGCCTATACTTAGTAAGATAAAATATATCATAGTAAAACTAATATTACAGTAAATAGTAGGTAAGTAAGTAAGTAGTCGTTTCGCTTCTCTTGCACATGCGCAGCGCTTACACACACATACACATACATATATATATCATGTGTTGCCAACGAAATTCAGACAGGAATAGAGGGTTACTAGGGTGGTTTTTGCAATAGTTTAGAGATCTCTTTTTTATATTTTGCTTTCTTATTGTCAAAAATATCAACAGATACAAATCTTTTATTATATGTGTCAGCAAGTCTATAAAGTGGTGAACGCTTACCAATATTAGTACGACAAACTGCAGTAGAGAATGTTTGATGTGGCCTACGAGAATGAGTTGTGAGAGGTGTCCTATAACATATTTTATTATTTAGGGAAATGCAATCATAACGATTATGGCAAAGGTCAAAAAGGAGCATCAACTCAAGTTGGATTCGCCTAGATGTTAGTGGGAGAAGGTTGTGTGTCATTAACAGAATATTGTAAGGTTTTCGGGAACGACAACATCTATATTGCATTGAGCGGAGATATTTCTTTTGGACCATTTCAATTGCGTTACTATATTTTTTATAATATGGGTTCCAAATTGCAACAGCATATTCAAGTTGTGACCGAATGAGAGATTTATAGATATAAAGGTATGTTGAGGAGTGCACAAATTCTTTGCATGATCTCATTACGAAACCATACATTTTATATGACTTGCTTATAATGTCATTAATATGCAAATCTAAATGTAATTTACTGTCTAAAATTACTCCCAGGTCCCTTATGGAATCTACACGTTCTAAATTTTGATTGCATAACGTATAAATAAATTTGCTTATATTACGCTTTCTTGTAAAGGTTATGGATTTGCATTTGCTAATGCTAAGTGATAATTTATTTTTATTGCAATAATCAGAAAATCTATTAAGGTCTTCTTGGAGTCTTGTATGATCGTCGATATTTTGTATACGCATATATATTTTAAGGTCATCAGCATAGAGTAAAAATTTACAAAACCTAAAACAGAGACGTGCATCATTAATAAAAAGGACAAACAATAACGGGCCTAAAATAGATCCCTGGGGTACTCCAGATGTAACAGATACATAATCAGATTGAAATCCATTAATAATTATTTTTTGAGTGCGGTTAGTTATATAAGACTTAAACCATCGCCATAAATTTCCACGAATGCCATTAAAGGATAATTTTTCTAGCAGTATTTTATGATCAACTCTGTCAAAAGCTTTTCGAAAGTCCGTATAAACACTGTCTATTTGTATATTGTAATCCAGAGCTTCAATTAGATCTGATACATAGACCAGTAAATTTGTAGTTGTAGAACGCCGTAATACAAAACCGTGCTGCTCTTGCATTATGATTCTATGTAGTAGAGGATAGATATTATTATGAACTAGTCTTTCGAAAAGCTTTGACAGAGCTGGTAAAATTGAAATAGGTCTATAATTTTCTATGTTATTCCTGTTACCACCCTTAAAGACTGGGACAATTCTGGCCGTTTTCCATATAGTGGGAAATTTGCCTTCCTGTAGGCAAACATTAAATATAATATGAAGGGGTAGAAATATAGCTGATGCCGTTTCCTTAAAAAACAATGGAGGGATGCCATCAACACCCGCACCTTTATTAGGGTCCAAAGAGCGTAATTCCTTAAGTATTTCTCCCTGTGTTAACTTAATATTGCAGATTATAATATCAGAATCGTTATTATTATCATTGTTGCAACTATCATCTAAGTCTTCAGTAACATCGCTTGGTTCGAAAACTGATAGAAAAAAGTCTGAAAATAAATTGCATACTTGGTTTGGGTCACTAGTTGTTAAATCCTTATATGTCATGGTATTCGGTATATCTGCGTTACGTTTTAGGTTATTTATATATTTCCAGAAAAAGTTTATATTACTGTGAATATTAGATTCGACTTTATTTATATATTCCTTATAAGCTTTGTGCGATAAGTATTTAAATCTTTCCCTATACATGGAAAATATTCTATAGTCTGATATGTTTTTATATGTTTTCCATTTGATCCAGCTCTTTGATTTATTTTTGAAAATGTGTATGAGTGCTGGTGTGAACCATACAGGAAAGGTAGAATTCTTAATTATTTTAGAGGAAATATTTCTCTTAATCATAGAGTATAAATTATCATACAGTAAGGAAACTGCATCCTCAGATGTTTTGTGTTGAAAAAGTGTTACCCAATCAAATGACTCAATCTCTTTTCTAATTAGGGTGTAATCTGCTTTTGCATAATTGAATTGTTTTTTGGGAAGGACTCTCATGCTTTTTGTTATGGATTTTATTGGTATTAAAACCAAGAAAGGTGGGTGGTGTGGTACTGTTGGTACTAAAGGGACAGGTGGTATAGATGATGCCCCAGACTCAGAGATATTTGTGAGAAAGAGGTCTAATATTCTATCATTCTCATTTTTAAAAGTATTTACTTGCACACAGTTTAAGAGTGATATGAAGTTTATCATATAAGTGTCAGAAAGGCTATGACGATTATCTATTACAGGTTCCATATGGACATTCCCTTTTTTCCAACTTAAGGACGGTAAGTTAAAGTCACCTGCTACAATAAAAGAATCAACGTCAGACATTTGTAAACAGTTCTCTAAATAGTTTAGGTGACATTCATAAACTTGAGAAGCTATGGCTGGTGGTATATAAGTCGCACTAATGACCCAACACTTGTTGTTCATATTAATCTGAACCATGACATGGTCAACTAGATAATAAGGTGAGGAGGCAGCACAAGTGTTGGAGGCGTGCGGCGCGTGGAACCCGGCTGCGACTCGTCGCGATGCCGGGAGCTCGCGCCGCACCGCCACCAATACGCCGCCGCCGTCCTTGCGACGACATTTACCTAAATTTCTGTCACACCTGAATACTCTGTAGCGAGAATCGATATATTCATTATCTGAGATGTTGTCGTTCAGCCAGGTCTCGGTTAGAATAATTATGTCGTAGTTATGTGCTAATATATTCATATAAAGTACGTGCAGTTTGGTTTTAAGTCCACTACAATTCTGATAATATACAGAGAAAACGTTTGTATTATTCATAGTTGGGGTGCAGGGAAAATAAAAAATGCTAATAAGTACACTGTATTGTTTTCATAAACATGCACTTGTATTATGGTGTCACAATTCATAAGAACAATTTTATATGTTAATTTAGAAAAAAATACAAGATACAATAAGATATAAGTGATCATGTTAGTACACAGATGCAGTAGACATAATACTTTTGTTAAATTAGTATTGCAAGCAATGTTAGGATAGAATATTATATCACTGTAGTTTAAAGACACATAAATTTTAATAACCAATGTAGGAAGTATTGAGTTATTGTATTTGTAATCTTTGCATAAAGTTATATTATCATTAAATATTAGTTTTATTAATCCTGACTTACTGTGTGTAAAGTATATTATATTACATAATAATATGCAATTAACATGCAATGTCAAATAACCAAGGCCATAGCTATCATAATCTCGTGAGATTAAGTTTACTGTTTTATTATCGTTGTCAAGCACCCGCACATCATCCCACACCAAAATTTCTATGTTTCGAGCCAAGAATCCAGTCTTTCTCCTTATAATAATTAGAACAAGACTATACCCACGACTCGACTGGAAAAATATTTGTGGGCAAATGCACAGATGCCAAACACCAACCAGATAATACATGTATTTATAATTTTTAGGCCACAAAACTGATACAAAAACAAGTTTGCTAGTTAATTTTAATTTTAAAATAGTAGTACCTTTGCAGTTTTTTACAACCAATATTGATAACTCCACTCTTGACACATAACATCTCAAACATTGGCCACATATCAACAGTATCTTTGCCTGAAATAATGAAATCATTATAATATTATTATGACCTCCCTCATTTTGGCAAAAACTTGTACATGGCATCTTTGCCTGAAATAACAAAAGTACAACAACTATATTAATATTATATCTATAATTTTGGTAACAACTTGTACATAATGACCTCAAACATACAGACTTGACAGTTAAATATAATAATATAGCAAAATACATCTCTAAAAGACAGTTGGAACACAAATTATACATGTTTTTAATGTTAATGTGTATAATAACGCAATATTTGTATAAAATAATATACCATCGAGGTAATCATTTGGTCGGATCTGATAGTTTATCGTTTGATGTTAATTGTAATATTCTGTCGGCTGGATTTGACATAACGCGACCAAATTATGTAGGTCCCCCATCTGCCTAGGAAATAAAGGAATCAACTTCTCTGATTGTAGAGAATTTGGAATGCTTTTCTTTTCCTGCTGATTTTTTTTTTGTTCATTTTGATATCCGAGCTATGCTCATTGTCATCCTATTTCTTATAAGAAACTTATTTGTTATGAAAAAAAAGTGTTTTGTGTTTGATAATAGCAGCAAAAACGGCAACTAAAGACGAAAGCCTGTACAGTGAACCATATTCAAAAGTCCGCGGCGAGAAATATCATCTGATACAGATATCAATGAAATTACGGCTTTTACTATAAATTTCAATACAATATGATGATTTTTTTTCAGGAAAGTTAACCCCCAGATGACAGTCCTGAGGCAAAAGGCGGCGGAAATACTGAAATCGACCAGCTCCGAACCCAACGATATCAAGTTCTATATATCCAAGCAATGGTTAAACAAGTGAGTGCAACTTAGTAAACCACTCAAACCTCCTTACAACTACTACTGAGACTCGCTTTCCATCTGTCTGTCCGACAACAGGATGTATCTCGTGACCATCTATGACTCTTGTGTAATTTGGATTGATGGACTCGTTATTGCCTAAATTTAATCTGTTTAATTTAATTTTGCAAACGATAATTATAGGTAAGTAAGTATGTATTATTCCCCAAAGTCACCCCTGAATTTACTGACTAACGCGGTTACCCTTAAAATGTTTAAACAATGCATAAGTTATACAATGTTTTGTTCTTGTCTGTCACATTGTAACACGCGCTTCATAAAAAGGACTAAACACTGTATCTATTGCGTGTTTTTAATAGTAAGAAGGTTTATATTCTACTAAATAAATAAATAAATAGTTGACGCCCGCAACTTCGTTGCGCTAAAATTCGTTTATCGCATGGGAATCGTTCATTATTCCAGGATAAAAGTAAGTTTTATACGTGGGAGAGCCATGCTTCGGCACGAATGGGCCGGCTCGACCGGAGAAATACCACGTTCTCACAGAAAACCGGCGTGAAACAGCGCTTGCGCTGTGTTTCGCCGAGTGAGTGAGTTTACCGGAGGCCCAATCCCCTACCCTATTCCCTTCCCTACCCTCCCCTATTCCCTTCCCTTCCCTCCCCTATTCCCTTCCCTACCCTCCCCTATTCCCTTCCCTTACCTTCTCATCCCTACCCTCCCCATTACCCTATTCCCTCTTAAAAGGCCGGCAACGCACCTGCAGCTCTTCTGATGCTGCGAGTGTCCATGGGCGACGGAAGTTGCTTTCCATCAGGTGACCCGTTTGCTCGTTTGCCCCCTTATTCCATAAAAAAAAATGTCCTTTGCCGGGACTCATAGCATCTCCTTACCAAATTTCAGAAAAATCGGTTCAGAGGCTTAGGCGTGAAGAGGTGTAACAAAAAGACAGACAGACACACTTTTGTATTTATAATATTAGTATAAATTCTATATTTAGTAATGCTCAATAATAATAATAAAGGCCGGCAACCCACCTGCACCTCTTCTAATGTTGCGAGTGTCCATGGGCGACGGTAGTTCCATCAAGTAACCAGTTTGCTCGTTTGCCCCCTTATTTTATAAAAAATTGGATGTCTGTAAAGTCGGTTTAGAGAGGGTGATGTGACAACGTCAAATATTAGTCGCTCGAGCCGATGATGCCTCTCTCTAGTTCGTGCCGCGCTCTCGCTTGCGGAACGGGACAATGACGTCATCTTTTTTGTGTATGCAGCCCGTAATATCGAGTTATCAGACGTTGTCATGTCAAAAAAATGATCTGTTCAGGTTCAACACGTGGGCGGAGCCAGGTCCGATCGACAACAGCGACTTCGTGTGCGGCCACGGCGGCGTGCGGCCGGAGCGCGCGCCGCACCTGCCGCGCCTCGCCGCCCGCCTGCCGCAGCCGCTGTGGGAGTTCCTGCACCACCAGTACGTTATGTTGTACCATTTGTACCATCGATGAAATTGATTCATAGACAGTTGACGGACCTACGTCATTTGGTTAAGTTGTGTCAATTTAATTTAAGTCGTGAGCTGTCGGCTGGATTGAAAATAAAGCCACTAACTTACGTCCGCCAACTGTTCAACTTATCTGATAGTAGTTCTGTGCTGAGTAGTGCTTTTAAGCATCTTGCGTGGGATAGAGGCCTTACCCGCAAGTACCGTAATTTGGGGTGAATAGATAGGTCTTCGAACTTTGGTAATTGTTTTCGTAAGGTTGCAGAACGGATACCCACTTTTTTAGTCGTGTATATATTGAGTCTTTGGCCAAACTATTGATATAAATTTGTTTCTCTTCGGATATGTTTGTAGATATTTAAAAAATACACAAAATATACGTAATTTCTAATTACTACTTATCAGGGGACAATAGACACACCTGAGGGGTGATTAGAAAAAAATTGTAGGGCTGCCTCGTTACAGTTTCCTTATAAGTATATTCTTTATTAGATAAAGGCAAGCAAACTCGAGAAGATTTCTTTAATTATTTATTAGTATAAAGTAAAATTATAATTTCAAATAGAAATCATCAATAATAAAAATGAATTTAAATGCTATAAATTTAGAATTTACCACGAAAACAAAACTAAAAGAGAAATTTGAACTGTAGATAATCACTACAAACTTTGTGGCAGCCCTGACATAATCATGGCTAATCACCCTTTGGCTGTGTCTATTAACCATATTTGCGTGCCTATTAACCTCTCAGGCGTGTTTATTCACCCCTTTCGTGTATCTAATCACCTCAAAAATTTAAAGAAAATAAGGCTTACGGAAAAAGAACAATTTTGTATACTTAATGCATATTCTTACCTTAATAACTATATCAAAATATATTATAACAGCACTGACCGCAATTTGAAGAAAACTATAAGCTATTATGACCAAAATTCACCGAAATACGGAGCTTCAAACTCGCTCGTCTACAACGACTTGTTTTGTTGTCAACTTTGAAATTAAATTTTGGCAGTTTTAGCGATGTAGCCACACATAAAAAATTGCCAGACTAAGGAGAATGATATCAACAAATTTATAAAGTTTCGGGTTTTTTTACTGGGGATAGGTACCGAGTTTGCCATAAAAAACATTAAAACTTATCCTAAGATTTTTTCCTATTGCCCCCTTCAATTCTATTCACCCCGGTTTACCGGTATGTAAGTTTCTACTAAGATTCGAAGTGTAGGATCGCGTGAGCCTACACCACTACAAAAATCATTTTTAGACAGTCTTAAGATGTACAGCCTTTCCAAACTTATTTTTATAAATAAAATTTACGGTTTTCGAGGAAAAACGCGAAAACCCTTAATTTCGCACATTTGACCTTGTAAAAATTTTTCGCACGAAAGGAATCGACGAAAACTTTTGAGGTTTTTTTTGTGATAGTGTAGCCTTTACCAACTATCAGCTGTACTTATCCTAATGCGGGGTTTACACGGGTGACTATGGCCGTAATTGTGAGCAATAAAGTGTTAGGTATATTATTATTATAGCCGCACGATTTATGCCGCAAGGCAAAAATCGACTGTCTAAATGGCAATTCGACTACGCCGCATGCGGCTCAAGCCGCATTCCCCTAAAAGTAGACTGCCAACCGACTTTTGGCGAGCCATTGGCCACATCGACACAAAATCGACCGTGCAAACGCTCAGTCGCAAGCGATCGCTTGCTGCGAATACATAGTTTGCCTGCACTGTACGCTCGCCTTAGTACGGTTTTCTTAATTTTTAATTGTTCAATTATTTCTCAAATAATGGATTGTTGAACGATTTCAATGCCCCTACGCAATGCGACTGTTTTACGCGTCATTTTCACGCAGAATGAACAAGGCACAAGCGATGTTTGTAGAAATGTGTAAATAGGGTGGCGATTCGGCTTGGACAGGCGATTCGACTAGTGACTTGCCGCACGACTAAAATCGAGCCGTAGAGAGAGTGTAAATCCACCAGCTGTATCCACGATGCAACAATGCGTAATTCAGTCGCTCTTTCTTCATCTCTGCGTAATGATTAATGTTGAATGAAACTTTACTTTATTGTGCACAATCAGTTAAATATTAAAAGTTTAAAACATAATATTATCTAAAAAGAAATTAGACAGAGGCAGCATTATTAGTAAGCAGCAATTTCAGATGTTGTTTTATCCGTTTCAGTTTCGGTGGTGGTCCGGCGGTGTCGCACGCGCACGAGTGCGGCTCGTGCGCGCGGGCGGCGGCGCGGCTGCGGGCGCGGCGCGAGCGGGAACTCGCCGCGTTCGTCGACCTGCATCGACGGTTTCAGGTGTATATTGTATAAGTGGACATTAGATGATTCATTGTATTGTACAATATCACGCTTCAATTTTATTGAACATTTTATTTGATGATTGAAGGCGCGCGATGTCCAATACCCTAGAGGCCTCGACAGTCAATAATTTTACGCAATACGTGATATTGCCGAATAAAATTTATCGTCTAGGGGTCCACCAAGGCGCGATACTTTAGTTCATAAGGAGCTGTAGGCCTACTACGAGGCAATTTTGAAACTCAAACAATCGGATGGACGTGAATGCCGCGTCCTGCTCTAACAACGTCATTTCACGTTTATTAGAGTATGACGCGGCATTTTGATACGATTGTTGAGTCTCAAAACGGTTTCGTGGTACAGCCCCTGACTTGAGACAGGACAGTCAGACAGACTAATGCAATATCAAACTTATGAACATGCGCACACTAGAAACAAATATCTTGAGCCTGGCGTGTGACGTGCCTCAAATGTGTGCTCACCCTAAAGTATATATTTTGTTAATTAAAGTATAAAAGTTTCTTAATTGTCCACCTCCATACTTCTGTACTTATTATCACTGTTAAGTAATTATCAAAAAAGGTAGGTTTTTTTGTGACATTTATTGTATATTATAGGAACAAGAACGACCCAGTGCAATATACGCGATCAGTATGCAGTGGTTCCGGCTGTGGCAGGCGTTCGTGAGAGACCGCGCGCGCCAGCCGCCGCCGCCCGTCGATAACACCAATATATGCAATAAACAGGTTTGTTTTCCTACCTACAAAGTTAAAAGAAGTTGAAGGCTTACTTTCCTCGCTTGACTTCTTACAGCTTTTTTTAATTTTCTAATAATTGTTTGTTTACTAGTAAGTAGATAACGAATATTCGTAGTAAGTAGTAGTAATAATGATAAGATAACAACAACGATAAGTGTCGACCGTGACTGTTGCGTTTCGACTGATAGTGTAACTCGCGTATTTCAGGAGGTGGATGGCGTGGTGACGTACGCGGTGAAGGCGGGGTCGGACCACGCGCAGCTCAGCGAGGAGCTGTGGCGGTTCTTCACCGGCGTTTACGGCGGCGGGCCCGAACTCCGCCTGCGCGCACCGGCCCCGCCCCCCGCGCCAGCCCCCGCCCCGCCCCCGCCGCCCGCGCCCCGCCCCCATTACGACTCCGACCGCGAGGACTACCGAACCAAATCCATCTCCGAAACGAACCTCCGAGACTCCGTGCACGGGGAGATGAGGAACCACTCGCTCCAGAACGTAAGGCGGTACAAGAAGAAGTCGGCCGAATCCGACGAGAACATCAGCTACCGGCACTTCCAGTACGAGAAGCACGAGCCCAACGGGAACTACCACTCCGACGACGAACCCGCCGGCCGGCTCGACAACGGCGTGGACGGCTCCGACCCCGACGAAGATGTCCCCGGCCGCCGCGACCCCGCCCCGCCCCCCGCGCCGCCCGCCGACGCCGCCTCGCACAAGACCAAGCCCAAGCCCGGCAAAGTGCGGAAAGCCAAGCGGAGAACCGTCAAATGATTCTGTACCGCGTTTCGGTCGGCGCTGCGGCCGGGCGGGGACTGAGTGCGGACTCATCCGGTTTGTTGTGAGTGTGATAGATACTAAGAATTATAAATCACAAGTTTACTAGACAAATTGAAAATGAAATGTTAAATGTAAATCTATATTTTTTTATAATATAATAATTTAAATCATTGTAGCTAAATTTTAGATATGTTTTTGCCGCTTGTAGAGTTGTCGGCGTGGCGAGCGATGACACTTTCGGTGCACTTTTGACTACATTCCTTCACGAGGCTCGTACGTTCGGTACGTGAAGCTTTTACATTTGAACTGCATATTAATAAACGGTTTAATATAATTCTGAATAATGGCATTTTTCAAAGTTAGATTACTAGTTAATAATAAAGTTTTGTTTGAGTCGCATTGTAAGTATGTTACTAGTACATAATGAATGATCACACGAAGCGATGTGCCACTGGGCACTGTCTAAAATCGTAATCAAAGAGTACACCGATTTGAATATTTTTCTATAGATATATCGGCCTCCCCTGCCGCTAGTATTTTAGTACAATTTTAGTTCAAATTCAGATCTAGACTCTGTACTGATTTAAAAAGTGCGTTTATAAGATGTGTATTTACAATTAAAATGTGTACTTCAAAGGTTTATAAAAGTTGTAATTATGAAATGATGTGTTTATAAATACATACATAATATTATAATCTAATTGCCACTTGCATTTCTTTTTCAACATTGTACCATGGGTAAGGTATTTATTTTGTTATTCCTGGTTCTAAGTCTATGTTATTTGTTATAACAGCAATAAAATGTATATAAAATGGACAAATTTTTGTATTTTTTAAATAATTTTTAAATAATCCCTATCGATTTTTTATTCATATAATTTTGTTAAAGCACCAAGATAACTTTGGGTAGGGGCGTGAAAAAAAAAACTCGTATTATTAAAACGATGACCAAAATATTTATTACACTGATGAACATTCCACTGAATAAATTGCAGGTACTGTATGAATTAATAAATCTAAGCCATTGCTGATACAACGCACAGATAATTTTAAAACAGCCCTTGTATGAAAACATTAGTTTTTGGAAAATATATATTGCAATGTCATTATAACTCAACTAACAATGTGGAGGATGATTATAACGTTTATATGATTACAAATAAATGTCAAAATATTGAAAAATACAATTATTAAATTCAATAATGCTCTTTATAAAAAATAAAAACCACATGGGTTACTTTTTCTTAACATTTAGTTTTCAAACCTCACAAAGGCACAAAGTTATTGGAAAAAGGCACTACTAGGCTAGCTTTACTCATATTTCAATCACATACAAGACTGTTATGACATTTACCGCCGTACTCAGAGACATTTAATTACGATTAACCTTCGATTTAATGAAGAGTTTGACAGATAATGTATAGGGCTTATGTCAAAATTTTAAATTAATTACAATTAAGTAATTAATGTTCCACTCTGAGTACGGCAGTTAATGTGATATTGGTAATTGTAATATACGCCTCTCACTTTTTACTTCATACATTTTTAAGACTTAAAAATTGTTACAAAATAACTAAGTAATTTTTGTATAACTTCCTCCAAAAATATTTTGTTGCACAAGCTAAAGAAATCAAAATTTTAAGGCCCCTATAATTGTAACATTAGTTACAAAACGCTACTAATTTAAATATTGTAGTTTTTCACGACAATAAGTAATATTATATAAATTGCTATCAATACACTCTTTTCTTAAATCAGAATAAGATGTGGTAAGCAAAATCATTGTGGTTCAGTTTGATTAGGTAAACTATTACTAAACATGTAACGAGCAGACGGATCGCTCGATAGTAAGTGAACACCGCCGCCAATGATCACCCTCACTTAGCTACACTCCAACTTTGATCATTGATGTTGCTTAAGGTTCTATCGTCCATATAGCTCCCTCTAGCTCTTGGGTGTTCGTAAGGTTGCGTAACCGAATTTAATTTGTAACTTTTGAATATACCTTTTTAAAAATCCGCAATATACCTATCCACAATATGTTTATAAATATTATATTTTATCAGCTTTACTATGACGACAGCGAGAAGTACGACCATAATCAAATATAGCACCACTGATTGCGAGCCGTGACTAATACAATATCCCACCGAAAATAGGAAACAGGAAAGCGGATAACAGTACCTAAATTTTAAATTCAGCGACAAAGATCATTAATTGATTTTGATGTATTTAAAAATACAATGTTAAAATCGTAGCGTTCTTGTAACATCGTCGAATATTCGTACATACAAAAAGAGAAAAATGTTACAACTCTTACAAATATACATAAACTCAAAATATATTATTTGGCATTACAAAACATTACAAAATTTACTGGCCGAACAAATTTTTTTGTTTATTTTTTATTTTATTTTAAACTGTAAACTCGTGTACATAGATTTAAATATGTATAGCTCAAATCAAAATTAGGACTCAAGGCCTATTTAAGTCGATAATTAAGATGCACCAATGCACACATAAGGTTTAATAAACAGTACAAAACTTAAAATAACTAGCAGTAAAAGATAAAATAGATCCATAAGTATCAATTTAGTTTGGCCAGTAGAACAATGTATACCACTATAACAGACGAGTTACACTCGATAGCTAATAAATATAAAGACATTAAAAACTGGATAAAATTAACAATAAATTATGCAAAAACATATTTAAAGGAATATAGAACACTTGGTGTCACAAACAAAATAAAACAGATTATCATAAGTTGACCCCTGATCAAATAAATGCCAACGAAATTTCTGGTAAAATCCAATGAGGAGTACCGACATGATAAGTAAAGAAAATTATATTTAAGAATATATAGACAATAATAACGATAGATATTGTACAAAGTCTTTGATATGTTAACAATTACAATATATCTAAAATATGTTTGATACAAAAATATATTTTATATCGTTGTTATTCACTGTAACAGAACTAAAAATAATAAAATTTAATATTGTGCTTTTTTTACAATTTGTACTTTGCATTGGAATATGCTATTGGTAAAAATAATCAACTTGGGCTAAAATTGTTTATAAATAATTATTATGATTAACAAACAAACCAGTTACTGTTTCACCCAGAAATGAGTTCATCAGCTCTTTCAACTACATATTAAAAAAAATATCCTGTGTAAAGTACCTACATGTAGTTTAATTTGTCTATTTCAGAAACATGTACTGCATTTTAATGACTAGGGAATTATAGAGTGAACTAAATACTTGTAAAAAATATAAAATCTCCCAAGTGGAAGAGTAGTAAAATGTGTAACATTGTATGTATTCAAAGAAAACATTACTCAATTTTTACCAAAATAAACACAACTAGGGGTTTTGAAAAATGCAAAAACCATGAAGTTCTGGATAACTCAGATTGCTTTTTTACTTCTGTATTTTAGTACTTATTTACTTTATAAATTTCTTTTTCAACATGTTTCTAAGTTCAATTGCAATTTATAAAATTTAGTCTTAACAAAATATTTAAAACAAAGTCAGCTTTTACAGCATGAATATTACAAACTAAGGTGAAACCAATAAGCATAATACAATACATATATTAAAATTTATCAATATGTTCATATTGCAGCACACAGTAACATTAAATTAAACACAAGAGTTTTGTATTTATAATTATAAACCAGCCCATGGTTGTGTGTATTTCTCATTAAAAAAAAACTTCTAATTCTGTCACTAACCTAACATAGTAGTTTAACTTCTAGACATAATAATAAGTTGCAATTGAGGTAGATAAAATTTTTTACAGTCCTATTAACCTAAAAGATTAGAAATATATTTACATGTTCTAAAATATGAAGCGTGTACAACGTTGGATCTCTCTTTAACACATAAATGCTTTGCAATTACTAGACGCCAAACATCATTTTTATAAGGTTTTGTTTAAAAAATAAACTTAAAATTATTTTACATTGGGTTGTTTTTTTTTTTAAATTTCAAATTATTTTTGTATATATTTCAATGGTTAACTAAATATATTGAAACTTAAATTTATGTTCTACTCATGATTTTATTATCTGTTTGAAATTACTGCTGTCCTTTGCTGTCCTGAATTTAAAACTCAATTTGCATCCTTATTGATATTTTCTTCATGAGTAGAATCTAATTTAGTAAGTATACATAATATTTATTTTTTTATATTAGATGACAACACTAGCTACACACAATGCCAATAAAAACCACTAAATTATTATTATTATAAGAGAAATGTAAGGCACCTAATAATGCTGTTATAAACCCTTCCATTTCAAAAAAGTTAACCTAATGTTTAGACATCTTAATTTGAAAAATCTATACAATTAAAGACAACAAAAATATTTAAATTTTTCTCATTACGTATATAAATTTACATGATAAGAGATTTTATTAAGTCATCAATTTATATTGATGCTTAGTGCTTATATTTTAAAAGAATAGTCCAGAATGTATTTGGCACATTTACATTTTAAAATATATTATAATAGGTACACTAGTCACTAGTGTTCCTTTAATAAAGGCAGACCCAATTGGTATATTATGCTAGGGAAGCAAAAAAATCTATTTTATAACTGCATTAGTCCATTATTCATTAATAAAATGAAATGACCCCTAATACAGTCAATTAAACAGATATTTTACTTATTTGCTTCTGAGGTATATATTTAAACTATTTCTAAATCCTGTATACTGTTTGTTGGGGTAGTAAACTATAACTTAACTTGTAAAAAAAAACTTGTTTTGGACTACTCAAGACAGATCTGTATATTTTTATTACTTTATGAATCAACTTAGCCCACAACTTGCCTATATAATCTTTTTATCCATGAAGGGTTCTAGCTCTCTAGTTGTACTATCATCAAGTTAAAAAGCAGTAAGACACTCAGAAACATATAATACAGCCTACTGCTTTTGTAAGAGCTGAGTAACCCCATAACACCCTGCTATCTCACATCTCTGCCCCAAACAAAGCCTCCAGCTGAGACGTTACTTCAGTTGCTCGTGGAGTTGGTCCCCTTTATACTCCCAATCATGGTTACACATATCCACTATACATAAACCTACAATTCCGAAAGTACATACATGACTAGATCACATATTCATGTAGAATTCGGAAGCATATTTCTATTGTTTCAATAAAGTACTACTACTAACTGTAAATGTTGGTTTCAATTAAATTAATCGAGCTCAGTTATCTTACCTAGTGAGGTAGTTCATTAGTAACAGCATTGGAAATCAATGTATACGGATAAACTTAGTGAGGTGGCGGAGGAGGGAGCGGTGGCTTCGGACTCTGTGCAGTTTGGAACGCTTGCGTGAAAGCAGGAAGCCTCTGCTGCCCATGACTTTCTTCACTAACAAAAGTCTGTTCACTTTCATTTAATATTCCTAGCATTTGACTGGAAAGTCCAGAGGTTCCCTCCCCAGGGTCGATCAATAAGGAATCCACACTGTCTCGTGTGAGTAAATCTAACTGGTCAGACAGTGGTTGTGTTGTGATATACGGCAAGTCCGTTGGCGTTTGTGTATATTCGGGTGACACTAAAAACAATTCTAGAATTTCACTACTCGGTGAGGTCGGTTGCTCCAATTTTATTTCTAGAGGATCTTCCGTTTTTATCAAAGGATCTACTTTAATATCAATACATGGAACTTCAACCGCTATATCCGAGGCCGGCACGCCGGTTTGACTTTCTTGACTTACCTCCTTTGGCAAGGATTTCCAAATTTCAAAATCAGTAGTTTCTACAGTATATTGTGCATAGCTTTCTTTCATTGTAGTTTCTATAGGTGGATCCTTCGAAGTACCTACAGCGGCCGACCTCCATGATTCATCTGGGTGAGCATTTTTAACATGTCTCACTAAGTGATCCTTTCGACCAAATTTCTGGGGGCAATGAGGACATAAAAAGTCTCGTCTACCAGTGTGAACGACGGAATGTCTCCTGACATCTTTAGCAGTAAAGAATCTCCTCTCACAGTGATCACATACAAATTTCTTATCACATTCACTCTTTACAGTGCGACTGCCCGTATGTACTTTTAGATGATAGACTATATCCTGTTGTGAAGTAAACGTTTGATCACATATTTTGCATTGCAAGTTTCCCTCCTCAGCAGAATGTAAAGCTGCATGTTTACGGTAGCTGAGCAAAGATGTGTAAGATTTTCTGCAGCCTGGCCAATCACATGTGTAGTGTATCTTAACGGGATTGTGCACCCTCTCATGATTTGTAAGGTGGTCCTTACGATTGAAAGTCCTACCACAAACTTTGCATGCAAAGGCTCTAGATTCACTGTGAATAAGACTATGACGCACTAGCTTAAACTTGGAATTGAAACGCTTTTCACATAGATCACATGAAAATGGCAGTTCTCCAGTATGAGAGAGTATATGTTGGCTGAGCTTACCCGGGCTGGAAAACCGTTTATCGCATACGTTACAGATGTGTCGCTTGTAGCGCGGCCGGATCGTTCGGCGGTCGGGCGAAGGCTGGCTGGGCGCCCCCGACCCGCTCGCCCCGCCAGACGCACCCTCGATTTTCTTTGGCGGCAGTGTGGGTACTCTTCTGGCGACTTTGACCGTTCGAAACGTGTGTTTTATACTGCGTCCGGTGCCTCCGCGAGCTACGAACTCTAGTTTCGTAGGTATCTGCTCTGCAGATGGTGCTATGAAGATCTTCTGCGAGGCGGCCGTGTTTTGGCTGCTCGTCCCCTCCGTAAACTCGGAGCCGCCCTCCGCGTCTTCTCTTGGGTTCGGTGGCGAGCTGGCCATCTCGCGCACATTTTTAATGCGCTTGTCGCTATATCACTGATTCCTTATCACGCGTCGTAGTCGTATCGGCTCCGCTGTAGCGCAGGATCGTCGTGATGGCAGAAAACATTTCTGTCACATTGACGGTCTGGAAGCCTTTTTCGTATTCGTGTCACATGGCTCTCACAATTTTTCAGAGGTCCTTTTCGATTTTTCTGCGAATATTTTGAGTTACAAAATTTTTTAGCTTCAAATTCAATAAAAATGCATGCAATATATAAAATTTGCTTAAAAATTGCAATTTTTCTGAGAAATACGTAGCGGTTGACAACGAAATGTCAAAATAATAAAATTTGAATGAAAAAGCCAAAAGGTCTTGTCAAAAATTTCGCTGAATTTTCGTCGCGGACGGACGGAGAACGGCGGCCGCGGCCGACGCGCGAAGGACCGCGGACGTCGGACGGACTACTCACTACAGGTACAGACCATAGATATTTCATAATTCATATTATGGGCAGCGAACACTACGGCGCGCGGCGAAGGTTTCTGAATTCACATGCTTTCAGTACTTATAAATAAGTACATAAGTTGCTTTATGGGCGAAGGCGAAAGGCCTCATTCCTCAACGACGCGACGGGCAGGCCCACATTAGGTACTTAGAGAATGCTAACGGGCAGGCCGTAGGCCGTACTTAAAGGCCGTAGATATTCTCTTTGGCCGTAGGCCTCAGTGCAGCGCACCTTTTATAAAATATGTTTTTACTTTTTATGGTGTTAAAAATATTATTCTGTGACATAATATTCTACATCCTGAACCTAGTTCCAACATCGCTAGTTTCGTTAACCAGTATTTTTTAACCCACGACAAAAAAGAGGAGTATTTTAAGTTAGTTTGACGTGTCTGTCTGTCTGTTTGTCTGTCCGTCTGATTACATCAGATTCAGAACGAGTCCACCTCATATTATATAAAATGGTAAAATTAAATGTTTACCAATGAAAGCGCTCTGAAACTCTTTGAACTGCGTTAAGCGTTTTATACCTCACACGATTTTCAATACACCAAATACTAATAATAGCCAATAGGTATGTGTTAAGATATGTCATATCACATACTTATTATTAGTAATTGGTGTATTGAAAATCGTGTGAGGTATGTCCGATAAAAACTGTAAAATATGCTTACAATCTTAATGGCCTGTTTCACCGCTTCCTGATAAGGTGGGTTATTTGACAGATTTTCTATACTCCATTTGTCAAATTAAGTGGTAGATTATGGATAGCCTTATCAGGAAGCGGTGAAACAGGCCCTTAGTATTTTGTTGTTATTCATTTCAAAAATCATTTACGAGAAAAGAAAAGTCATTTGGGAAGAAAAAACTTTTTTCTTCCCCATGATGAATAATAACAAAAGACTAAGGGCCTGACAAAAAATGAAACGAACACAGCTACTTTTTTCAAAAAAGTAGCCGTGTTCGTTTTATTTTTTCGCAGTTTGGCAGCTGACTGTCAACTTCATAATTGAGTGTCATGTTCAATAAAATCTATCTATATATAGATAGGTATATAAAACTCAAAGGTGACTGACTGATTGACATAGTGATCTATCAACGCACAGCCCAAACCACTGGACGGATTGGGCTGAAATTTGGCATGCAGGTAGATGTTATAACGTAGGCATCCGCTAAGAAAGGATTTTGATAAATTCCAACTCCAAGGGGTTCAAATAGGGGATGAAAGTTTGTATATAATAATGCTTCTTAACGCGAGCGAAGCCGCGGGCAAAAGCTCGTAATGAATAAAATACTAACAAATTCTGTCAGATTTTAGAACATGACACTTACACTGACACTAATTTTTAACTTCGCGCATGCGCAATGTGCATTGAAAAACTAAACGAACACGACTAATAAGAATGGGAGTTTTACCGGGAATGTGAAAAGTGATGTTGTGTTTTTATATTATTTTCCTAAAATTGTGTAATTAGTGTTTAATATGTAATATTGGTAGGATATTAACTATTAGATATTCGTTATCGAGCACAAGTGTAGGAAAGTGATGTAATAACCAGAAACGTGCTCTTTTGTGTTCCCTCCAAAACTCCATCGAAAGTTTCAGTAAAGCGTCTACCACTTTACTGAATCGACCGACTTGACTTCTTGACTGTATTGACTTTATACTTCTTTGACTAGACTTTGGACTTGACTGACCTGACGATATAGAAAAAAATGTATTAAAGAATAAATTACTCGACGGTGGCCATAGTTATAGCCGAAGTGCCATTATAAGAAAAAAAAGTAAGAATGTCAATCAATTATCACTGTCGTCTGTCAGCAGCTGTCACTTGTCAGCAAAAATCAGCATCTCCAAAAAAATTGTAATTTTCAGAAAATAACCTGAAACTATTTTTAAATTTTTCCGTAAGGCGTAAGGTAATAAATAGCTATGAATTAAACTTCTAGCATATCATACTTTAAAAAAATTTATAACCCTAACATCATTTTTGTTAATACACTTGGTTAGATAATTTTTAAGTTTGTTTTGTTACAGTTTACTCATTGACTATAAAAATTTAAGCTTATGTATTTTATAGTCAATGAGTATAAAATATAAAATTTTAACTATATATTAATATAGAGACAAAACACTATTTTAATATATTTCTTATTGTCTTGTTTCTTTTATCACAAGATTTGATGGATAGTTCAAAATTTAATTTTTTTATTTCTTTACCTTTTTATTTTGATAACCATACCCAGGATCACCGATGTAATATAATGTATTATTTCAGAAACATGTCTGACGTTGGTGGTACAGTCGCTGCTCCTGCTGGAGATGAGCTTCGCTCTGGCGCTGCAAGTGGTACGATCATAAAGGCTGTATTATGTATACAGATCAATTTAGACTCCCACACAAATTAATTTAAGACTAAGAGTTATGCAAGATCAATTTTGATATTTTATTAAAGGGCTAAATAAGTATGAAAATATGAAATTGTGCAATTTTTTGTTGCAATAGGTGGTGACGAGAAGGTGTATGGTGGTTGTGAAGGACCAGATGCCATGTATGTGAAGCTGGTATCTTCTGACGGCCACGAGTTTATTGTGAAGAGGGAACATGCCCTCACTTCTGGTACTATTAAAGCTATGCTCAGTGGCCCGGGACAGTTTGCTGAAAATGAAGCCAACGAAGTCAATTTTAGGGAAATACCGTAAGTTGTATCCTGAAGAGCTCTTATTAGTACTGCATCACCAAGCACTGTTATACTTTTGAGAGCTCCAATAATGTACATGTTATTTCAGTTTTTCCTTTTTGAGGAATTCTTGATCCTTCCTTACTTAATGAGAATTACTTTTCTTTACATGATTTAAGGACTTATTTTTGATAAATCAATAATAATTATTTGTATGGACAATAATTATTAATTATTATTGTCCATACTTATATTATAACTGCAAAAGTGTGGCTGTTTGTCTATGTGTTACCTCTTCACGGCCAAACCGCTGAACCGATTTTGCTGAAATTTCGTATAGAGATACTTTGAGCCCCGGGACAGGTCTGAGGTCACAGGACATTAGATACTTTTTATCCCGAAAATTGAATTTTGGCGCAACAGACTTGCGGGTGTCTTCTAGTTTGTTATAATTTTGTGTGTACTTAATATTCTTCACCGAACTAGAATTATATTGTTTCAGGTCCCATGTTCTTCAGAAAGTATGTATGTACTTCACATACAAGGTACGCTACACAAACTCCTCTACTGAGATTCCCGAGTTCCCCATTGCACCAGAAATTGCTCTGGAACTGCTGATGGCTGCTAACTTCCTTGACTGTTAATTATAAGTTTAACCATGGTGGTTATATAATATTATGTATAACAGGCAAAAGTTAACTAGGCACCAGTCTAAGTAAACTCTTTATTTCAACTCTTTATTGAGAGTCACTTTCTACTTTGTTTTATATAGCAGACTGTCAGCTTGATTTGTATGTTGATAAATAAAAATTAGAAAGAGATTTTTAATACACAGCAATATCATTTTTTCATGACTAGCAACATTCTATAGTTTTGGCTAGGTAATTTGACTTAAACTGAGTCAATATATTTTGATGTTTCTTCGGGCATTTGTTTGATGTGGGTTTGGATTTATTATTTTTAGATTTTTTTTTACTAATTATAAAAATTTTGTATTCTCTGGTTATGTGCCACAATACACATTTAAGTATAATAGTGTTTTTCTTTTCTATGAAACTCAAATGCTTATCTTCGCCTTAATTTTCAAAAGCCTGTGAGTTTAGGCTAGTTATAAATATTTTTTATCCTTCGACATGATGGCTAGGATAGTTTCCATTAGATAATGATAGTTTTCCATTGGTCCAATCTATGAAGCGCGTCATAACTCATAACTCACAATATTTTAATATCTCGAAATTGTGTAGGAAAATAGACTATACTTGTGGTACATACATGGACTATGGTTAACAATATAAAAGTAACTTAGCAAGTGTAGCTTGTGGCACAGCGCGTAAATTTACTTTTATAATAATTAATAGTTATTGCATAAAATTATAACTAATATACATACATAAATAAAGAGAAATATTTCTAGGAAAGCTGCAATGGGTAGAGAATAAACAAATAAAAATAAAAAGCAACATATTGACCAGTCCTTTATTCAGTTATGCATAAACAAAATCCGGTCCATGAGAGATACAGACACCCGCGCGACCGCTCACGCACTTTGGAATGACTCCTGCTTACCTAACATAAACAATTTACAAATAAATCGACAAGATCCATCAATAAATAAATTCTGATATAATTACACAACTAATCAGTTACGACTCTATCTTGTTGAGATCTAAGCTTATAGTAAACTTTGGATAAAAATTAAAATTATTGACAATATTGGTTTTGTACATTTTTACAAAGAAATAATAATGTTTGTCGTTTACAATACTGTGTAAGAATGCCGTAAACTAAATGCACACTTGAGACACTTTACGCACCGCAACTTAAAACTGCAGTCGGCCAAAAGTAAGTGCCAGAAATCAGTTTATATAAATGCGAAGTAAGTACTTAGTAACTGCGAAAATAAGATTTATATTGTAAAGCTTTTACCATCGATAATCTTCTTTAAAATTGTAACATTTTAAGCGCCGACTGTACAGTGTAATACTTTATTCAAAATCATATAAATACATTAGTAGGTAATAATAATGTACAAATACTTGTAAATTAATTAAGTGCATACGTTTATTAGGAATGTGCGCCACTGACTGCTCGAACACAATCAATCTCACAAACACTGAAGAACGCGCTAAATCATTTAAAATGTTGTTTGACTTATTTGTCGCGCGTTGTTAGAATTCAAGAGAAAGAATCTCTACTTAGATGTTGTTAACGATAAAGCTATAGCCGATGTTACTGTTTCTTTTTAAAAGTAAATTAATTGTATCCATCTGAGAAAAAGAAGAAATCTCTAATCGATTTCACAATTGTCTCTCTTTTCTTGATCGGTTTTGAGAATAAGATTTAAATTTAATCCAATGACCTAATGGTTTAAGAATAATGTTTTGCTACATCATGGAAATAACATACTATTGGTTATAGGGCTGCCACTAGCTCATTGATGTTATGATATTATATAAAAAAATAGAGAAATTCTAAAAAAATATAAGTACAAACATAAACACGATTAAAAATGTTGAGTATTTCAATGAACGAAAGACAATGGCAACCCTCACACTATGACATGACATGACATGACCATACATAATAATTGAAGATATGTAACTCGAAGCAACACTATATTCAGTTACAAGCGAAACAATGCCAATGATATGTCGACCATTATAATATATTTAGAACCAGACTTTCTATTTATCAACCCATAATTTTTTTGTGAATTTTGTATTTTTTTATGAAAATGTAAATGATACGGAAGACATTTCAGACGTTTTGTATTTACGTGTTACGTTTCAAACTAAACATTCAAGCGTTTCTCCATCTCTTCTGAAACAATAATATAATTTCTGTGTTTAAACATTACACTAATTATGATCTGCTCATCACCCATAGAAAGTCCGGTTCGATTACATATAAACTCCAACGAATAAAATATATTGTAATCATTTATAACCGAACACTAGGTTCCGAATTCCGATACACTCGATATCGCTGATATATATTTAGCAATCGATACAAGCGAACGGCACTAGGAAGCGAACTATAACGTGGACGATACAACGAAACCGGTGAGTGGGGGCGACTACGCCCGCGGGCGCGGATCCGGGGGCGGGACGAACGAAAAAACATCAAACTCGCGATCGGCGTCGTTTTGCGTTCACAACGTTATTTCAAAATAAATACACTCTACTTAGTCCGATTGAGGTTACCGACGGTTTAGGGCCCCGAGCCCGCCGGAATCCGCACCCGAGCCCCGCTCGAGGAAGTGGCACTACAAGCGAACTAGGGGTGGGGCGCGCTCAGCCGCGGTCGGCGTGCGCGGTCTGGTCGACTGGGATCATCTTCCTGCTGACGGAGTATACGGGCGGGGCGTCGAGCTTGCCGGCCAGCGCCTGCACGCGGCTGCGGACGGACTCCGCGGGCGCGTCGTCGGTGTCGTCGGCGGAGGGCTGGAAGGAGCCGCCCTCGGTGCCGTACGCGTGAAGCGGCTCGCGCACGTTGCCGTACAGGTTGTAGCTGTGTATGAGAGTGGACACGCGGTTGCCGGCGACGGGCAGGCTGGTGTGCTCCCGGGGCGCGTCGGGCCGGGTGAGGGCGGTGGTGACGGGCTGATCGATTCTGAAGTCGGGTTTCGGCGGCTCGTCGTCGGCGGCCTGCGGGTTCTGCGGGGTGAGGGTGGTGCCCTGCGGTGCGAGCACCGGGTTCTGCGAGTTGAGCGTCCGGTTCTGGGGGCGGGGCTCGGGGGACGGGTCCTCGAGGGCGGAGCGCCAGTCCACGTGCGGGTACCGCTCGCGGATGCAGTCCACCACGTCGAGGAGGTTCTTCGCGTCCATCGCTAGTACGTGTGCCGCTGCTAGCATGCTCCTGTAACGACACAAAACATTAACAATATTAACCGATTCAGTGCGGATGACACGGGAGCCGTGTCATTTGAAAAACGATTGTACCTCCCTCAAATTTCACTTTAGAAGGTTCTACTCCGAACAAAACCGTCTAAATTTTTTACGTAAAACAAGCTTATAGGCTTCCTCTCTGAATATTCTGTGAATTGAAAAAAGTAGGTGCTGTCTCATTTTTTAGCCCACCGTACATTATCCGAAATTTCTGATCACAAAAATTCGGATGCCCGCCGGAACGTACTCTGTTCATACATTTTGTTGTGGACCCCGCATACTATCAGAATTCTGACGTGTCAAAATGTATGAGCGTCCGAATTTTTCTGATCATAAATTCGGATAATGAGCGGTCGGGCTTTTTAGTAGTAAACTTTTAAGAAAACAAAGAAGTAATATTGGGAGTCCATATTATTCTATATTATTTTAGACTTTCAAGTTCTCGCATTTTTTAAAATAATAATGTAGAAAAATACTTGCGTTGACATCAAAGTATTACTAATCTACTAACGATTTTTGTTTTAATCTAAGTTGTTTCTTTCGAAAATATTTCTAACTAGCTGTTTCCGCAAACTTCCTTATCCATAGGAATAAAACGTTTCCCTGCGGTTAAAAGTGGTCGTGTAACTATAAGCTTTATTACTGGAACCTAAATATCGTGCTTATGAAATTTATTGAAAATCTATATATCGAGAAAACTTAGTTTTTGTGTATGGAATTGGCTAGTTGAACTTCTTTAAAATTATCTACGAACTATTTAATATAGATAGATCTATTTAATATAGATAGGTACTCATTTTTCTAACTTTGAAACCTACAAAAGGTTTGCAACATCTGAATAACAAAATCGCTTACCTGCCATTTTCAGGCTTACACTTAGTAAAACTACTCGAAATCAACTCAAAACAACGTAGCCTTCCGTCAACAACAATGGTTTGGGCTCAACTAAATAAATCAAGGTAATAATAATAATAATATCTATGGACGCTTCACACCACGTCAGTCTGGCCCCGTGCTAAGTACCTAAAGGACTTGTGTTACAGGTACCAGACAACGGAAATATATTTAATACTTTTATACCATACATATATTTAAGATTTTTATTATATCATACACATATTTAATACACATCCAGACCCGGGAACATTGAAAACTTTTTGTTCCGTCGGCGGGATTCGAACCCGCGACCCCCGGCTTGAGCTACCGACGCGCTCACCACTGAGCCACAGAGGTCGTCAAAGGTAATACGAGCGTAAAAACTAAAAAAAAACATAAAGCTTTTTGAACGTGGCGGATGACACGGTAGCCATGTCATCTACTTCTATGGCGTATGACACGGCTCACGTGTCACGGGAAAATTGTATGCCGCCACGACTGAAAGTCTTCAAAAAGGTGCGCCGCATTGAATCGGTTAAACATAATAGTAAAGGTACAAGTTGGAAGCCGACTACATGAGGCGGCAGCAGATGACGTGTCGCAGTGACACTACTGGTTTCTATTTATTTCTATGAATAAGTGTCGCTAGCTCGTGTCAGTTAAGGCGCCAACCCACCGCGGCGCACGGAGAGGCTACGCACGTGCGTCAAGCTTCGCTTTGTAAGAAAATATATGTGACTGTTTCCACTGCAACCCACGGACACGCTTCGCACGAATTGACTCACATAGCTTGCTCGAATATGGTGCACACGTAGCTCAACGCTGGCCACGCTACGCATGCTATAGATCAGTTAACTAAAGATGGCTCATTCACAGTGCTCACACTTATGCAATTTCACTATACAGTATGTTTAAAAATATAATATGTTTGCATCATGATAAAAATTATCGTATGATCTGCGTACGATAATAATATGCTATCGTACATCGTACGTACGCACAAAATTATCGTATGTATACGATAACTATCGTACGGTTCCGAACCCTGGCCGCGCGCCGATCATACGTTACCGACTTGTATCATCACGCTGTATTTATAAACAGTAGTATAAGAAAAACAATAACTGTCCCCTTCACGCTCATAAGATAGACCGCGCGCGAGAGAGACGGACAGACTTTTTATGATGCGTATGTAGTACGACGTCACGCCACGCGCTTATTCACAGACACTACACAAGCGTAATGTTTAAATGTGTTGATCGTGCCAGCTCTTGTTAACTGACCTGTATGCACGGGATACACGGAAGCGTGTACATACTACATAGGCAGTGGAAACGTTGACCCACGTAGTCAAAGAAATAAATCCGTGCACGTGCACGTCCACGCGTGCGCGTGGCCGTGCACAGCGTGCGCCGCGGTGGGTTGGCGCCTTTAACTAAAGCTGGCACGATCAACACATATTTTTTTACACATTGCGCTTGTGTAGTGTCTGTGAATAAGCGCATCATTATTTTATTAATTTTAGTAGATACTGGATACTAGATTCGAAAGAAAGAATGAAGGAATGATAAAATCATTCAGCATTATGAGGGTGTACAATAGGTTTCGCAAACGCCCTACGCGTGTATACTAATTTATTTTAAATCCAACAATCTGTGTATACTGACTTGTTGTACTCCTGCTGCATAGTGGTGTTGGCGTACTTGAGCGCGACGCGCATGGCGTCCACCAGCGCCGACATGTCCTTGCTCAGCACCTGATGCGCCATCTCCACCTCCCTATATACAATATACATACATCAGTTACACATCTGGACTTCACACATGCGTACATTCAAACAGACCGTCTTCTGTCTCGTTTCGTTAATAATGCCAATGAACGAATTCTTACGTGATAGTCTCAGGGATTGGATAGGAACACTATAATAAAATCTTCATGTCTATATACGTTTTAAATCAATTACTGTTGCCTCAACCAAAAATGTGGTTTGATAAGCAGCTTCTGTTTATAGCCAATAAAATGAAAGATTTTTATATTATTAATATTACTCCATTATTATATTGTTTTATGATGAAACCAGTTTAAAAAAATGCATATTCTCCACTGTCTAGCTTGCTTGCATCATGTAGACCAGGGATGGCATAAAATTTGGAGCATGCTATTGACCACAAAATCATTATAGTGATTATTCTACAAAAGCGCCAAGTTAGGCTTTAGGCATTATAGTTATAAATACGCGTCAGGATTATAAGGAAAAACATTAGTTTATGACACGTCTATGACATCACTAAAGAATTCTTCAGAAAAGTGGCACGTGGATAAGGATACTTTCGCCATCCCTGATGTAGACGTTTAGAAAATATTTTGTATAAAATTCATTTTTCAAAACAGTAGGTATCAGAGCACATACCGTTGAGCCGCATCGGGGAACACGGCGATGAGCCTGTCAACGGTGGCGCACAGGTCGCGCAGCGCGGCGGCGACCTCGCGCACGCGCGCCACGAGCACGTCCCCGCCCCCCGCCGATCCCGTCCCCGCCCCCGCCCCTGCGCTCGCCGCCAGCCGCATCACGCAGCGGACCACGGCCGTTGTCGCCGCGTATACGGGCTCGCCGCGCTCCGCGTGCACCGGCTGTAAATATATTATAAACGTTTGAGGTTGTCCTCTCATATTATATTCTATGAAATTGTCAAAAGCGGTAGCCGGCCTCTAGACGATTGTCAATATCATATCGTGTGTGTTGTCAATATCACGCTTCAATTTTATTGAATAGTTGAATATTCGACAATTAGATTGAAGGCGCACGATGTTCAATATCAACCCTAGACGGTCAATAACATCACGCAATACGTGATATTGTGCAATAAAGTTGTTGTAGTCTGAGGGCCCGCGTAAGGTTGCGTAATTTGATATAATTGTATAAGGTGAAAAAGTATTCTTAATTTTCAATTTTTCCGCGTATTCTATTTAATTTTTCTTTCATGAGAACTTTCCACCAATATTAGCAATAAAAAAAAGAATCAGCAAAATCAGTTTAGCCGTTTTAGAGATTGCAAGTAGATGAGTTTACCTTCTCTTCCGATGGGGGGTTTGATTTAGGCTGTTTCACTGTATTTGCTGGACTCGTTTCCGACGATGTAGCATCTGGAATTAAAAATATCTATCACTACTTCGTTTATAATTTAGATTTTATAAGTTTTAAGCATAACATCACATAGACATATTAACATCACAATATGTCTGTTATATTGAAAAAGGGTGCTCGCGAAAGAAGACGAATCATTATTTAGCGTATCCATTGTGTAACTGCCTTTAATCTTTTCTGTACCGGTTATGGCCATGGCTTATGTGAAATGTAGGAGCAACGTCTACTAAGAATATTATAGAGATTCATACAGAAGGAAAACTTTGTTACATTTTTATAAGCGTGAACGTACCAGAGTGTGTCGCGCTGGAGTCGCGCGCGACCTCCTTGTCGCCCCGCTCCGCGGCCGCCGGCGTCGCCGGGACTAGCTGTACGTTCGATAATCGCTTCTGAAACAAAAATGCAAATAAATAAAATAAATAAACTTTTATTCTGCCACCATTAAATGTTACACACATATTACAAAAACCCTATTTAATTTATTCTACAGCTATAGCTTTTTAAATGTACGATTTAAAAAGCTACTGAAGGTAAACAATAAACAACAAATTTTCATATTATTGTAGGTTTTGTTTTATGTATATCTTTATCCTATAGCAAAATGAATTAAAAATATACCTAAAACAAACAAAAACTTAAAATTGCTGAACCTACATTTTTCATTTTTTTTTGCCCACCCCACTACTCCCACACCCACCACCCACGGCCTGCCAGCACGCAGATTATCAGAAAGGGTTGTTCAGGGAAATAACTAACGGAGATATAATACAGCTGAAGCCACATGATTGATTTGGTCGTCAGCTCTTATGGTTGGTTTACACGTATTAAGTAGATAAGTAGTCAACTAAATTCTAATTGTCATCTAAATTTTAACTTGCTACATGCTACTAAATTATGCAATTACAACTTAAAATTTAGTTAACTACTTATCAACTTATTATGTGTAAACCAGCCATAAGTCGATTACTAACATAGTAAAATTGTGTCATTATGACAATATGTCAATGATGCCATAACTTTGGAGTTAAGACCATGGATAATATATTTTTCTCTTGTCCTAATAACCATTGTTCCCTATAAGATCGTCTCCCCCCCACCATTCCCCGTCCTATCAATTTTAAATCTGTGTTATGTTTTGTAAATACGTCATTAAATGACGTATTTACAAAACATAACATAATCAGTAAATGTATATAACACTTTAATAAATTTTATTTAAGTGTTATATACATTTACTGATACTAATAAAATAAAATTGTAATTAGTTACTAACCCTAAATGTTTGTGTCGTTTTAGGTTCTCTCTATAGACTCCTGTTATAAATGTAGTACACCATACACTTGTTTAAGCATTAGACCTTTTTCAACACAGAGTCTTTGCCACTGGCAACTCACCAAGGAGCCGTTATTAAAAATAAGACGAAGAAGTTAAAACCTTTCAGCACCCCTGACAGCTTTGAACCTACAAAATTCTTACCAAGTTGTCTTCTTGCATCTGAAGCCACCTCTGATCCTCCTCACTTTGGTGTTGTTGTCTCGCCAGTTCCGCTCGTATTCGTTTCTCGACCGCTTGCTCGGTATCAAACTCCGGGCTCTGTCATCATACAAATATAGGTCAGTTTCGTGTTTATAGACTCCCGAACTAACGTTGCAGTTTTATACATATTGTACACGTTATCCGCTTCCAATTAGACCGACCACAATGTTAGTTCTTCTCATCATTTTGAAATCACATATGGAACGTCTAAATAGAAAAGAAAATTTATTCATAAGTTGCAACATAAAAAAGCATATTTAAACAACGAAGCTTTACTTTCTCCAAGAAATATTAACAAAAACCTACTAGGACACGTCATGTTTACAAGAAAAAGTGTAAATAAAATTTTCAAACAACGTGATTCAAACACACACAATCTACTCAATAAACTACCTAAATATTTACTATTGCATATGCGATTTCAACGAGTTAAATAGACAATAGACATCGTTCCAGGACAACCAAAGAATCTAAGAAAACTTAAAAAATAAACAAAGTAATACGCCGAGGGAGGTGGGAGGGCGGGAGAGGAGAAGGAGTGTATGTACATACCGTCACGTCCACCGGTCAGTAATGTTTACAGTTAACACCCCCGGGTCGCACGCACTCGAGACGCGCAAACGGTACGAACTAAAACCTCACAACATTACGTCAATATCTCGCGGTCAATATTTCAAACTATAAAAAAACCGGTACGCATGCGCAAATAAAACAAATTCTATCTACAAACACGAAA
This sequence comes from Aricia agestis, assembly GCF_905147365.1. NCBI lineage: Eukaryota > Metazoa > Arthropoda > Insecta > Lepidoptera > Lycaenidae > Aricia > Aricia agestis. Next base: position 6,244,412 of record NC_056406.1, on the reverse strand, counting down.
TCACCAGGTACGCAAATAATTTACAATTTTGAAAAAAATATGCCAATCCAGCCATGCTAACGGTGCGGGTGATACGAGTCGGCCGTCACCTGGTGACTGGGGAGGCGCGCGACGGGGCGGGCCGCGTGGGCGCGGTACGGCACGCCTTGCACCACGCCCACCGGCACGGCGCCGACCGGCCGCGCCTGCACCCGCGGCAGCGCGCGCCCCGCGGCGATGGCGGCGCACGAGCGCGCGTCCCCGCCGAAGTCGTAGATCTCCTCCACGAGCGGCGGGTCGGGCTGCAGCCGCATCTTGCTGACCACGCTCGCCGCCAGCTGCGCGTTGATAGCGCCGCTAACACCGAACTGGCCCACGTCGGGTGGCGGCCGCGCCCGCGCCGGCGCCGACTGCTGGCGCGCCACGGGCGGCGGGCGGGGCCGCTCGAGCGAGCCCACGCGGGCGGGCGGGCGGTCGGCGGGCAGGCGCGGCTGGCGCTCGAGCGAGCGCACGCGCGCGGGCGAGGGCGGCGCGGGCGCGGCGAGGTCGTCGGCGCTGGCGGCGGCGGACAGGTGGCCGGCGAGCGTGGCGTCGGGGGGGTCGGACGCGACGGGGTCGAGTCGGTGCAGGGAAGCGGCGGGGATAGGGCGGGTGTGGAGCGTGTGCTCGGGGGCGAAGTCGACGGCGAGCGTGTTGAATACCGAGGCGGGCGTGACGTAGGCACGGGGGTCGAGCGCGCGCGCCTGGTTGTCCCGCAGCAGCTGCGCCAGCACCTGCGGGTTCTGCGCCACGATGTACGTCTGCGGCACGCCCACTCCGACGCCGCCGCCGCCACCCGGTTCCACTACGAAATAATATTATAATTTTAATTTTTGAAAGAAAGTTTTAATTTTTTTTAAATAGACAGATGATACATAAGGGTATACATGCTCATTGCTCAGGTATTTAACAAAACAACTTATTCAATTAAAAACAATATTTTAGTACGAGTCCAACCTGCGGATAGCGCGGCGGGCGGACGCTCGGGCTTAGGCGGCGCGTCGGCGGTGGCAGACGCGGCGGCAACACGTCGGTTCTCCCGCCGCATCGTGTCCCACGCTGAGTTGCGCTCCTCTTGCAGGATCTCACTGTATACCGAAACGCACACTGTTTAATTAGTAATTACTTATGCTAGAATAATAAAGGGCTTAAGAAGCCAAAAAAATTACCTACTTGACCTGCCTTTCGAAGATGAAATAACACAAGCGATTACATATGCTAGCGGATAGCATATTATTTGCGAATCACGTCGTTGTTCTGAGGCCGCTGAACGTGGTCACTTACAAGAGCGTCTCCTTGAGCTGGTGGGCGGTGGGTCGCTGCGAGGGCTCGTAGGACCAGCAGCGCGACATGACGGAGTACAGGCGCGGCGGGCAGCGCGGCGGCATCGTCAGCCGCTCGCCGTTTTCGAGCTTGCCGATCACGTCGTTGTTCTTGACGCCGCTGAACGGTTTCACGCCGAGCATGAGGATTTCCCACATGCAGACGCCTGAGAAATATATTCGTAATATAAAGAACTACAGTGGAACACCACTTAGGGGATAAGTGTATATGTATAAAGTTGTGTATTTTTATCATAAAGTACTACAAATGACAGCCACATACAATAAGAGCGCCTTCGCATTAGACCGTATTTTTACGGGTTCAGATCAGACGCACTGCGAAAGCGTTCTAACCAAAATATACCGTTCAGTCTCATTGACTACCCACCAAACATCCATACGTCTGAGGCGGAGGTGAACCGTCTGAAGTTGATGGACTCGGGCGCCATCCACTTGATGGGCAGCTTGCCGCGCGACGCCTTGTAGTACGACTTGTCCTCCACCATCTTTGACAGACCGAAGTCCGCCAGCTGCAAAGGGTGACGTCATCAGCAAAATGTTAAAATTGACTAATAACACGTCCGTCCTACTCTTCAACTAGGGTATTAGGGTATATATTACATGGCCTAAGCGTATTGGTAATTAACTCAACTTCTTGCAAATATACTATACTATTTTGTATGTAACATATTTCTCTTTCACGCAAACAAAACTCCGCCAGCTGCAAGGCATTTCTTAAGAATTTAATCCCTTTTATGAACTGTTTATTGTCCCCATCATCTAAGTTACAAAATGTCTATGGGTTATATTGCCTAAATTCTCTATGCCATAGACAATGTAGACAATGAGTCTATGGTACCTTGACACAGGTGGGCGTGGAGACGAGCACGTTGCGTGCGGCGATGTCGCGATGCACAAACTTCTTGCTCTCGAGGTAGCTCAGCGCCGTAGACAGCTGGTATATGTATAGGACTAGTGTGCACGTTTCCAGCCTAGAAAAGAAGGAAATTATTTTAGTCTACCATTCATATTATACCTGGGCGTAGCGTGTGGTTAAATAACCGTTAAAATAAATTGTTCCTTGAAAAAAATTACACAATATGGTATTGGTAATAATGACGTGTCGTTTACAACATTTTCTAGTACCTTGTCCTATCAAAACTTGTTTCTTTCACTCACATACTTATGTGATAGCAACATATTCGTGCGAGAGTGAGAGGGACAGCAACGATTCAGCGTACTTTTTGATAATGCTTTAGGCTCACTGAACATATTAAAAATACAGGACTCAAAAATAAAAATAAAAACTTTATAGTAACACTTATGAGTTATCAGTTATCACACAAAAGCATCAAGACGCACCTGTGAGCGTTCTGCTGCAGGTAAGCTCGCATCTCGCCGAGCGTCGCGAGCTCCATGACGATCCATATCGGCGGCGAACTGCACACGCCCACCAGGCCGATTATGTGCGGGTGCGAGAACTGCTGCATTATGTCTGGGGAACAATATAATTCATGAAATATGATTAAGGTTTTTTTATTGAATTCAAAGTTTAACCAAGTCTACCTAGAAATCTTATTGATTAAGTATTAACGGGATACATGTGTGGACCTTGACTAATTACTTTTAGTAAGAGGGTATATATTATAATACATATCTCCTATATATCATGATAAAATAGCTTTGTTTGCATACACGGACCACCGCAAACACAACCAGTTAATCTAATACAAAAGTATACTAACAGGCCTCTTCCAGAAACTTCTCAGCCGTATCAAGGTCAGCGTCCATCTTGCACGTCTTAACCGCAACCGGCAGTAATAGTTCACCGCGGTCGCCCCTCGCCGCGCGCGCCGCACGCCGCAGCGACGGGTGCGTCGCCTGCGTCACGCGGCACGTGCCCTTGTGTACGTCCCCAAACTGACCCTCGCCGATGATACCCGTCAGCTCGATCTGGTTACGAACTAGCTCGTAATCGCGAACTGAAACAATTTAAATCATTATTAAATAAGATAAATGTAGTTTTAGAATTTTGTTGCGTTAATGTGTTTTGTAAATTTGTTCCTAATTCAAAAATGTTACTTCTGAATTACGAACGAATTTGCTCTGCTCTGCTCTAAAAACAATAAGGATGTATGTACGTATACCTATGAACGCACACACGAAAACATCGTAGCTAATCGTACCTTGCGGCGTGGAGTAGTCGGCGTCGTCGTCGACGATCTCGGCGTAGTCCTCCGACAGCAGCGTCGCCGTCGTCGCCTCCCACGAGCTCGTCTTGCCCTCCGACGAGCTGCTGCTCATTTCCGCTGTAATATTTTCAATGCATTGATTCTAGTCAAAAACACAAGCTATTTAGTCGTTTTAATTGTAACTACACATAAAATAGTAGTTCTGATAGTATTGATAGTATACTAAATTAAAAGTCATCGAGATATTCTTGATAGTGAAACTTACTTTTGCATTGGCAGCTAAGTTGTTTCCAAACAGTAGCTTGTAAGATAAACGTATGCATTAGCATGGTTTTCTGAATTAAACTATTTTAAATAAAATATTAAAATACAATGGGAATACTTACTCGTCCTATTCCAAAGTGAGGTTTGTGAGTCAGTCACTAGTCTACAATAACCGTCTACTAAATCTGCCAAGCTTTCCGCTGCCTGTTACAAAAATAAAATATTACGATTAGTTTTCAATAATCAATTTCAGGCACTAATTTTCACATAATGACATTAAGATGGATCATTTGTTATCTTTATTCATCAAATTATATAAAAACTTCTGAGGATTTGAGACGCCATGAAACCAACTCTATAACCGTAAGCCGTAGCGCAGACGACAGACTATCCGTGACGCACTTTTTAGTCCGTGGAAATAGAACCTTTTTCTTTAGTCTTTAATAGATATACGGACCTCTACACTACTGCAGGTGATAGTGAGCGTCTCCTGAGCGCCCTTCACTCGCAGTTGCAACGCCGCCTTACCGCACGCGCTGCCGCTCTGTTAACAACAAGATTATTTACATTTGCAGTTGTTGAAGTATGTATTCATATTCCTTTTCAAGAAGTTAGCCGTATTACATCGATTATTTTTTGTAGATATTATGAAAAACCTGTACAATAACAATTGACAACAATGTGTCATGTTACACAAACGTGGCGAATAACTACACACTCGATATCATACCTACATCGAGATCCTGGATCACAAATCGAATATCACGATTAATATCGAGCGTGTATTCACCTATGTTTTTTTTTAACCAAGAAAACACGACACGAGCTTAGCCTGCGAAATATCGACAGCCGAACATAGAACCTTATCTTTTTTTGGGAGTCGGTTAAAATGACATTACTGTATTTATAGATCTCGGTTTGTACTGACCTGCGTCTGCGACTGCGTGCAGCTGGACTTGAGCGTCTGTATGGCGACGATGTTACTGAACGACGCGATCTTCGTGTACGTCGGCGGCTCGCCCGCCTTGTGCGACACCGACGATATGTCTGACAAAAAAATAATGTACTCAATTTTTTTTTTCGAAAAATACAACAAGCAAAAAGACCCAATAATAATGCAATATGCATTGATATTGGCTCTTAATACGTACACAAAGTTTTGTATTAATTAGACTACTGGGGATAGGTAAAAATCGTGCTCAAAGATTCCGTTACATACATACAGCCCAAGCTAATAAAAACGTGTTAAAAATCATTAGACTAATCACTATAATGTGGTACACATAACGATAATGAATCTCTAGTGCAATGTTCCGTATAACGTAGTCATCTGCACTTGGTGATGGGCCTCGAAGCTTATTTTCATTAAGTATTGTTAAAATATGTGTTTTTTGGAACACAACCAATTTTTGCCAGTGTTGTCTGTCGGTTGATCGGTCTTGTCTATGTCATTGTCATTTTTATCTGTCATCTATAGTCTGTACTTTATGGTCTCTTCCTCTGTGCTCTCTGTAATGGCTCGTTACTTGCAACAAATTGTATAAGTTAAATTTCCAAATCTTGCTTTTTATTTCAACATCCACGCAAAATTCTTCAAGTATAGGTAGCTACTTATACTTGAAGAATTTTGCGTGGAGGTTGCCAATGCTGCAATGCCAAGCTAATTTTTAATTTGTTGATGTAGTACTGAAAATTCTGCCGATGGCCAGCTCGACACGCCTATCATTCTACAAGTCTACCCATCTCTCTCACCTATAGGTATCCGGGCCAAAGATCAGCTCGACAGCCTATCAGTCTACAAGTCTACCGGTCTCACCTATATCCGGGATGATGGCCAGCTCGACAGGCCTATCAGTCTACAAGTCTACCTGTCTCACCTATATTTGGGCCGATGGACAGCTCGACAGGCCTATCAGTCTACAAGTCTACCGGTCTCACCTATATCGGGTCCGATAGCCAGCTCTAATGGTATGGCCCAGCCGCTGCCGAGCGCCGCGGTGAAGGTCTCGCGGTCGTACCCGTAGTGGCTGTGCATCGTCTCCAGATACTTGAGCATGCACTCCGTGTCGCTCAGGTTAGCCACCTGTAAGGAATAGATATAATATTTAAATAAACAGATGCGTAGTTCAACACCGATAAAACGCTACAATTTTTTTCTCGCAACTTAATTAAGCTAGAATTCGTTTACCGCCCGGAAATCGTAAGTTTTTCAGAGTACATAATATAATAACTATTTTATATCATTTTATTCAGGAATGAAGTGGTAACAGACAGACATATTCAGTATACATTATCGCATATAAGGTAAGTTAGGTTATGTTAGTTATATTACGGTATGGATTTTTAATGTTTACGCTACAGTGAATGACGACTGGTTAAGAAATCTTAATATAAATCAACAAGTAAACTCCTTATTCTAGTACTTTTAAGTAAGATAATGGTATCGGATGTACCATATACCATAGTTTATATTCTTAAAGGCCTCCGATGTCATTACTCAACAGTCTCGTCGCACTCGTCCACAGACAACAACGTGTCTTAGGGGCTGTTTACCATTTACTGATTAGTGTTGGACAGGCTATCTACAACTTATCTGACAGATACAGTATGGAGTATCTGTTAGGTAAGTTGTGGCTAGCCTATCCGACACTTATCAATAGGTTATGAAGCAGGCCCTTATTCTAAATAAAATGCCTACCTTTTTGAACTGTTGCTGTATCGCCTTCTTGAGCACCTTGGGTTTGATGGCGTCCAACACCGACTTGGGCAGGAACTTGTGCAGGCCGAACTCCTTCTCCAGGTACTCGATGTTAGACTTCTTGTCCAATGATATCTGCATGTCCTTGCAAAAGTATCTGGAATTGTAAACAAGTTTGATGATGTGAACGTCACTGCACGGTGTAGACAGCTTTAAAGTCATAATACCAAGGCCCAACTTGGAAACAATATTACATACTTAGTTTACAAAATATATAAAATAGAGATAAGTATTTTCAAAAATATGTATTATTATATTATCCTTCGTAGTACTTACTTTATTTCTAAACAACATATTTGTATCGCCAAGTCCTGATTGTCCATTGGGTGGTTGGCGTGGAGGTAGTCGTGTCGAACCTGAAAATATTATTAATTCATTTATTACACATTTTCATTTTAGTTTCTTCGTATTTGCTACATATTGATTCGATCTTTAGGATGTGATACTCTCGACATCTAAATTAGCCCATGTGCGGCTCAATTTATAACTAAGACCGAGTAGTTCTTCGTTTGACCAATACGATGTCGATCTTTTTTTTTGGTGTTACGAATCCTAATCGAAGCTAAATCAAAACCGACATCTATTCGGAGTCGTATCCAAATCAACTCAGCTTGGTAAGTAAGACCGCTGATATTAAGGGACTAAACAGAACCTGGTCATAGTAGTAGTGGAATGTGACCCGGTCGGCGTCTGCGAGGTCGCGCAGGTTGGCGGGCAGGTAGCGCACGCGCAGCTCCAGCCGCCACTCGCTCGCCGGCCACGCCCCCAGCAGCTCCGACACGGGCGTGTCCTGGTGGATCCACCGGATCTGAGGACAAGGATTACATGCGTTACGATCAAAGATCGAAAACGCTCAGTGAGCGGAAAAATAGCTCACATCGCATTGTGGTCACAGTAAAACATCCGCAACGCAAAATTCGTTATATGGCTCTAATTAAAACGCGCAAATGCATACAATTTGGGATCGTAATAAGTCCTGTCACCAAGCGCACAGAGGATATGACCCCCCCCCCCCCCCCCCCCCAAATCTATGGTCAAATTGAAAAATTACATTTAAAAAAGGCGACGGCGAAGGCGTTGTCAAATAATAAAAGGTAATTTCTAGCTATCCCCTAACTACCACTGAGTCCGACCTTAGAAAGCTGTCAACCCAGAACCATCCGAGGGCGCAGAAAAAAATATATAAATTAGTGTAGTAACCCCCCCCCCCCCCCCTAAATTTCAGGCTGCAACCGCGCCTGCCTGTCACCTTGTCGATAGCAGCAGTCTTGCTCAACCAAATGGTTGAGCAAGACTTCTAAATAATGTAGAACTTCATGTTCAACTTTCTGAATTATGCATATATCTGTATTAGCCAAACAAAGCTAGACGGCGTAGGTCTCATCTATACTTGTCTTTGTAGCTTAATTACTGTAACTACTGAGCTCCATAAAAGCTTATAGCTAAAACGAGATCAAATACCAGAGATATCTAACCCTCTATTCTACTTATCATTTAAGATCTTAAGCCTATGAAACTTTAAGGTAGGCATGACAAGTATGTTGGCCAGGAATTAGGCATACCCTTTGCATAAAAATTAAATAAAAAAAACTCTACCTTCCCGGTGGTAAGCCTGCGCGCGCGCATGGCGTAGCATGCTGCGTAGACGCGGTCGCCGGTGGCGAGGCGCGCGGCGAGCAGGCGCAGCACGGCGCGCACGTCTTCGTCCGCGCTTGCCCGTACCACGTTGAACCCGCCATTCGGCAGGTGCACCTTCAGCGTCGACGCGTCCGACGCCGCTATTGACAACATACAATAATTATGAATTATCAATTTAAAAAGTTTGTACGATTATAGGACTTTTTTAAATGGTAGGTAGGCCCTGATGTCAGTGCTGCCCATGAGAATCTTATGAGTCTCTCGTATTATATCTATATATTATAGTACCGTTCCTACGCTCACAAACCGAATAATCTGATTGGGTCTGGATGTCTCAGAACATATACGACTTTTTACCCACATAAGCATGAAATGCTGCATCCAACGTTTCTTATATGGTTCGTTGTAGGCTCTATAGTAGATAACAAGAAACTACAAAGCTCGGTGATTCTTCAGAGGAGCTCAATAAATATCTCTATCGTGTCAAACACACCTCGTTAATTAATTCCTCGCAGGTGTTTTCCGATAATGAGTGACCAGCTCACCTCACCATGTACGGCGCATACGCAGGGGAATTAACTATTAGTGTCAAGTGTCGTTCTACGTACGATCAGCACCAAATGAATATTGATGGATTCTAACGAACTGACGTAAAGATGTCCTATACCTGCAGGTGGTTTAAGGAAACTTGTAGTACTATCGGTCAGGAATCCTATGTTACCCATTTTCCAACGATCATGTTTACAAATCAATGTTACAGTCGATTTAGAAATACTGCACACCCGAAAGAATTTATACGTACGGGCTTAGGTATGACCACCACTAGATTATTTCTACAAAATACTAAGCCAGCAGCTTAAATAAAATAAAAACGTTTCCTCAACTTTTGATCGATCTGATATAAATTTTACACGCAGAATTAATGTCATTGCAGCTACGCCAAAGTATTTTCAACTGTACAATAATTGTCGCGCATACAAATGTACAATTACGGGAAATTCGAATTTGATTATTTGACACGCTTACTAATTCCGATGCAAAATATAAAATTACAATTCAGTGGACATTTATCAATACCGGGAACGACACAATCACATTCAAGTGTATTCAAATATAGAAGATGCAAATTTTATGGACAGGAGTTTTATTGCTTGTCGATATTGTATTATTTCTTAGCATTCTGTTTCCTTATCAGCATAATCATCATCAGATGTGCATTTAGCATCATCGATCAATATAAACAGGTAATATACGTCGCGCTAGAGGGGCGGTCAAAGGATATGTCTATTCACTGTAAAAACCATGATAATTATTTATGGTTTCATTAACGTATTAAATATTTATCTATCATGACCCTTCTCAACATTGGACCGCGATGAATAACCATGATTGCGAAACTATATGCGCCTATATTCTATAATAATAGCTTGCAAAATCATGGGTCGACTATAACATCTCTACACGTTCATAATTGCTTGTGTATACTCCATCATGTGCCGACTCCGGAAAGCCGAATTATGTAAATATTATAAACATTGCATTATCGATTACATGTTCAAGTGCAATTTTCGTCCCTATCCAACAACAGATGGCGCCACTCCACTTTAAATGCCGCTCCGCTCTTCTGACACAATTTCATACAAATTATTGTATTAATTCAATAGCATTCGATGAACTCGGATACTTAATTGTGTCTGTTGTATTGAGCTGTGCGATATTATTTTAATTGCTCTATAATAATGATTGCGATTTGCGATCGCTGTGCCTTATAGCTGCATTAACTGTATAAAATTCTTTTAATTCTTTTTACTGTATGAAAATCGAGATTTTACTTCCTTAAAAGGATCAACCTATTTAATCAGTTAAGTGTAACAGTAACTCTGCCAAAATATTTTTAAAAATATATTTACTCCAGACTCTTTCTATTCCATATAAGTTAGTTGTATTGTCTAATGGCTATATTTCAAAGAATCACACAAAGGCAGCCGAAAAAAATTGGCGTAATATTTTTCTAATTAAAGTCTTCATTTTTAGTCCTGTTGGGTCAAATCCTGGCTATGCCTGAACGCAGATATCTACCACCAGTCACCACTATAAATACCTGACAGCGACCAGCTGGCTACTTTTTACCGCCTGGTCTACCTCACGCGGCCGCACATTCATCACTTTCTCTACAAACGAGCTTTTGATAGATCACCGATGTCAGTTAGCCGGTACTCTGAATCAGATCTCGTCACAACCTGAAGTTACATTATCCTGTACGTTAGGAGAATCAACGAAATAGCCTTTCTTACAATCTCAATGTTTTGCGTTTCATTTTACGTTGTTTACCCTTAGATCGTGATTAGACATTGGCGCGATATAAGTACTTATAATAGTAAGTACTTTATAAGTAGATAGATATTGCACCTATTGCTTCCTCTATTTTTACCCCCGACAAAAAAGACTGGTGTTATAAGTTTGACGTGTCTGTCTATCTGTCTGTTTGTCTGTCTGTGTGTGTATCTGTCCGTGTCATCGTAGCATCTACTTTGATCTAGTTTTTTTTTATCCGAGAGGTGTTTGCATTATGAAAGAAGTTGTGCACACTGCACAGCCTGTATCAATGCCCTGTGCCCACATTTCTACTATAAACGTTACAACTTACAACCACTGTCGACGGCGTGAAACCAGTCGGAGCTGATGTACTGACATTTCGTCAACCTCGCAGCCCACTTACAATTACAGTCGGTGTCGCTAATGAATCATTGGAAATGGATCGAGCGACCGCCGGCCAGTGGGTCAGAATTGTTGACGTACATAAAATTAAACGTAATGGGAATCGCTTAATGAATATTATATGAGTAATCGGCGGTCCTTTTTGCAGTAATTACACCGGCTCAAGTTTGCCGATAAACTGGCGAACGCGTTGTTTACGTCCGTATAAACTGGGTGCTGGCGAAAACTTTCACGAAAACTTATATGGTTGAGCTTGATTCGTAAACTTGGGAATGTTTTGAGAGTTTCTTATGTAGATCTACCTCATGTCTGTGTAAATTAGAATCCAAATATTGGTTCTAAAATCAATAGTAGGTAGTTTATTAATTTTTCATTGCGAGTTTTTAAGTCATCTATCCCCAGTTATTACCGTTATTCGATGACATCAGATTTAGTAACATTTATTTTTAATTTTTATTATGGTATCAGCGAAGGAACCTAATTATTAAATACTAGCTGATGCCCGCAGCTCCGTTGCGCCAAAATTCGTTTATTGCGCGGAAACCGTACATTTTCCGAGATAAAAAGTATCCTATGTCCTTTCCTGGAAATCAAAGTATCTCCATACTAAATATATTCCAGAAAAACGGCTCAGCGGTTTGAGCGGGAAGATGTAACAGACAGACACACTTTCGCATATTTTTTTATAATATTAAGTAGTAAGTATGGATTATGATGATGATAATAATAACGGCTATAATAGTGATGAATGATGATAAAAGTGATGATGATGATGATTTCGATGAAGAACAAGAAGAAGATGAAGATGATGACGACGACGATGATGATGATAATGATGATGGTAAAATGACTCACCATGCGCGGGCTGCGGGTTTGGATGGCGCTTGGGCGACCCCCCGGGCGGGGCGGGCTGCATGGCGCGAGCTAGCGGCCCCTCCCCGCACCGACCGCCGCCCTCCGGCTCATGGCTGGAAACAAGAAAAAAAAACATTTTAATGCTATTGGCCCAAAAAAAAACAACTGTAAAAGTTGAGTTTCAAAAGTTTCCCATGCTCTACCATTACCACTGATAAGTGACCAGTACCTTAAATCAGCGGTCTCTAGGGTTATCAGTCCTCACAATTTGTTTTATTGAGGTAAATTCTAAGTAAATAAACAAAAAAGTAAAACTTTCCAACTTCACTTAACACAGGCGACATAAAATTAGCTTTTATGCAATGCTAATAAAAATCATAAAGTCCACTTGCGTTTGAAAACAGGTTGCACAAGCGTAGCATTAAACTGCATATTAAAGTACTCTCGTTGGACATTATTATAGTAAAAAATGCCTCGAGATGCACTTTATAATCAGCAGCGAGTGCGTCTTAATTGTGGTATTTTATGGTGCAAATTAACCCGCCCGTAGACCCATACAAGGAGAGACCGGTCGGGACCGTGGTGATATCAATATAAACCTAGCGCTCTACACATTAAAAGTCAACAATAAATAATCAATTAAGTACATTAATTCCAAAGCTTGTAATGATAAAAAGTTAAACGAGACTTAAGGTCAGAGTAATACATAGTAATTGTAGATCGATACGATACTGGTTTTAAAGCTGTGATTTATCTAAGTCCAGAAAATGTTCATAAAGAAACTTACAAATTATTCCACAACATCTGTAGGTAATGATAAAATAACAAGTAAGAAATCAGGAACCACGAAAATTACTGCCAACCAGTACAACAAATACCTTGAAAGCATTTTCAATGTTCAGTTAAAAGCGACGACAAATCGAATTCGTTACAATGTTCAATCCATTGGAAATTGGAGGTAACCCAGAACTCTTTGCGAACACCGACGTTTCCTTCGCGGCGATAAGATTTTACCGGCTACCCGACAAAAGACCAGTAGGACGGATCGAATCGCAATTTTGTAAATGTTTCCATATTTTTGTTAAACCTTCCAAATAATAATATAGTTTTAGCTGTGCTTATTACTCTTCTCAAACACGTTCAACGAAGGATCGTAATAATGCTAAAACAGATGGAAAGTCATAACGACTTCCTAAAACCATTTAGGCAAGACACAACTTTTGCTAATAACGCGAGCGACCCAGAAAACGCTTCCCAAATGTGTTTAAGCTAGATTCATTAATTACATTGAAAAACGATTCCGCTTTTCGGATTAGCCCGAACAAATGGACGGATCAATGTTCCAGAACTTTTATTTGTTAAAATATCTCTATTCCTTTTCTGCGAGGTAAGAGCCACATTCAGCGTCCAAAGGGATTACACAATTCGTGTAGGAGTCCTACACAAATTGTCTAATCCCGTAGGACGTGGACAAAAGACTTAGTTTGACTTACACATTAATTAAAAAGTTTCCCGCACTTTATTGTCCGTAGAACTCTATCTATATTTATTTGGTCTCCAAAAAGTCATAAAAAAAATTAATAACTGAATTCAAGGTTCCGCAACATCCGATTCCCAATATATTATTGTTATGGTTTCTCATGTCAGGCACGCTGCAGCTATCGGTCAACGCATTGGTCTCGTTTAATTATCACCGGGCAGGCTCCAGTGTCCGCAGACCACAAGTTAGCGCCACCCACTCTCCCCGGCTACCCCCTTCATCGATTGGCCGCGTTCGGTGCATGCATCCCGCATCTCCTCTGGACTTCGCATGTTTTATTGGATTGTTAAAAATTGAACAATAACTTTACGCATAAAGCAATGAGCGTTGTTTAAATGCGGCCTTCGTATTTATGTAAACAGCTCACTGCGAGAAACAATAGCTGTCGTTACATAATTACGTACAAATTGTAAGTGTATGTAATTATACGCACGTATGATTGTAAACGAATTTTCGGAAATTGCCATAACAATAATACATTATTGGCATTCACTACCTGGTTGTATTGATGATGCGTGACCTTTTTATCGATAGCATAGTAATGAATACGCGAAAACAATTACAAAAGTACCTCGTTTAGTGGTACCGTAGGCATTAATAATAATTTGCAGGCAATGAAATACGCAAGTCTAAAGTTGGGAACAGCAATTTATTAAAATAAACCAAAGCTACATTGCAACATATTACATGCTTTTCCCACGAATTAATTTCAACTGATAAACATATAATTGAATCAGTCAATCTTATTGTAACAAGGCTAATAAGTGATAGTTATTAAGTTGACAGTGCGATAAACATGTTAATATTCGTGGGTGTACGAGGCGTGTGGGTGGAAAAGATTTCGACGTCGGACTGGTTCGCAGCCTTGATGAGATTAAAATGTTATTGTGTGCCGAGTGTAAATGAACCAAAGTAAATACAGCTGACATCGAGAATACAATCACGTCGGCTAATCGTTTGTTTACTTATATGGCCAATTATATGTGGATAGTCAATAAGATAGAGGAAGCTTCTAGTTTTTTAAACAAACCAATCACTTGTTTAACTTTACATGGGTAAAAAGTTTTGCTTCAAACGATAACATGAAACTGAAAAGGACATTGCGATAGAACCGCGCTCATTGATTGTCGTAACCCAAGACCATAAAAATGCTATCGGAGTAGCGGATAGGATCTTCAGGAAATTTAGTGCCTCAGCAAATAGATGTTTATCAATGGGTGTTCAACTGTTCACGTATATAGGACAGTACGTGCAGCAGAGGCGACGACCTGCAGATCGCAATCAGTGACGTCAGCGAACGTTACTTCGATCCAGTGGCGAAACATGGTGTAGAAACATAATCAGGAAATCACTCTATTTAGACATAGCAAGATAAGGTTTCGAAATTAAATTAATCACCTACATTGTTGCTTTATGCAATTTCACATTACTTTTACAGTTCACTTACTAAAAACAGCTAATACTGAGGATAAGTATTATTTTCTACTACGTAACTCTTAATTGCTAGAATAGGAAAACGACTAGATTATTTGGTATGCTTGGCAAAGCACGAGTCAAAGCTCAGAGCTGATGTAGCGCAGCATCTGCGAGTCAACACAATTACGTAGACTAACGCTGCTGTTACCCTAATGTTATTCCCTTTGTAGAAGTTCCACAACTCTACAAATTCTCTACAACTCACTTGAGCATTAGAAGATATTACATCTCTCACGTAATCATTACCAACATAATATGTGAGAGAAACGAAGAATTATTTTTATTTCGGGGAGTAGAATGCTCATAGGTAAAGATTCCAAACGATTCAGACATTCCTTCCTTCATTGTGTGGTGTGGCAAGAATATTTTCTGAACATAAGAACATTAGAGAAAATAATGATGTCATCTTCAAATTATTGGAGGAGGAACCTTCTGATCGTTTCTCTTTTGACTTTACTTAACTACCATGCAGCAATTGGTCGTTTTCACGAGGCACATAAAGGAACGGATAGGATATGCTAATGGCGCTACGTCCGGCGAACCGTCTGCTATGATTCAATCCACGTAAATAATAACGGACGACTTGACGCCGCCAAATTATTATTAAAGGCATGTTCGCACTTGGCGACCCCGCCAGCGACAGCGTTGTCATCTTTTCAGAAGGTCTGATATAGCTTGGGTAAGGCTTTAACAATTTATGAAGATTTGTGAGAGGTCTGGCAGTTTTATTACTTTTAAAAAAGGTGACGTTTTGTTAAAATGTATGTAGAGCATAATATAATATGTAGAACCGTAATTGATTGATGTAACCATCGATTTAAAATGGATTTTAAAAGAGGCGGACGTGTCAGTTACCTAAAATTTACCCCCAGCCAAGCAACTGGCAAAGACGCCAATACAAGTAAAATATTATATATTTTGGTGGCGCATTTCGTACGCGATTTCAGTCGGCTAATTACGGAAACCTCATACGAGAGTTTACTACAAACCGGTGTTTGCCTCGCGCTGACGGACAAGCGGATTAATAACCTCATTTCGCACGTCCCCTGATTGCTTTCATAACTTTTTATCGAGGGCGAGTTTATAATTTCACGTGGGCCCGTGCGGAATCGAGTGTTTATCGACCGAGATGATAGGCTTTCGTGACTCCGCTACGGTTTAATTGTTTAATCGCCCGTGAGAGGTTGATTGTCTTTCCTCTTTAATTTTTGAGCACACACTTTATTAAAAAGCTTTTTTCTGTGAATGTACCGTAACGTAGGTAACTGCGAAATTACCTTTCACAATATTACAACACAAATTCACGAGTCATTCCAAAGCAGTTAATAAATAACCCTTTATTTTAAAACACTTCCTAATCCCTAGTAAAATATTCACATTACCGTCCCAAAGATTAATGAGTAACCAAAATCACGCGCCTAGTTTACATGCTTGAAGAATGACCACAAAATTAATAGGCATTTAACGACATACGATATACCTTATAATCTTTAATATTGCAAAATAAGAGGTCATTATATTATGTTCATCCAATATCGAAATACCCATAAAAATGAATGAAACTTAATTAAATAAACTTGGCCTTAATCCCGTAGTCTGGCCTCAGTCGTGGGCGCACACACGCCCACCGCGTTGTGCAAGGTGGACACCGGAGAAAGGGAAAGCGTTTATATTTTATAAATTTATTAATCACAGGTTAGATATAAAAAATCCATGCCTATTATTATCTCAACATCTAGGCATTTGAAAAAAATTGTAGAAAGTTGAGAACATATTCAAATGTTTATGAGAATTTGGAGAATATTACTATCGGTAGTTTTATAGATATGTATTATAAAGCTACCAGTAATATTGCAACTTAATTTGAAAGAGTATATCAACAACATGGCAATAAAGACATTTGAATTTGAATTTGAAAAATTAAAAAGTTAATTCTTTTAATATCACCCTCGTTACTAATATATTGTTATGTATCATTATTTTGACCCACATAACGATTTGTGGGAGATGATATAAGCCTGTGGGCTGCTGATGTAGGCGCCTTTAATTATCCACAATTCCATCTTAAAAGACGGCCTACTCTTACTTTGAACGATTCCTTAATCATTCTGATATCACCAATCCTCTAAAAAAAAAGAGACCACAAAACAAACCTTTTGGAGCGAACTCTGGTGTATCTCCAGGTGTTGCTGCTGTAATGTCCCGAACTGGAAGGACACAACAGCAGCTGAAGGCTGTTCGGTCTGGGCTCTCTGTGCTTTTTTAATCTTAGTTTAACAGCATCCTCCGGCTTTCTCGTTTCTTTAAGTGGCGGCTTTTTGGAGTCACCGTTCAATTTATTTTCTATCAGGCATCTCGTATCGTCCACGCTCAGACTGATATTGTCCTGAATGAAACTCCTCGAACGCAGCAGATCCGGCGTCTCGTCGATTCTCGGGTGCTTTCTGATCTCGATCGGCGATGTCGGTGGTCGTCTCGGCTCGAACACGACTTTGGAGTACTCGTGGCTCCGCCGCCACAGACGGGGCGATAAGGGCCAAAAACGCCCATTAGGCTGCGCGGACTCCATGACCATCTTGAATTTCCTCACTCGTATATTATCACTTCGACTTTATCGTTGAACTGATCTAAAAATCTGTCCATTTGGATCTCAATATGGAGCACTACACAGAATACGTTGCATTTTTAACCGTTTAAGTGGTCTTAAAATAGTTTTACTGCCTACTAACGGTTTAGGAGCGTTATTTATAGTCACGTATTATATTTAAATCACTAATGACGTCCTACACTTCCGAAACTAATCCGTCGACTACAAACAGGAGGACAGAGTATGAATAACGATGACGAGGCGTCATCGGTGTGCTACAGCCTACACCTACGGGTTCTAGATAAAGACTGGCTGGTGGCTCGGTGATAGCTTAGAATGCATACCAACGGCTAACGTAACCTATCAATAAACATCACCTGCGCTTCGTTTTCTTCGTAAAGGTTTCGGAACTTCCGGAATGGAAGTTTGCTCAAAGACAACGGACGTAATAAAAATGTTCATAATATTTTAACTAATTTCAAACAAGTAGTTAATGAATATAAGTGCGTACAAATATTGAGAACAGTAATAATTTTAGTTCTTAGAATCAACACGTGACCAATAAATGGGGAGTAAAGGACAATGAAAATGTATTAGTGTTAAAAGAACATGAAAATTCAGTTTCTCCAGCAAATGAGAGTCAATTAGGACGACGCGTCGTCCTAATTGACTCTCATATAGGGAAATCCACATTACTAATATTCTCGCTGAATTTGTTATAATTTGAATCATGCACTTCTCCTAAATTGTCACGTAGTCCTGAGCATTTTTGAAACGCAATGTAAATTACAGCTATCACGTATCGAATTACAAATACTGATCACATTTGACAGTAGCTCCAAGTATTTTAGGTGCATCATCATCTCGCTTATGCTTATCGGTAAGTAATAACAACATTTTAGTTTTCATGCTTAGCTGTACGTGTAAAATAGCCCCCTTTACTAATAAGAGGACCTACACCGTATATCTTTTACTTATAGAATTTTGTCCTTATCCCATACGTTTCATAAAGAACATTAAAAATATCAGTATCTGCGATAGGTTCTGTTTCGTTTGGGTAATTGACTTGTCGGACAAGTGGAATGATGTTTTGCTTTTTTAGAGCCCAGAGGTGGTCGTTTAGTGTCAGGATGCGGTCTATTAGCGCGGGATATGTTAATACAGCGTGCACACGGCTCATCTGGTAATGTATGTACCTAGTATAGGCCGTACACAACTTTCAGACCGCTTGAGAAAAATGCAAGGGGAGTGCACAGAGTTCGATTGTTGGGTGGATTAGTGATCAAACGAGTTATTATTGGTAGATTGCGACCAAAAGGAGACACGTCAACTGAAATGGTACTAGCTACGCTCTACGATATCAATACAGTATCCACCAATACACTCTACGTTATTATTTATTTATTTACTGGCACATCAACAGTTTATAGCAACATTCATTTATATACTTAAACTAATTACAATAAAATATCACATTCTATCCTATTAACTAATAAAATAGATGTGAAACATCGTTATTGGTAGATATTATACAAATGCGCCCATCGCTCTTCCAGTTTTGCCGAGCGATTCAGTTCAGGTATACGGTATACCGCTGATGGCTGATATTAATTAAATAAAATGGAATTTTTACTATTTAGTCGTAGTGTAAGATTTATTATTACTACGACGCAGATTCAAGCTAAAGGATAATCTCTACATCTCTAGTATCTATGTTAAGTATGGTAAGTGGTAGGCGAGTGATAGCCGGAAAGTATCCTTATGGGAGGGCAGGAAGCCCGTTTGAATCACCGGACGTCCCTTTAGCATACATCAATACGCTATAGACATTATCATTGTTTAGTTCCTGACTCAATGGAATTCTCGAAACTGTACTCGATTAAGGACATTGGATGTACTACACGACATTCTTCAAGAAGCATCTAAAAATTTGGAAATCATTTCTGGTCCTGGTAACCTGCATTAACAAACGACAACCAAATATTCAAAATAATGTACCAAACTTTGAAATTGTCCAAGTAACTAACGTTTACAAGTCGTGAATTCTCTTTTCCAAGCCACACTTTAAGTTCACCATTACAATCCATACAAACGATTAATCACGACCAAAATGTGAAAAATAATAAAACACTGCGTGATGGACGGCGCAGGTAAATTGGATGTGTCAACGCAAAATCATATTTCACGACCGAAATCTCCCGTCCCCCGGCACTGGTAATATACGACACAAATGAAGATTGAAGCCCAGACGAACGGATTAACCGAACTTGCAGCTGTAATAATATTGACCTGTGTGTGCTCGATAAACGGATCAGAGAGCCAAAATCAATTGCCAGCGAGATACTAAAAGCAATGTTGTAAGTATCTTCGATTACATTATGTAGAATCAAACCTAATCAAAATATACCAATCACTCGTATTAGCTGGATACTGACTTGCATCACTGACCGCAGCAAATTGCCTGTCAAATAACCATTTAACACTTATCACGAAATCAAATATCGCCTTTCATCGACCGTCGAAGCCTTGATGATCTCATTCGATAAATCCATATAAACAACAACAAACAAGAAAACACAGTAACCCATCGAGATAACAATAGTCAGGATATTAACGGCCCGTGGGCTTGAGAGACCATTAAAATAGTGTCAGTGGAGTGGTGCTTTTTAATATTTATTGGTCCGCATTCTGCAGGGACGCACTTATAAAAAATTAAAATATTTTGTGCTACTCATAAAAATATAAACGCTATAATACCATATACAGTACAGAGTTATAATTTAAGAGTTTAGATCTTTTTAGTAGTAAGGGGGTAAATTAAATTAAAACCTAAAGTAAAACTTATAAAAACATTAGTGTAATGCTAACGTCTGGACCTTAATTGTAAACACTAGAAGCTAGAACGGTACAATGCAGGATGCGCTTTCGCTAATACGTAAACATCACAGTATTTACAAACACGACACTTGACTGACTAGATTAAATTCCGCTCAACGAGAGAATGCGTATCTTTACTTACTCTAGTTACTAAACTTTAGTACCGTAACTAGAGTTACTAAAGATTCTCAGATGAAGCTTTAGTAACTAATGCCTCATTAGAGAAAATTCGTGAAAAAAGCACATGTAACAAAGGTGACACAAGTTTTATTGTTCACCTAATTAATCACCATCGCAGTCAAATTCACGGAAGTGCATGTCACACTGTGGTAGACAAAGAGGCGTTACTTTGGGGACAATGGCAGCCCTGGTGACCGGGTTCGTAATAGGACTCGTTGGAGCAGCGCCAAAGGATCCGATGAGTCAGGAGCGACGCAGCCAGAACGACGATACCGATCGCGACACTGATACACATTTTAAATTAAACTCGAAAACATCTCGTTACGTGATTCAACTCTTTATGATTTGTGACCTGACAGTTTTGGATTCTTTCCCGGAAACGTACAGTGCAATTTAACACGGTAGAGATAAGTGCGACTTGTTTGCACGAAATAAGTTTGTGTGTGAGATCTCAGGCCACATCAAGAGAATAAATAGCAAAAAGGATCATATTACATTTTAGTGTAAGAACATGTGGTGTCCTTTTTTTTTCTTCAATTCAAAAATCCGGAAAACAATTCCATATAACATCTTCATGCGGGTACAACCACGTAGGTTTGCGTTACTTTGCGCAAAACGTGACAAATAAGATGTTGAGACAGTAATTTGCGGGTCAAAGGAAAGTTGTGACCCCGGGGTCAGGTGGCCGACCCTGTTGCCGAATTCACGTGAACCCGACAGCCGGCGAGCAACAGCAGGAAACTTCGCCCAATTTAGCTAATGGACGGCTGGAAACGCGACACATAATTTATGGAACCGCCCACAAACCTAAGAAATTGAAAAAATAAAATATGCCGTATGTAACTACAAATTTTTTTGCTAGCAAACCGGGGCTTGAACGGGGACAAAGAATAAAGACAATAGCATTTTATCTTTAATTATATTAATTAATAAAATGTAAACTTATACTCTGAAGAATGAAAATAGCCAACTAATAAGTTGTCGCGTTGTATTACCTCATCTTACAACTCAGGTAGCTAGGTGCCGCGTCTAACAAAATTAATATTTGTAACACTGAGGTATAATAGGTGCCCAAGTCAACACAAAACTTTTCACCGAAGTTCCACATTATACCATCTAAAACATCGTTTCCGTTGAGCTCAGATTACTCATTGCGGGCTTTGAAAATACTTCCAGTTTCACAATCGACAAAATTTAGGAACGACTATCCAGGAAACCGCCTGACGCTTTATTTACTTTTAGCGCCGATCGTCCCTTTTATCGTGGCGTTTAAATGTTTGGTAATTTAATATGGCGTTTGGAAAGACGAAGTTTTTTGAGCAGGCTCTGACAAAAAGCTAGCGTATTTCCTATCTCGTATACTCGTGCGGTACCTAGCCCTAATAAAGTGACAATCACATGACCATGACTCATGGTCATAGTTAATTGCGTGATGAGATATCGGCGGGCGTTTCAGACGGAGACGAAAATCGAATTTCACTACACGCTTGTTTACGGTTTACCTTCGTGTTCTCGTGTAGATAAAATTAAGGCTGTTTGTTTTATTGGCATGTTGGGGTCATTCTCAAGATTTACAGCCTATCCATTAATTTATCAGGAAACCGGAGATAAATCAGTATTTAATGCTTGAGCGTTAAAGGCGACCACCTGCACCAGTGAAAGCTTTAGCGCCTTGCTACACCTACCGAGTAGAGTAGCGTAGTAGACAGTGCTCTCGATCAATCAAATTGTCTGTTTGCACTGTCTCCCCACTCTGCTCAGTAGGTGTAGCAAGCCCTTAGGACTGATAATAATAATTGGAACAAACTTAGTTCTATTCTTTAAAAATACTTTTATTATTTTAGGGTAAATTTGAAAGAAGGAAATTAGAAACATTTAATCAAATTTCCCGTAAACAACGATCTGAAAGTTGCTGGAGCCAACTCCACTTTTAAAGAGATCTCATACCAAAGTAAAAGAAAACTCGAACGGTCAATAGTTTACATAATATTATTATCCTATGTATTCTTTATTTACTTAATTATCAATTGAATATACGTTCCTCGGCCTCCACATAAGGACATTACGAAGTGTTCTAATTAATTCCATAACAGGACGACTTTGAATTACTAAACAAAATATGGCTCTACGCCGCGCCGTAGGTAAGCGAGCGTACACGATTGAAGGAATCCGGTATATTGGTACATTTGGAGCTTAATCCATTATTAAAATTACTTTTTCAAGACAAAATTAATTTTCGCCCGTCTATATATTATTATATTTCTTGAAAACGAGGTTTTCTCTAGAAAAATATTTCGAGGATTAGGCCAATCAACATTTTATAACATAACATTGTTTTATACTCGTGCCAACTCGATGACGCCAGGAATTTTATACGTGGGAGAGCCATGCTTCGGCACGAATGGGCCGGCTCGACCGGAGAAATACCACGTTCTCACAGAAAACCGGCGTGAAACAGCGCTAGCGCTGTGTTTCGCCGAGTGAGTGAGTTTACCGGAGGCCCAATCCCCTACCCTATTCCCTTCCCTACCCTCCCAAATTCCCTTCCCATCCCTACCCTCCCCTATTACCCTATTCCCTCTTAAAAGGCCGGCAACGCACCTGCAGCTCTTCTGATGCTGCGAGTGTCCATGGGCGACGGAAGTTGCTTTCCATCAGGTGACCCGTTTGCTCGTTTGCCCCCTTATTTCATAAAAAAAAAAATCCGTTGCGCCAAAATACGTTTAAATTAATTTAAAAAAAAAACTGTCTTTTCCCGGGACTCACAGTATCTCCATACCAAATTTTAGCAAAATTGGTTTGGCGCTCTGGGCGCGGTGAAGAGATAAAAGACAGACAGTCAGGCACAATTTCGCATTTATAATATTAAGTATCGATATGGATAGTGTAGGCTCTACCAAATTTGCCTTTCCCATTGGCACTTTTTCTTACACTTTCAAAGAAACCATCAATCACGTGACGTTCATCAAGTGATCCATCATCTTTACCCTTTGCCCCGCATCAGTTTTCGTTTACATTTCCGCGTTTCTCGGGCGAGGCTGGCCGGCCACCCGCTCGTGTAATTACTTCACATATCTTTCATCTTTATTCAACACCAGCAAGGTCTTAAATATTAAGCATGTTTCGCTTGATTAAATAACTGATATAATGTACATATGAATCATTCTAGATAATTGTATATCGATGTTGGAAGAAATACAACGGTTTAAAATAGAACCATAACATTATGAGATGAAGAAGAATAAAGCTTCTTTCTAAAATTTTTACTGCGATAAGTGAATTTCATGCTACAAAGATTTCACAAAAATAATCATAACCTATTAACTAATTAAAAAGGAAGTAGTTACTTTCATAATAAAATAGTAACTAAAGGATCGAAAAACAAGGATATTTCACTAAACATAGCTATTTACAGTAATTGTACATTTGCGTGGACGTTAACAAAGTACAGTAAACGATAATGTTCCATAAAGTTAATGACTACTAAAGGCATGGAGCAAAACTGGGAGCCGTGTTGTGCTGTGTTCGATACGGACGCGGGTACTACTTGAGATATGGCTCGGTCGCTCGGGGTTCGGTTCCTACTGCCTACAGCCTAGTTACTTGGCTAGTAGGAGTATAAAGTACTAGGCCCTAGTGCTTTATACTGCTGCATTATCTCTAAATGCTCTACGAATTATTATAATAATTAATTTACAAATAGAACGAACGGAAATTGTTTACTAATATGCATGGAAACTATCCTGACGGCGATCTCTACACTAATGTTAGTTTAGTTTTTGGAGGAAGTTTATCCATTAACCGGCGCTTTTGATTGGCTGACATGAAGAACGTAAACTAATTTACTTTTAAAATGTGGATTTCTGTCAACAAAAAAAACTCAGAAACTGGACATAAGAGTCACAAAATCCACAGATACCTCTATACAAAATCTCTAAGTACCAAAAACACGAACTTTGATAGAGATTTTCTAAAGAGGCAAGTATCACTTTACCAAATAATATTGAATTAGGCTGTAGACCCAGTAACATGATAGGCACAGGTCTAAACGAGACGAGATGAGTCAGTATGGCTGTGTTATTTGTCGAGAAATCGGCGACTGTCGTGCGCGTACGCATAAATAAACCTACGCGTAACGCACTCCGCCAAACACATCATTTATTATATTTTAGATATTTGTGTGTTTGACTCAACGACTATGGCACGTACACTATATGGGGCAGTCGTAAAACAAAATGGCCAATTGATAGAAGCAACACATAACTTACTAATACCCAGTTTCTGAAGTTCTTTGATACGAATTTATTTATTTATAAGCGCTTTTGATTAGCTAACGTCAAAACGTTGACCAATCAACGGCTCTAACGAAAAGATAAACGAATTTATTAATTAGAATTTTACACCGGTTACAAACGTTTTTGACAGTTATTTATATTAAAAATTAAAAATGTTGATAATTTTAACTTCATTAAAATTTTAATAATAAATTCAAAGCAATCGACGATATCCAAAGCAGTTGTAACATTAGCAAATTTTGCTCTTTAATTTCGTGTAGAGCGAACATTTCCCTTGCTTGCTTTATATCTTCTATTTCTTCTATCCTGTATCGTAGACAAAACAACAAATAAATACCCCACAGAAGTGTGCGAAATAAAATGTATGTTTATTGCGATTTGCGTCTAAACTCCGTACGTTTCTCGCGAAATAGGTCAATACTCCCGTGTAATGAAACCTCGCTTTGCGTAAATCCGTCGTAAACTAAACATACTCGTTCTAGTAATTTATCTGTTTGAATTAACGGTTGCTTTTAGGAATATAGATACATAATATTATGTTTGAAAATTGACAACACTGCTAGCGTGGTAACACTGCTAGCGTAGTTTGGAACTAAGAAACTGTAGGTTTAAGGGAAATTGAGGGAAGTTTTCCATTAAAAGGCGTTGTTGCAACTTCTTTGTCGTAAGGTAATGGGTTGCCAGAGTCCGTAGGAAGTAGGATCGCTTGTAACTAAGCATTCCTTTGTCCTGGCGCTTAAAAAATCGGCCGAGTGCGAGTTTGACTCGCGCACGAAGGGTTCCGTACCATTATAGAGCAAAAATAGGCTAAAATTGTGTTTTTTGCATGGGAGTACCTCTATATTATTTATTTTATTTTAATTATAAAAGTTTAAGTACAATTGAGTATTTTGTGAACACTTTACGTGCCTAGGTGTTGCCATTATTGATATCGAGCAAAAAAGGCAAAAGAATTAGGTTTGTTGTATGGGAGCCCCCCTTAAAGAATAATTTTAGTTTGTTTTTAGCAGTTGTTGTTATAGCGGCAAAAGAAATATACAATCTGTGAAAATTTCAGATGTCTATCTATAGCCGTTCTTCAGATACAGCCTGGAGACAGACAGACAGACGGACAGACATCGATGTCTTAGTAATAGGGTCTCGTTTTTACCCTTTGGGTACGGAACCCTAAAAAGTAACTAGGATGAACATCTCTGAAACTTTTTAGCAAATTAAGGAAGTGTACCTAATGTTTGTTTATTTACGAATATCTTCGCAAAGCAAACGAGCTCTATAATACATTCCAGTTTTATTTGCTTATAGAAGAAACTGTTATGACCTCGTTAAACTGATACAATAAACATTTCGACTTTATTAATATTCAATATTTTTCCTCGTTACAAATATCCACGGACAAAAACGTATGGACATAGCGGTCCTAATGAAGAAATTATTTAGCTGTTATTTTGTAGTCCATTAGATAAATGAAATAAAATAATTGAATTTCATGACCAGCGGGGCTAAAATAGTCGCTTTGAAGAATCATGACATGAATCATAATATGATTCATTTTTCTAAAATCGAAAAATGCAACTCTGCTTGCAATTTATTTCTGTATTTTTGTACTGATTTGACATTTGTCAGTTTGACAGTTTTGACAATGCATTTGCTGAATTGATTGAGAGGAATTGCTAAATGTGACCATTTTAGCCCCGCCGTTTTTGAGGTTTTAGTCAGAGGCTAACGTCAAACAGAAAACTAATCAAAGACGAACACCTGTCAAAAACCTCAGTAATAAAAGCGTGCTAAAAAGTTCATTTCGATTATTGATAAACTAATTATTTATTAATATTATTACTGGATCGCCGTTTTCCCGACACCATATAATTTTGAATTGAACAAGATAAATTCGGTTATTTTTTACGTTCAATATAAAAAAGGTACATAACTGATTATTTAATAATGGGCATTGTTCAAAAAGAATCACATGTACTTTTTATATTTTTGTTCGTTAAAATAGGGTATTTTAAGAATATTAATTAAATAATTTTGAAATTCATTGGCTAGTTTTTTCTCAATAAATTTTTAGTTTCGCTCTGACGTCATCATCGGCGGCCAATTGACCTCTGCAGTATGTTTTAAATTTCCTTTCAATCTTATTTATAATGGCTAGTTCGTCAAATGCAAGTTCTCATTATGTGAAAGCTGATACGAGAAGCTTACCAAAAGTTCGAAACGTAATGTTGGTCGAATTTATTGCTAATTTAACGCCATTGAAGGTCTAACTAAGGTTAAACATATTTGTTCAAAAATATAAGTAATTAATGGGTATTTTTTTCGTATATATACAGAAAAACTGACCTTATTCCTCGAAATGTTTTTGTAATGAGCAAAATTAAAAAAAAATTCCCATTAACGGTAATTAAAAATATGAACATTTGTATGAAACAGAAAAAAGAAACAACAACATTGAGGAAGAGCTGGCGATTAGAAACATTTTTTTTCGTTTTTCAAGATCGTTTTGAATATCAAGGCAATTTTAGGTCTTAGAAAATAGCGACACTTTTTTTTACAAGGGCAAAGCAACGATTGTAAGTTACCTTAAATATAGAATAAGAGTGTAACTAAGATTGTTCCCACGCTCTGTAGTACGGCGCATACCGTTTGGTAAACTGTATTTACACATTTCCTGTACAAAGGAAGTGTATATTAGCCCGATTAGCCGCATTACTTACTTCAATGGCATTTACGACCTCCATCAATATAATAAACGCCAATAAAAATATTGTATTAACTGGTTCGTACAAATGATGAAAGTACTTCAATATAGGCGATATAGTGAGTCAGCAGTATTCAACAACAATTTCACTACTATTTGCGAGTTAAACAGTGCATATTTTGTTTTAATTGTGTAGTTGCAGACTATATTAAGAAACAGCTGTTGTCAGTTGACAAATGAAGATAATTAAGTTAAAATTATACTTATTTGTCATTTGTGTAACTGGCTTTACGAGAATCGGCAAAATTACACCTGCAATCATTGACACTTGGTTTCCGTATCTCAACTTAATCACGGTGCGACCTTCGCTTTAAAATTGCTGAGCTCTAAAAAGTATTTTATTTACAATTAAAATTCCACAATACTTGAATGTCTTGCAGGCTCTGCAAAACGAAAATAGAGTTGTCTTTAGAGTTGTTTTTATACCACTGTATTTTACTAGAGATTAAGCTAAGTTCTTTCAATCAATACGATCTTAAAAGGTTTTAGTTGGGTTTGGATACTGCCTAGTTCCTACCTACTTATCAATCTGGCTATCAATCTGGCTTCCTACCTATCAATCTGGCTATATTCTTCTAATTGATTTCTTTGCGGGCCCCAAGATTTTAGTGTCCCGACCCTGAGGTCAAGGGTTTTCGTGGTTTGTTATCGCTTAAAACTGTCGAACCTGGCGACACAAGAAATGCAATTGTGGGAATGCGTAGTGGGTTGCTACTGCCCGTTACAAAAAACATGTACGGTGCACCCTTACTATCTGTTTACCCATGTAGGTACTACGAATTCGTCCTCAAATATACTATTAGTATTGGATCCGACCGTAAAATCCTGCAGGAATCGTTGTTTTCGATCAAATATATTTTAAAATAATCTTTAGAACGTATAGAATGGATTAATGTTGGGTTGCCTTATCAAAAGTAGCCGCAAGTACCTCTAATTATGTTGAATGTTCATGAGATAAATGCATAATTTGCATGTATATTTTTTTTCAGTAAATTTTACATCACTTGAAAGAAAATGACGTGAGAAAATAAGGTATAAATGGTTGCCAGCTCTAAGTCGGCCGCAACCTAGGGTTGCCAGCCCGTAAACGGACATAGTTCTTCATCAAAATTGAAGCATCGATTTTTTTAATAATTTTGATACCAAATTAAAGTTTTATGCATTTTGTACATGAATATCCATGGTTGCCAGTTGCACGATAGCCGCAAACTGGGGTTGCCATCACTTTTGTATATGACAAATGTTCAGGCCTACAATTATTATGCCTGTCATTATTTGAGGACGTCGAGAACTCGCAAGATTGCTATTTTTATTTAACAGGCGCTTTCATTTTTATATGTATTGTCCTGTCATTCCTCAATGTCATTCCTTCTTAATTTTCTATTGAATACACGCAAGTTTGTATTTTGCTCAATTAGAGGTACTTGCGGCTACTTTTAACAAGGCAACCCAACGTTAATCGATTCTATACGTTCTTAAGATTATTTTAAAATATTTTTGATCGAAAAAAACGATTCATGCAGAATTTTACGGTCGGATCTTAGGATATATAGCACAGGCAGGCAGCACGAAATAGAATTATGTCAATAACATCATGTTAATGACACAATTATATTTCGTGCTGCTAAATTAATTTCTGATACAAACACCATAAATAATATAGCATGGTGTGGCCAGTAATTATAGTGTCAGAATCGGACTCAGCCTTGGATGTACGGCGTAGGCGCGGTGCGGCCGGTGTGCCGTGTGGGTCATCCACCGACCACACAACAATTAATTATACCTGTGTATTTGTGGTTCATAATGTTATTGAATTAACAGTTAACACGTTGTTAGACTAAATTAGTCGTACTTTTAATGTTTTAGAATGAGACTTCTTCAAACCTCAAGTCCATTATTTGAACGCTTGATGAAGTGAATGAACATTATAAGGAAATTCGCACATAGTTTCCGAAACATTTTGAAATTAATGACAACAATACCAAGAAACGAAGACTTTAGTATTATATAATGTAGGTAACAGCGAATTTAAAACTCAGAATCTTCAGTGAAAAAATTGACTCAGTATAATGTATAATGTCTCAGGTACATCCTTCCTTGAAGTGACGAAAAACAAAACTTGGTTAGATTAAACCCATTATAATTATCAGAAGTCGAAAATAAAAGATTGTAGAGTAGGTAGAATGTACTTGTAGTACAGTGCTCCCAAAGTGATAGTGCGCATAGAAATTTTCGTAATTTTTCGACAACGGTCGTATTTCCCGAGCGTCGGAAGACGTCGCTGCAAGCGCTGTTTTAAACTTAACTTTAAGAAAAACAGCGCTTTGCAGCGACGTAGAGGCGCCTGACGTTGCTTGAATGATACCATGGTAACGCTGCGAATTGACAACATTTCAAAATTTTTAAGCCTTAAAATAAAAAATACCGTTTCTTTAGTTTCTTCTCCTGATATCAAAAAAATATTCAAAAAATTTTTATATTGCTTATTTACTGAGAAAATAAATAAAAACTGAAAAATACGCTGTGACGTCATACTTACAGCATAATATCATACAGTTTGTTTGCCTGGTGTAAAATAGTTTTAAAAAGACAACATGAAGCATAAAAACAAAAACGTCACTGTCAACCACCTGTCAACACTGACATTTCTAAATAATAACATTACCTCATTGGTTACCTATCCTCCAGGTTGACGATGACATTGACAGACGTCATAATAAACGTAACAAACTTACATTGACAGATTTTTTCTTTTGTTATAGTGTAATGGAATTAACCGTTCAGACGTAAGTATGACGTCACTTGGCGCTTACGTCTCTTTAGAATACGAAGGATTAAAATCTATTTTTTAGGTATCATAAAAACATAATTTTGAAAAAGCAAGAAACACGTGTCGCCTTATTTTAAGTCTACTTTCATATAAAATAATAAAAAAGCCATGTTAAAATTTTGAAATGTTGTCAATTGCGATAGCTTCCCGGTGAGTTAGATTATATATAGCACTTATTGACGGACCAGCGACAGCGGACAGCCACCGGCTATATGATATTTACTTCTATTTCCTTTGAACAAGGTGCAAAATGCAAGTGCATTGTTTGAGGCTCTTACGTTTCATAGATTCGGGTATTTTCGTGATTACGACAATTAGCGAGGATTTGCATGCGCATTATTAATTTGGGAGTACTGTAGTCTGAAACTGTGTAACTTATAAGGAATGTATAGAAATTACTATTCCTGGATTTTCTGGAAACCAAATTATACTATACTACAGTCTACAGCTCTTGTTAATAAAAAAAAAACTACCAAACCAAAATGTCACTGTTAACTCTTGCACGACCGCCTTTTCGTCATACAGAGAACTATAAAAATATTATATTACTTAAATAACATGTAAAGCACACCTTAATTGAATTAAGTGACGTTTATGACAGCTGACAGGGTCCTGACGTGCGACGTGTGGCAATGGGGGCCACTTAGCATCAAGGAGTTCTCGTGGTTCACCGACTTCCTCGTACAGGAAGCTGTCGATATTGATTAAACACGCGATATTGACCAAAATTATCGAAAAATATTACTTTTAGAAGTCCACTCAAATGCAACATATCTACCGTTGTGAAAAAGTCTCAGACATAAATGAATACAAATGATATTCATATTTTAATACCTCGCCCTTCTGCATAATTTATACACGTAATACTAATAACAGAGTCATTTCTGCGAAATCACTTAAGGAAGCCGACAGTCAAAACCAAATTAATAAGAAACAAAAAATCTTTTCATTTTGAAAATCATTCTCATGAGTTCAACATAAGTTAGGTAGGTGGAGGATGTAAAATAACAATAACACGGGATATGAAGTAATCCGAACTAATTACTTTTTCAATGGCAATAATAATATAAATAAGGTTCCATTTATATGAACTTATTACTTTATTTCAATAGCAACAATATAATATGCTTCCGCGGGAACCAGCGGTTTGGCCGCTAGTGCTACACGCGAGATTTCAAGCAATTAGGCGCTTTGCAGACGACGGGGCGGGGCGGGCTTTTTGTCCGCGAAGCAGCCGCGGATATTTCGGTCTTTTTCCCCGCCGTGTGCGTTGGTAATATATCCCTTTGTGCTATCGTTCGCGGCGAAATTGACCGGCCCGCCCTGCCCCGTCGTCTGCAAAGCGCCTAATTGTATACAATAATTACTTGTGATCTTAAACCGCTCGTTTGAGTGGACGCATAAATAATCAGTTGCCAATTAGAAAAATCTGGGAACTTAGATGACTTGCACTCAAAAACTTCGACAGCGAAGTTAAAACTAAAAATAAAAGTGTAATATTCGATAGAAGCGTGATGTCATGAGTTATGCCAATCATTTTTGTTTTACATCTTTGTCAACTTATCGAGCGCAATTTGACTAGAGGCTCACGTAATGAAAATTTGCCAATAGCACTTAAACACGAATTAATTTTAATCGCACATTAAAAGCAAATAGAAAGCAAACACATGCCAATCCACGATCGAGATAAATGAAACCATTTGAGAAACTAGGCTCCCAATTAGACGTCCATTTGTACTTTTACGATCCTCTGTCATCGGCCCATACCGCACGCATTTGGGTTAGGAATAAATAGTGTATTGTTTCAGTGTTACCAACTCAAAAAATAATTAAACCCGAAAGTTAAAACCCCACCATTAATCACACTTAATACTTAATAACTAATAACATACGTGATAAAATAAATTTAATGTTTTAACTAAGAAACAAACATGTTATCGCCTAAGTATTTTAGCTAAAGCATTTAATGTTTTTAATAGAATAGTTTATTAAATTTTATATTTAGTAGCAGCTTATTAACGTTACCTGTTAACCTTAACTGTTAGACTTCTATTTAATCATAAACATAAAACAACCTGCAAAAAGGTCCTAAAATGAATAGCTCCTATAAAATCCCACTTACCAAACATCCCCCCTAAAACGGTCAAAACGGAAGTTGGTAACACTATTGTTTTATTGGTGCACAATGAAACAATCACGGCGTTTGTATATTCTGGACGGCATCCAACACTTCGGCTAAATCGTCTTCGTCTAGCTTCTCTACTTCTCAAACTTTCGCACTTCAACATCTTTGTCTAAAAACACCGGGAAACGTATCTTACGAACGTTTTCGTTTAACAATGAGTTCTTATAACTTACAACTCACTCTGAAGTGTTGGACTTTTTAAACGATTCCCAAAAGGAGGTTCTATATTCGTATTCGGATGTTTATTTTGTGTGTTCAACGATTACTCCCTATTTGTGAACGATTTTAAAAATTATATTGTAGTACGATCTATGTATATTCTCGGCACGTGTATGTTGCAGGTGAAGACGAAATATTTTTTTTTTTGTTATCTTGTTGTTCGACTCATCTAATGATTGTACGTCAAGGCGACTTTATTAGCCTCAAAATCTTCATGTTTTTATATTTCCACCATTAACGATGACATAGATGTTTCGCCTAGCGTGTTAAAAGTTATACTATTGTTTTTGTTACGTTTCAATTTAATCAGCATTATTATTATAATCGGTCCACTTAAATACAAAATGTTGGTCTTTACGTCAATAGGCTGAATATAGTGTATAAAGGTTTTGCCATAAATATTGAATCATCAACAATCTCACCACTTTTAAGGTCAATTGTCATCATCAACAAATACACATTAAATAATTGTCACAGTATTAATAAGAGGAAACAATAGCATGTCATTTCCATTATTTATTGTTTGCCCTATGTGGTTTTCCTTAGACCTATGAGTCAAGTGGCAAGAATTGCTTTCATTTGCTATTGCTACTAAAACTTTTACTTGTGTGTGTCCTTGAATTGTACTTGTTTATCTTGTTTATAGGTATTTACTTAGGTACAATGCAATTGAATAATTTCTTACTGGTATTTTCATTTGGACGAGCATTTTTTAAATATCTGACTTGTTCAAAAAAAGATGAAAAACTGCAATTTAATAAGCGTCATAACATTAATTCAAAGCAGGCTGAACGTGATCGAAAAAAGTATACAAAAGCTGACTCTACCTAAAATCCATTTGTTTCGTAAGCGTGACGGACTAAATATACGAAAAATAATATCTCGTTTGCTAAAATGTACATATTTGTAAGCTAATTATTTATACAAATAAATATAAAACAAATATACAAATAATATTAACGTACTAAGTGAAGTGCTCCAAAAAGTAAATATTTCTGAAAACCCAGTTTTCGTTACCATTCAATGCTCTTTAATTACTGGCAAAAACACTGCACACAAAACTTTTTAGAAAAAAACAACGATAAACTTCGAATCGAATTCGATTTTCGAAAATTCAAATCGTAAAGCGCATAAGAAACGCGCGAACCGCGCCGCACGCGCTTCGAGACTGGACGGAGTCGGAGACAAACGAGAGTCGAGACGAGTTTACTAGCCTTCTTACTCATTCATGTTTGTAAAAAAATTAGACGAAACGCGACCTGAGATGATCCGAGCTAGGTGTTTCGCAGTTTCGTCAGGCTCAAGGCTAATTTACAAAAATCGTTAAACGAGTATACTGTTATTCGAAATGTCAGCTGTGCCTACATGGCATTAACGGCGCTAGGGACAGCTGCGTGCGATCACTTGTTTTATTTATAGCCTGACTATAAACACATGTACTATTACGATACAAAACGTAACGTCTACATTGTCACGATCGTAGGCGTATCTTTTTAAGCTTATTAAGTAGTAACGAGGTATTGAAATACAAACACGATCTCAGATATGTTATGAATTATACATACGATTCGATCAATCTTGGAACTTGACGGGCGAATTAATAAATAATGATGTTTTCATCGCCTTATGAATAGGTAACTTACATCTAGGAGAGAAAGTAACGTCGTTATCAAATGGCAATATACAATTATATTATGTTCTGTAAGTTTGTAATCTATTTTCAATAATATTGTCAGGTAGAGAATAAGAGGAAACAGAGCTGTTAGTAGCTGAGAGAAAAATACTGCGCAAGATTCTCGGACCGACGAGGGATGAAGACGGCAGTTGGAGGCCACGGAAAAACCTTGAGATTGAAGAAATTGTGGCAACGCCCAATATTATCGGGGAATACAAATCTCACCGAATCCGCTGGCTCGGTCACGTAGAAAGAATGAATGATGACCGAGCGGCAAAAAAAGCGTATGTGGGGCAAATGACTGGCAAACGACCGGTAGGCCGTCCCAAATACCGCTGGAGGGATGAGGTAGAAATGGACCTGAAGACGTTACGAGCCGAATAATGGCAGGATGTCGCACAGGATCGGAAGAAATGGCGTGTGCTTGTGTCAGAGGCCAAGACTCAATTTGGGTCGCTACGGCGCAGTAACTAAGTAAGTAAGATTATCACCGTGCTCGAAATCTTCGCTGTCATTCCGCTGGAATAGCAAGATTGGTCAATTCGGGAACCACTAAGCTCTTCTCCGCTTCAGTGGAAACGCAGCCTAAGAGCTAGATAATTTGAAGCTAAATACCGGTTACATTCCCCAGCAAAATTTACGTTCGTCACTCACTCACTAACAGTAAATTGTTGAGATCATAGTTAATACTACTTGCAGAGAAAATAAATCTCTACATAGAGCTTCTGGAAACTTTGATGTCGCTTTGAAAGCACACTATTATGTACCTACTTCGCAAACATAATATTGAAATAACACTTAACTCTACAAAAAGTTTTCAACCATAGACAATTATCTTTTGAAGAAATTTTAAATTTAAAATTCGCATGGAGGACGTAACTTTTTCTAGTGTGAATATTTTCCTGTTAAAAATACGCCGTAGGCCGTAGCCTATCCTGCGTTTTGACATATTAACTTCAACGGTCAACAGTCAACACCAAATTCTCCATTCCATTCCAGTTGTGTCGTAGATACTCGCATGTATCGTGTATTCGATTAAATTCCTAGTTTTATTGGGATGTTTATGAAGCCATTCGCTTTAACAGCGGCCCACAGGGAAGCAGTACTGGCTATAGTCGGTATATAGCCGGTAATAAAGTGATTCGTTTTTGTCTATTGCGCCAGACAGACCGCCCGCCGACGTCGCCCCTGGCCGTTGTCAAGGCCCGATACTTTACAACTAGAATATGCCGACTATTAATGCGTTTAATCCCCGTGGGTTGAGATGCTATTATCATATTAATCCAGGGAATTTTATGAGTTATGAGATACAAAGCTAAAGTTAAAGTCCTACATACGACGATGTGGAACAGGGATTCCCAAACTTATTTTGTCTACTGCAGTTTTTGTTTAGGTTAGGTTTACCCAGTTATCTCTCGGTCTAGGTCGTCTATTGAGGAGTTCTTGGTGTTGCTGTGGTTCAACAACGTCGGTGCAATTGGGGTACTGCAGAACATTTCTTTTTATTGTAAAATAAGGGGGAAAACGAGCAAACGGGTCACCTGATGGAAAGCAACTACCGTCGTCCATGGACACTCGCAACATAAGAAGAGCTGCAGGTGCGTTTCCGGCCTTAAGTTCTCGAAAAAAGTAATCTGGGCTAAAGCTTACCACCAACACGTTATGTAATTTTTATTTTTCATAATATATTTTATGATTCTTTTTCTCAGTCACAGTCTGATGTAAAATCTTAGACCAAAAAGTTAGGTATGTTTCGAATACGAAATTTAGATTGTATGCCCAGCAAGGACCTTGTATTTAATCTGCATCGCTGGCGAGTTGCACCTCGATAGTATCTGCGGCGAACAGTTGCCGGCGTTGTGCGGCATTTACATATTTTCATTGCTCATTATCAGCTCTACAACCGTGTAGAGCTGATAATGAGCAATGAACCCGCTTGTGTAAAGCACTTAAAAAACTTTATTGGGACGAAAATGTTAGTGGTTTAATTTTTTTTTAAATACAGGGTATCTAAGATACTTCAATAAAAATGTAGTTTTAAGCCAATTATTATTTTTAACAAAAAATTAAAACCGACTTCCAAGGTAAAAACAATAATAATATGAACTAAAAAGTATTAAATAACTCTTTTAATCTTTAATATTGCCTTTTTTAGAATTCGTCTAAATCTCAACTATTTCAGATTTCTGTACATTCTACAGTCTTCATTACTTTAAAGTCGGTACCAGTCCCAAAAGTTTTAGATATTCTGACATTGACTGAACTCACCATTAAATTAGCTGGTACCGACTTCAAAATAATGAAGACTGTAGAATGTACAGAAATAGGTGAGATTTAGACGAATTATGAAAAAGGCAATATTAAAGATTAAGAGTTATTTAATACTTTTCAGTTCATATTATTATTGTTTTTACCTTGGAAGTCAGTTTTAATTTTTTGTTAAAAATAATAATTTCACTCTTTGTAGTTATCTACAAGATAAGGCTTTATGCGTAAATAAGTAATGACCACTACGAATGTTAACTTCACATTATGTTACTGTAAGCGAAATTGTGGTAAATGCTTGCAGTTATCTAAGCGATGCTTCAATTTCCAAACTTTTATCTTTAAAGGTTCAGGAGTTCTGTTCAGTGTCTCTGGGTCCAGGGACACCTTCGTATGAAATTACACTTATTTGTAACATATTATATATATATATATATATATATATATATATATATATATATATATATATATATATATATATATATATATATATATATATATATATATATATATATATATATATATATATATATATATATATATATATATATATATATATATATATATATATATATATATATATATATATATATATATATATATATATGTATAAGTTACTAGAAACAACTTCTTAACCACTATGTGTGTTTTAATAAATTTCAAGGATTTACCTCGACTGCTCATTGATCCCATCATCAGATCACCACTTTCGTAATTGTTATACAAAATTTAGATTATATCCTATACAACAACACAAGAATTTGAAAAATCGGTCCACAAACAGCGAAACAATTATCAATAACATCAGCTCCGATGCAAAATATCACGAAAAGTACCACTAATTGGGTCATGTGATGACCCATGGTATATTTATAATTATGATAATGATGATTAATCAAATTGATATATTGGCTTATGCTTTCAGTGGTTTAAACAGCGCCAAAATCCCCGAACCTGTATCTATAAGGATTCAAAATTTCTGTTGGGTACCTTTGGATCCAGGGTATAACCAGGTGTGAAGTTTTACTTTTTGGTAGTATGTGCCTCGAATACTTCAGGAAAAATTGAAATCACCATATGTTTCCATACAAATTTCAAGGAGTCCCCTCGATTACTCAAGGATCCCATCATCAGATCACCACTTTTGTGAACATGGTACCAAATTCGAGTTAAACCCTATACAACGCAAAAATAATTTTGAAAATCAGACCACAAACGGCTGAGTAATCGTTGTACATACAAAAAAAAAGATACATACAGCTGAATGTATTACCTCCTCCTTTTTGGAAGTCGGTCAAAAATACTCTTAAGGTTGCATACAAAGACTTTTTATGATTCCTTGCACCGGCATAATTAACAAAACATTTCTAAACTATAGTAAAAGAATATAAATAACTTAATTTTCTTATCTTACTCGGAAAACCGAGGTCATTATTCTGTAGTTTTATAATCAGCATAAATAAATTAATACATAAGTACTTTTAAGAAACGTTACAAAGATGCACATTAATTATTGCACTTAAATACTGTTTTTGCAATTAGTTATTATTATTCACATAATTGTTACTGTAATTAGAACATGAAATATAAAAATCGCATTCTTTATTGACCATTTTTAACCTAAAAAGTAAAAACATAACTAATAATCATTATTTCAAAGGTAAAGTTTGGTATCGTTCAAGTACCAAGATATCAATGTCTATCAGCTAAAAAGACTGTTGACTGACACTCTCTACAACTCTCCACTCTATAAGCAGGTTTCTTGCGAGTTGTGAACATAGCAGACCTCCTACACACTACAATGCTGCAATTTGTAATCTTTATTTTATGAACAAAGCCGCAGGCTACCTGTACAATCAATAAACAAAACAGGCGATCCAGAAGATCGATGGATCCTTAACGAACACAATATATGACACGTATAAAAAGTGATTTCGTTATTGCTGCCATCCCTCAATGGAGCCAAATAAGTAAACATTATTAATTTCCTGGCGGGCGTCGAACAATCAATTATTTGCATATCACCTCGCTTCCTATATCAGTCACACATCAAGTTGATACAAAAAGTGTCATTAAATAATGAACATGGAGTAATTAAGGGAGGCCTTTCCCAATATCAATTAATACTGCGCACACGTCGTCGATACAAGGAAGCCGCGCTATACCGCGATCGAACTGAGCGAGGATTTTGGTAAGGATGAGTCGCTACAAACATATTATTTTTGTCTCTTCTCCATGTCATCCGTGTTCTTAAAGTTTTTTTTCGTAAAGGTTTAGTATAGGCAGCGCGAAACTTTGAGGTAGCTTTTTAATCGGGTACATGTGTAAAATAAAGCCCTTCTTAGAGCCTGTCCTTACTGTGCTTACATACAAGTGAATGGCAAGATTGGCAAGAGTCAGTATCGTTTGAACTCGCGCCTTATATGTGCTGCGGTTATCACAATGATTAATTGTTAACGAGACAGCCGGTAATGGTATATTGACGTTGTAAATAAATTCACGCTTCGATTTATTTAATTTAAGTACAAAAAATTAACAACATAAATAAATGTAGAGTCAGCATGACTGCGGGCTTTTTTTGAGACAGCTAGATCGCACGTAAATACCTATCCTTATTCCTTACATACACTGATTTATTTCAATACTAACTTTCTTAAAGCAGTAGATTAAATCTGGACGATTCTTACATCTAGCCTTTTACTACTTAAGAGTATTTTAGCCACTCTACAGTCTACACAAATAGAGGTTAAGTGTGTATTATTGTACTAGATGACACCCGCAACTCCGTCACGCCAAATTCATTTTTCGCGCGGAAACCGTACATTTTTCCGGGATACAAACTATCCTTTGCAGTGACGGATTAAGACTACTTGATGCCCTAAGCAATCCATGCCTGTGGACCCCCCTATCCGTATCTCAACTAGAATCGGTCTTTGAACCTTTACTCTTCTGGTGCCCCCTCAGACGTGATGCCCTAGGCAATTGCTTAATTTGATAAAGGGCTAATCCGTCACTGATCCTTTGTCTTTTCCCGGGACTCAAAGTATCTCCATACCAAACTTTAAGCAAAATCGGTTCAGCGGTTTGGGCGTGAAGAGGAAACAGACAGACACACTCTCGTATTTATAATAATATTAGTATGGATATATTTTTTAAAAAGTGACTGAAAATGTCATCACAATTTCCTACTGTATTTTCTTCGCGTAGACTGCAGATGACAGCAGACAGCGGTATTCGCCCTTGACCCGTCTCGCTTAGAAAGTTTATAATCTGTCATCACCACTTGCCAGCCAATTCCTCAGAACTAATCTTCGTTCTAGTTAAAAGGACTATAAATATATCAATGTTATAATAGTATGCATTATATTTTTAATCATACCTACTTGCTTTTTAATATTTTGTTTAAGCAATTAATACCTAAGCAACTTATGCTCGATGTCGGTTTGTTTTTTTAACCAATCACCAACACTATTGAGTAGAAACACTTTTAAGAAAACAATGGAAATCGCGCAACATTTGTGCAGACCCTACCAACAATAAACAAACTGTATCAATTCAATCAACACTATTACCTAGATATTTATGTGATACTAAATTTATTCTAGATCTATAGGAGATAAGGCTTCATAAATTCTAGGCACACCTTACTGAGTCTAGATCGCCCCGCGCCGCCCGCTCTATATTTACGGCCCGCACAAGTTAGACTTTTTGTAGGGCCGAGATAATAATTCGTGATGAAATCCCACCAAAAACATTTTATGTAAAATTTTACCTCGACGACCACAAAAGGTTTGCCTTGTGAAGGAGACATTAGATCAGAAACTAAACACATATTCGCCTCACCTCCATGACGGTAGCAAAACAGCGAAGCCATAGATACTTTCTGATATGTAGAATTTGTTGGAGTTAGGGTCGATAGAGTTAGGCCGCGTAGATTCAGAATCTTGGCTCTACATAAGATCTGATGTCTTTTTCACAGGACAAACCTTTTGTGGTCGTCAAGGTAATATTATACATGAAATGTTTTTGGTCCTATTGTTTCCGAAGGAATCCTATTTTATGACGAGTGCTCATTATTGTAACTGGTATGTTCTTTTTTTCCTACAAAAAATTGGGCACCGATAATACTATTATCGGACGTGTGCGGGTAACTTATACATACCCGTAAATACTTAAAGTTACGCGGTTCTTACAGGAGTTTACTGCGCTATGGATTTTATTGATAATTAAAATCCAACAGTAAATAGCTTTATTGGTTCTAAATAGCTAATGTCAAAGGATAATGGAACTGGTGCAATATAAGTGTAATTAGCAATATTTTACATCATTTGAGTGTCAATATTTTACATTTATTATTTAGATAATGACTATAAAATAACGAGCCACTCTTACTACTCATTAACTTACCAGCAGCTAATCCGTATGATCAGCTGCTGGTAAAGGCTTCGCCATTTATATCTCGCCTACCGCCGCTGTCCACTCGTAATACAACAGACTATATGTATATTGTAATACTAGAGAAGGTAACCTCTAGTAGGTATTGCAAGAGTCGCTCCTATAGGTATAAAACACCTCCTTAGACCTAAACTATGAAAAATCATTATTTATCGCCAGTTTTTTGAGGCCGATTAAACCAGTCCATACGTGCTAAGCAATGGCTCTCACACACTTAAACCTTAACAAAAATCTCAATATTTATCTCCTGTCCTCGGCGTCTCTTTGAATTTAAAACGTTCTAGAACTTTGGAATCCAACAATGAATGGCTCGTCTTTTCAGTCTAGTCTATACTCACAAATCCCAGTTCAAACACAGCAATACATTCAATCGGAGCCGCGCTGCAAATAACTCTGTTAGACGCGTGGGCGGACACTAATGGTATTTCCCACAATTCACCATCGCCTGCATTATGAACCTTAAATTATTTTACAACGAGGTTAAGGCCCTTATCACCACATTCGAATTGTCTATCCGACTTGTTTATACACCTCCACCTAGCCCGGGGCGTTGAATCAAAATACGTCGATATCGCCAGCTTCTACGATAAACATAAGCAACGCCAGAGGGGATTTCAATTGAAATCCACGTAAACATTAGTAAAAGCATACCTTTTACTAGGAGAAATTCCCAAGCTCTTTATCCCAATTCTATAATCTTTTATTATTAACCCCCGACTAAAAAGAGGGGTGTTATAAGTTTGACGTGTCTGTCTGTCTGTCTGTTTGTCTGTGTGTGTATCTGTCCGTGGCATCGTAGCGTCCAAACGGGTGGACCGATTTTGATCTAGTTTTTTTTGTTTGAAAGCTGACATGATCGAGAGTGTTCTTAGCTATAATTCATCATCATCAACCTGCTCAGTGCTGGACAATCAGGGTTTATCTGGTTCATGAAAGGCCGTTAGCAACTTGTAGTCGTTTGATGGGTTTTATATTTCATTCTAGTTGTAAATATATAATATACGTATACACATAATAATAGAAAGTTGACCTGGTGTTGCAGCATCAGCTGGTAATCAATAGGATATCCAACTCCTCGCCAACTTAGAGCAGAGGTTTCGTGTTTGGGCTCATTTTGATTGCAACAACCAGTAAGAAGTAGATAAACACTAAATATTTACATGCTGCTGCTGCAGCATCGTATGAACCCAAAGTAGAGGTTTCATGTTTGGGCTCATATTAACGGCCTCATCGAAAAGGACATTGATAAATGGTAATCATGAGAATATGATTCTGTTGATATTAATTAATTTTCTGCACTATAACCAACACAAGTTCAAAAAGTATGAAATAAAATTAAATTAAGAAATTTAAAAAAACCCCCGCCAAACGACTTTAAAAAGTAATGAAATAATATTTACTGCCTTCAAGTTCAAATAATTCCTAACTTGTGTTAAGTAATATTTTAGTCCATAATTGTCAAGGTGTGTCGGGGGACCGCTAATGTAGATGTTTGATTTCACATAACAAGTTTAAGGATCAATTCACAGCGAACTGAATCGAGATAATCAGCGACTTGGCGGTTGTAGGTTGTAGTTTACTTAGCGGTCCCCCGACACACCGTGACAACAATTATGGAATTATGGATTAAAACATTTTGTAGTTTAATAGGAATCGGACTGGATCCGACAAGGAACGAAGCTGCATGTTTAACTGTATGAAACAAGAAAAAGTCTCGATTCTTTTGTATCCTCTCGTTGCTATTTTATTAAATTTTAAAACTACTTATAGTTAAAACGGTGTACACTGTACAGTATGCAGGTGTACAAAAGAGTTGAGCTGTATAATTAAATGGAATGTCATTTTTGTCATTTCCTGAACATCAATGAGTAATCAGGGGTCTTTATCGCAGAGAGTACAGCAACCGAACAGGTCCGACGCCCCTAATGACCCATTTAATCACGGATGCTCACGAAAAGGAGTTACTTTATGTTGGCAATACTGCGGCTGGCGCGCTGCCAACTTTGCAATTTTATTCGGAACTTCAAAACAAACGGCCATTAACATCTGCTACATACAAATGTAATTAAACTCTTTTGATAAACATATCGGGTCGATGACCTACTATCAGTGCGAATGCATATTTTTTAAATATACTTAATAATAATATTAATAGTTACAATCTTGCAAAAAAAACGTGGCTAATATGTTTTATTTTAATAACAGAACAAAGAATTTCAACAACCTACTTTAAGAATAAACATATTTTGTACCTACAACTACATGTTTTAATATTTTAGTTCATTCCAAAGCTGGCTTACCGCGGCCGTACTCAGAGACATAGTTTAATTATGAATAACCTTCAATTGAATGAACAGTTTGACAGATAATGTATGGGGCTTATGTCAAAAATTTTGAATTAATTACATTTAAGTATGTTCCACTCTGAGTGCGGCAGTTAGTGTCTTTACTCTTTACTAAACCGAACTTTAAAAGCCAAACTTACCAAGACGCAGAGAGTTGTACTGGATTTACTAAGCACAAGATTAGTCAGATAAATCAGACCGTAGCAAAGGCTAAAGTTCGAGTTACCTATTATCTGCTCATTCAAGTTGTCCCACAGTTTACAATTAAGTTCGAATGCTAACTGGTAACCGAAAAGCCTGTACAGTGGGTGGCCTGAACAGTCAGTCGCATTGTGATGCTAAAATGACTGGCTAGGGGTCGTAATACGGTGGCAGCGACTGTACAAAGGCAGCTCAAGAAGTTGCAACGCACCGACCGCGACACTCGCATTATCACGTCTTGTTCCATTGTGAGCTCTTAAGTGAACTGTAACGACTTCGCGAGGCTTCACAGGTGGAAAGATGGCTATATGGGTATTTGGTATGCAAACTTTGTATTACAAATCGTAAATAAGTTGGTTATTTTGTGCTCCAGGTAACAAACAATCTAATTTTAGGATTGTCTATGTGCAGCGGTTTGTATCTTACCATAGTAAAATCATCACCGTAACATGAATGAATTACAGTGACAGAAAGTGATGTGGGAAGTAGAGACAGTAGGGTGAGAAAAATTACTGCATTGTTACATTTGATATCTTAGGTTGTGACTACTTTAAAACATGGCAGTACATTACAACATCAATAGATTAACATACTCTAGCTCTACACTTTAAAGAGCTTTCATAGATAAAGCGTTTTCAAGACATCCTGTACAGTTCAGTTTCCGTCTAGCTGTAAGGGAGGCATAATACCTTTGTGCTGTAAGCTGCGATGTGAGTGTCAATAGGGGCGAGCACACACGGCAACACTGTGAATAGCCGTTACGGGCGCGTCGCTTAGCTATCAGACACACCTGAACATGATGGAAATATTTTATGCACTGTATTGCACGTAATATTAAAGTTGCATCCATACTTATGCAAAATGCAAATTTCTGACTGTTATTATCCCTTAGCGCTTCAACTGCTTAGTGTCTCACACTGGGCCGAAAATACGCGGTGGAAGATCGGCATGATTACGCCAGCAATGCGCTACGCATACAATAATATTAATATATTATTATAAATTCTTAAGCAATCAGCTCCAGCTTTAATACCAATCATAACACATGTCTGTAACTTATGTCTGTCTGAAGGCATATTTCCGAAGGCTCTTAAAACATCATTAATTACTCCTATACATAAGGGTAGTAGCAGGGACTGTGTCGAGAATTACAGACCCATATCTGTCCTACCATCTATCTCTAAAATTCTTGAAAAAATTATGAATAATTGACTAACATCTTTTTTAGAAAAATATAATTTACTCTCAACGCGGCAGTATGGATTCAGATCAGGT
Source organism: Aricia agestis (assembly GCF_905147365.1). Classification (NCBI taxonomy): domain Eukaryota; kingdom Metazoa; phylum Arthropoda; class Insecta; order Lepidoptera; family Lycaenidae; genus Aricia; species Aricia agestis. The sequence continues at coordinate 6,199,484 of NC_056406.1, read as the reverse complement.
CGCTCTACGGAGGGTGCTGTTTCTGAACTTACAAAATTAATTACTAGGGAGATAGATGGTAGGAATAAAGTAATTGGGGTCTTTTTGGATCTGGCAAAAGCTTTCGACGCGGTCTGTGTCCCCACATCATATGGAGACTGAAAAATTCCAAAGTGGGAGGCGAAAGAAGTGGATACAGGGACATTAGGTACTTTAAAAATTCTGGTTTTAAGCATTTCGTTGTAAGTATGTTGACATTTAACTATATATTTATGTACTGCTTCAAACACTCTTACTAGATAAAGTTTTCTGGCACTTAGGACCTTGGTATCATCGTATAGGCTTTTAGTAGGATATCTTAAAGGCTTCTCCAGTGCTACTTTCAGTACCCCTCTCTGCGCTCTTTCCAGTGGAAGAAGAGTGGAAGATGGATGATGTGAATCAATATTGTCCTATTGTATATCAGTATGGGGAGGAGCCTACAAAACGCTAATCATACAGTTAGAAAGAGCCCAAAGAGCAGTATTGAAAGTAGCTGTATCCAAACCTTACGACTTTCCGACAGATGAACTCTACAAACTCACCAAGACACTGACAGTCAGACAACTGTTTATTTGAAAATCAATACTGACACAGCATCGCCACACCAGTGATACAGAATTAACTAAAAATCTTTGTAATAAAAGAAGGAAGGACAAAGTATGCATACTACCTAAAACTAATAGTGCAATGGCCCAACACCAACAATATTTACTAGGACCATTTTTATACAATAATGTCAGCAAAGTCATAGAGAATTTTAACGTAATGAACACTAGAGATGCCAAGTTTGCGGTGAACAACTGGCTAATAAACACACACACACACACACACACACACATACACACACACACATACACACATACACACACACACACACACACACACACACACACACACACACACACACACACACACACACACACACACACACACACACACACACACAGAAACAATTAGATTTAATAATAATAACAATAAAATTAAGCTAATTTCTCTAATGCAATAATGTTAAATTCATAAATTAAAAAATAAATAATAATAATGTATCAAAATTGTCACTAAGAATTCATATAAGTAAATTACACTTGTATAATAATAATAATATAATTTAGATATACCTATTGAATTGTTAAATAAATCTTTCTGATGTCTTTTATAATAATATGTCTTCATAATTTATGTTAATAATTGGCAGGCAACCCCTACAGCACAAGAATTTCTTAGTGTAGGGGCTGCGCAAATAACAAGATATGCTATGTAATAACAGCTTTATAATTGTTCTTTATAAAATGTTATGTATTTATTTTTCTGATGGCAATATAATGCGACGTAATTTCGGCATGGTGTGTCATCAGCAATTTAAAATACATTGCAGGCGTAATCATGCCGAACTTCGGCCGCGTTTTTTCGGTCTAGTGTGTTTAGAGTTTAGACACTTAAACGATTTCAATGTTTGGTATGATCGGCTAATTGGATAGTTTTGATTGCGGCAAAATTGACGTTTGCGGATGTCAACATATTTCGGAGCAACGAACGTAGTCAACGTCTAGTTTTCAATCATAAAAAAGGCGGTTCTATGTTTAGCCGTATATTTTTTCAATATTGCAACTGTAAGGACAGAGGACACGGTCCAGGGGAATGATTACAACCGTTCCGCGTGGGTGAGCGGACGTCGGATAACGTATCGCGCTCTACGCAACCGTTTCAACAGTAAGCGCTTATAGATATTGTTTTATTTTCATCCCATAAACTGATTAAAATTTGCGCGGTATTCAATGATATTGATAAATCACAGTCCATTTAATAAAAATTAGTTCAAACTAAATTTTATTTTCTCCCCTTTTAAAATCTTTTCGAACACTAAAAGAGCAATTAGCTCTTTTTTGTAAAAGATGGTGCTTACCTTAATATTTGTATATTAAGGTAAGCACCATCATAATATTTTGTGTGAGTAAAATATGAAGAAGTAAAAAATAATTCTGAGTTCAGGCAAAACGAAAAATATTAGCTCAGTTAAGTTCAAACGGGAGGATCCTCCAGACCTTTTCAACCTTTAGCGTGCTTATGAAAATTTAAAGATCTCGTTTCCTTTAAATCTTATCTACTCAGTATGAGAAACAAGTTGAATTTTTCATTATATTTCGAGTATGGAGTTCAGTTGTAAAAGACGACAAAAAAGGCAAAACAACAAAAATATTCCGCACAATATTATGCTTTTGGCAACACTGTACTAGACTGATCTAGTAATATAACTTTTACGCATATCCAATACTGCAGCTGTAAAAATTCAATGTGCGGCCAAATTTGCGCATGGAATGGTCATCGGTGGACAAGAGCGAGCCAGCGAGGGAGCACAATAATATGCAGCCGCTGCGGCGTGAGAGGGACTGATTGCACTGATCGATACAGCCCTAATGCACTATATGTACATTGTACGTGCACTTTAATTAACAGCCTGCGTATGGGGATACCCTTTGTTTATAACAAAACAGGCAAAAAGCGGCTAATCTGTATGGATTAGAATGGGAAGATGTGATAAATGTGGGTAGTGGCTTGATGGATTTTTGATCAGACCACTGACATGCCACTGCATTGTTTGAAAGTTTGCCTACGCCCTACGTAAAGCAAAAAGAATAAACTACAGTTTGTGGAAGGCATTTAAAAATATTTGCTTTGAACGTTGGACGATACCTCTCTTGTTTTACATTTGGTCGGGTGCAAACAAAAATCCGCAGCCTCCATTAGTTGACAGGTGTCATGGCGGGCAGGTTCACACTGAACGCGGGAACGGCTAAAATAGCAACCCACAATGGTCAACCGAAATAACACTGAAAATATTTTAGATCTAAACGCGAGGGATGAATAAGTAACATGGTTAATAGAGAGCGAAATCCACGTCCTGTAAGTGGTAAATATGGATATAACATCGAGGGAAAGGGCATGGTCAAGTGGGTGGTAGTTTGTTTAAAACCATTTTGATCTTCATTAGGAAGAAGGCGTTATTTTTCTGATTTAAAAGCTATTCAGGCAAATATACTGTAATTTAAAACAGTATTTTGAAATCTTTGGGATAGTTTTTTCTCTTTTCCTTGAATGAATAACATAAAACTTTTAAACTTAAGACCTTCGTAGCAATAGTGGAGCTAGGGGTAAAATAAAGTTTGCAAGGGCACATTAAGGAAAATCGTTGTCTAAATGCGGCTGAGGGGACGTTTAACTTAAGGAGCTGTTAGTGAAAATGGCAGAATGTTAGAAACTAGTTGTAATGGGTAGGTATTAGGTAGGTACTTCAAATCACTTCTTCTTTATAAATTTTAACATTTCCCAAATCTTAACTATATTATTGACCTGTGTGAAGAGAATGGGCTGTAACTATATCTGTCCCACAAACTCATTTTTAATAACGCTTTAACCACTATAATTACAGGTGTTTATGACAAGTCTAGCTCACCCTTCTGTTTTCGACTGTATATAAATTCTACACATATTTATTCTACACATATTCTACACATTCTACACATATTTATTAGTAGTATTATTCATAACATGCTCGTGTTGACATCTAATTTCAATCCTGAAAGTAATCTAAAACTTATTTATGAGAATTTTTCATAAAACGTGAGGAAAATACGTATAAAGTATCCTTAATGCCTGTCAAGTTCAGCCACCATTTTCATGTAGATCGCGTGTTAAAAAATATCAATTTTAAATCCAAATGGAAAACTAAGCGCAAGATTAGAGTCAAAGCGAATAATATAATGTGAAACAGCTCGTGACAAACTTAGATTCGCCGGCCTCCCTTAGAAGGAAGTCAACAATTTCCTTGATATATTGAGCACGACGTCTAGTAGGCATAATTAAAACATTGTAGTGGGCCTTATCGCGTCGCAATTGTGCTCAGTATCGTGTGACACCCGGCTAATTGGAATTAATTCAAATCATTTGAAATAAGTAAGATATAGGATATACACATGTAGTCGTAACACGCACGACAGCTGCTGATTAAGGCCTACGGGCGATTTGTCCACGTCAATCGGACATATAATTTGATTATATGTAATAGGTAATAACATAGTATTATGCATTTAATGCTATTTATGGGATTGTGTACGTGTGTTACCGACAGGAAAATTTTATGTAACTGATATTTCCGTTGAGAATACCATGATACGAATATAACTAGGAATGTATTATGCATACTATTTATCATTGATTTCTGAAAGTGATTGACAACGACGAATAAATTAAATTTAAGTGTCTGTCTGTCTGTACTCTGTACCTTTGAATTATTAGCATTTTACACAAGTACTTCAATCATAAAATCTTTCTGTCTTTTTGGATTTTCTTGGGAATGGCTAATCTTGGGAACAGCTAATGTTAGTTGGTTATCTAATATATAAAAATAAGCCGGGTTTTCCTTCCTGACGCTATAACTCCAGAACGCACTAACCGATTTCCACGGTTTTGCATTCGTTGGAAAGGGCTCGGGCTCCGTGAGGTCTATAGAAAAAAATTAGAAAAAAACTTCAAGAGAAAAGCAGGAAAATAGGGAAAATCATTTTATGGCAAAACAATTTTGCCGGGACAGCTAGTAACTTATAACTTATAAGTTATAAGTAACTTAGGCTACTTTCATCGTTATCATTTCAAATGAAATCAAGTTCCTATTTAAACAGAACAACGTCTTTACGATACAGCCCGTTAGTAATATAATTTAGCACCTCAAATCAAAGGAAAAAACTAAATTACATAATAGCACTTTTCTACAAAGGCTCGAAATATGCGGTTGTGGTGTATTTTGCAACAGCTTTTCCTTAATTATGTGTGAAGTCAACCGCTCAGGGTTCACACTTTGCCGCTTTGTTTTCTTCTTAAGTGTTAAAATCCAAGCTCAAAGACTTGAATAAGGTACCTATAATAGGGAAATTTTTCATGGCGCCGAGAGAATTATAAATTGCGTCTAACCATTCTTCCATTTTGCACTAAAATAGTCTGCGGCTTTTTTAAACGCTAAAAGTAAGCTACTGGGTCAAAATGTATGGACGAACATAATATAACCTACTCCTTTTTGGAAATTGGTTAGTAAAAATTCCTATGTTGATAATACATTTCGTGTAGAACTTGCCACCAAAACGATAACAAACATTTATTAAGTTGTAGTGTGACATTGTAATTATTTTTATCACAGTAATATATTTGATTTGGAGATAAAATAGTTCGCGTGTAGTCGCACTATGTATTATTTTATTTTAATTAATCTAAAGCCAACCTTCTGATTAAAATAAAATAATGTTTAATAAATAAGTTCGTTTTAAACAGTTTACATGGCAAACTAATCAATTAAATAAAGTCAACATATTATATGTAATAGTTGCATTTATTATATATGCATTATATCTTTAAACGAGTAATTCTTGTATATATATAATTGGAATCTCGGAATCGGCTCCAACGATTTTCATGAAATTTAGTATATAGGGGGTTTCGGGGGCGATAAATCGATCTAGCTAGGAATTATTTCTAGAAAATGTCATTTTCATCGGATACCGAGCAAAGCTCGGTCAAACAGCTAGTATGCACTTATGAGTGACATTGAAAAAAGTGTTACGCTTAAAACATTAAGAGAATAAAGTATAAACTATTTGAACTAAAACAACTAATTAAATATCAATTTTTAACGAATGAAAAATAAAATTTAATCCATCATTGTATAGCAATTAAATGGGTGCGATAGTATCTTAAATGCTGCTAAATGTGTCGCAAGCGATACGATTGTGCCAAATGTTATTTACAAGCGCAGCGTGTTGCAAGCCGTAAGCGCCTTACAAGCTATATTATACGAGCTACTGCCAAGCAATAGCCGCTAGACAAATACAGCATAAATTCCACTTCAATTACCAGTTTCATGTTGATGACCTAACATTTTGAAACTAAGTAAATCTGCACACTGATTCTACTACTAACTTTGTATCGAAGAGAAAGATAGTATATACGACAAACAAAACTCATAAGACTGAAATTTTAACATATCCGAACTCGTTTGATGTTTGAAGAACCCCAATTCGTAGTTCCATGGGAAACAGAAACAAAGCTACATGAATATCAAAGGCAGAATATTCAAACACAATATGTACAAAAATATCCCGAGTTGGATAGTCTTGCTTACCACCACCATATTGTGAAATAAAGATCTCCTTACCGACGGAAAGGCAGTGCAAAAGTCACACGTCTACTTATCATGTCATGCAAGCTACACCAGCGCCCTTACCTGCAAACAAAAAGAAACAAATAAATAAAAGCCCACTAAACGCTGCAAGAAGCTTAAGTAAGCTTTGGGTATTATGTCAAACGTTGGCGTCTGGCGAGATTCGTTTTATTGCAGTTTAAAGTTCCTATCTGGTTGTAAAGATTTCTCAAAGATCAACCAAACACGAGAGTTTGTGTACCGCTGATAAAATTTTAACAATAAGTACAAGGAATTTTGTAACAAGAGGACGAAATGATTATTAGGTATTTAAGAACGACTACAACTTTTTCTTTTTACTCTGTCACCAAAAACTTTCAAGAAATTAGACAGTCATATTACATATCTGCATTTAACACGATTTAAACTCATTACAATACACCGTACACGCTCAAAAACAGGCATTAAAGTAAAATATGAACCCTAACCATAATATTTCCGTACAAACAACGAACTACCACTTGTCGAAAATAAAGGGGAGAACACTCGGGTTTCGCTAAAAGAGCGTCATTATAACTACACTCAGACCGAGCGTGGAGTGCGCGAAAAATATCAAAGGTAAAACCCGCTGCGGTGCGCGAAAATATTGGTCCACTACTGAACGCCGAGGCCACTTTTAAACACTCTATACGGGTTTTTAATAATTTCACATTTTGTGACGAAATTTTGTTAAAAGCTTCGAGGTAATTGCTGCATTGGTTTACTCAAAGAAGACACTGTAGTTCCCAATTCAACCGACGTAACCTATTTGTGGACTGCTTAGGCATCAAAATGCACAAATAGAAAAAAGGGCTGTCGATTGGCACAGGATGCAAATCGCATTACCTCAGCGGAGATTGGGCAATTTCGGTGTGAGTTAAAGTAAGCCGACGGACGCGCGACGAATTGATATGGGTTAATATTAGGTATGGGTGCAATAAGCGCTGTATAGTGCATATGTTTATATTTTTCAATAATGTATACACCATGATATATAATCGAGATCTACAAACAACAAACCTTCAGACAGCCCCGGATCTTCAATTTTTTTCAGGCGGGGCAAAAACTAAAAAATGCCACCCCCCACGGGCGTATATATAGCTTTGATAAGGGGGGTCCCTAACGTAAAAAAGCGGCCAAGTGCGAGTTGGACTCGCCCATGAAGGATTCTGCAGCAGCCTAAATACCATAATATTATATTGTCGATTGGGCAAGTAAGATGGATAGTAAAGTGGGGGGTCCGGACCCCCAGGACCCCCCCCCCCCCCCCTTATATACGCCCATGCCGTACCTACTTATGTTTATTTTCACCTTTATCATCCATATAATTTCAGCTATCAATATTATGTAGGATATATAATATAATTAACAGGGTAGGGTTTAAAAGCGTGCGAGAGCCGGGCGCGTATTTTGAACTATGCCTACGCGCCTCGCGAATAATAAAATATGTTCGTGCAGCACGTCTCACTCCGCAGTCCGCGCTCAGGGTATCGGCCAAGTTGATATGGCCATGAAACTGCTGTACTTGTGCTATTATAATATATTTTACTAGCTGTTGCCCGCGACTTCGTCCGCGTGGACTTCAGTTTATAGCGCGCGATGTCAACAAAATTGGTGTCAAAAGCTTTTATAAAAAAACCCTGGTACCCCTTAAATCAATACAGCTGTGCAGTGTGCACACAATAAGTATTTCATTTTTTTATATTAAACTTTATATTTTATGCCAAATTTTAAAGCTTATTTAGCCCTCCAATTACACAACTTTACCCATAAACTATTTATCATTGATAAATTTAAGGTTACGTCACTGCACAGATAAAGTACTGAGTTATATAATACCGTAGAATAGATATAACAATCGACAAAAATCGAAACTTAAATGTAAGATCGTCTTATAGAAAGACTTTTGAGCAAGCGTCAGCGCGATGTAGAAGACGCACGGCGCCATCTATTATGAATTGTTGGAACTAACTTAATTTGAACAAATTTACGCATTTTCACCCCCTTACAACCCTTTTTTCCAGTAAAAAAGTAGCCTATGTCCTTTCTCAGGCTTTAGACTATCTGTATACAAAATTTCATTACAATCGGTTCGGAAGTTTTGGCGTTTGGCGTGAAAGCGAGACTGACAGACAGACAGACAGACAGAGATACTTTTGGCGATTGGCGTGAAAGCGAGACTGACAGACAGACAGACAGACAGAAATACTTTCGCATTTATAATATTAGTATAGATTATGTGCACACTGCACAGCTGTTTTTGGGTATTTTGATTAATTAAGGGCCACGCTACACCGGAATGGAGCTGCCATGCGAGGCGAGCACTTTCAGCGCTGCCATTCCGGTGTAGCGCGGCCCTAAGAGGGGTACCACTTACCAGGGTTTTAAAAAGTTTTTAAATTTGACACAAATTTTGTTGACACCGCGCGCTATAAACTAAAGTCCACGCAGACGATGTCGCGGGCAACAGCTAGTTATGAATAAAAACAATATTATATAGTAAAGTAGGTATAATTAGTTCTGTTACAATAATAAATTAAAAAATAAAACGCCATCTGTTTTTATATATTAGAATTAAAATGTTGATTGCATTGATATATTTTCTGGATGGAATATAGGCCAACACGGTACACTCGAACTCCTTTATTTTAGAGCGCCTTCTGTTGTCAACTTGTCACATATATTAGAAATGCAGTAGGAGTTCTATAAGATAAGATAGATTGATTATTATTATACCAAGTGATTATATTATTAAACATAATATTCTAACGTATTAAAAACTATAAACAAAAACATACTAACTAATAAGTATGATTAATATGATATTGAAAACTTTTTGTTCCGCCTGCGGGACTCGAACCCAGGACCCCCGGGATGAGCGCTGGCCACGCGCAATGCGAATTCATTTTCATCGATATTTTCATGGAAATGAGATATTTTCCCACATCAAAATGTAGCCTATGTCCTTTCTCAGACTCTAGAATAACTGTGTACAAAATTTCATTGCAATCGGTTCAGTAGTTTTGGCGTGAAAGCAAGACAGACAGACAGAGATACTTTCGCATTTATAATATTAGTATGGATTACGTGGTCAATGATGAGTTCGTCCATTGGTCCGTGAAGTATGAATTTGGCCGCCCCCTGAATTTGTTGTGTGAAAAAGTTGTGCGCGATCTACAGGTGAAAGTAGGATCTATTTTAGTCCTTAATGAAATCCATATCGTCACGTGAGGCGATAACTCGTGCCTCCCGCGGAGACGGCCGTATCTAAGAACGATTTATAAGGTCGCGCGAAGTTGGCTTAAGGCACATTACATAAACTATAGTTTTTCGCCCCGCCCCTATCCGCCTGAAATGCTGAGCTCTAATAGTAGTTTTAAAACTTTGCCTTGGAATCATCATCATCATCGTGATGTGGATGATAAATCACAAGTTTATTTTGGAATAATATTATGTCACGATTCACGCCAACCCCTCAATACTATTTGCGCACCTAAAGTCATCCAATCCGAAACTATCTTCCCAGTTTGAAGCTTTCTACAAACAGCAAAATTGTCAACAAACTGTGTAAATCCAATAACACAAATGCAACTAAAACACTCAATAGAGGGACGTTAGTATGTATTACATGTATGTAAAGTAAACAAACACATCGTTCGACGCGAGACTGTGAACACAAGACGGCGGACCTGCAGGTATTTGCTTCCCATTTTCCGCTGTCAGTTCTAACGTGAAAGGATGGATTCAAGTGCTTACACGCACCTACGAATACATTAACCCTTCGACTAACCGGCACGTTCTTTAGCATATTCCAATATGGTAACCGAAAAATGTTTGGTACAACATCTTCAAATTGGCTTTAATAACATGAAATAGATAAATTAAAAAAAAAGCGCACGGATCGGCTTACGACGCCACGGACAGTCACATAGACAAACAGACGCGTCAAACTTATAACACGTAAAACCTCTCTATTTCCGTCCGGGGCTATAGAGTCGTTCTATCATCAGGAGTGTACCATTAAAATGCACTATGACAAACATAAAAACGTATTCAAATATTTCTAACGACGTACTCGTTGTAATTTGAACAGAGATCCTTACTTCTTGGCAACAAATTGGTTACTTGAGATCCCGCGGTAAGATCCGTCCTAATAAGGCGCTCCCGTACATTACGGTGAAAACATAATGGCGCCCGAGTATCGTGCTCTCCTGATATCACTAATATAAGTATTATAATATTTACTTGTACCTTATAAGATGCTTTATTATATTCAGTCTCTTTCTCTTCAGTTATAGTGGATGTGAGAAAGAAGAGAAAATGGAGAATAGTTGAAAAAGCAAAAAATTGTTTCTGATTTGTAAGCGTTCCAACGTCGTGAATTTGTCTATACAAAAGTTCAAAAAGTGACTCTTTTAGCGCTGCTCTTTTCACAGCAAACTCTATACAGGGGACTCCTAATTCCTAAACACCCTAAAGTTTTAACACTTTGTTTTGTTACAACCTATCATAACTCATACATAAGATGACATAGAATCCAGAAGCAATTACCAAATCTGCCTTTTAATAGCAACCGTTTCCCTCATTATTAACAGCAAATATAGCATGCATTTCATTGTAGAGAGCTCCAGAACACAAAGTGTAAGTTTGAAAGTCAATCGCATTACTTCTGAACAATTTAGCGGAGCGACAGCGGTACAGAGGTTCTATATTAGTTGGGCGTTTGAGCCGGGGGATTTGCTCTTTCAGTTATTAAATCTGTTCAAACACGGCGCCGCTCCGAAAGTATTCATGGAATATTTGAGCGTCTTTTGTGTTCGAGATTAAGGTTGATGCGGTTTGACATTCATCGAGGCGAACAAATCGGGTACCATATTCTCCTGGAAATTTTTAAAAGGTTGAATGAAGTTAAATCGATACTGTAGGTACGGTATATTCCTTCAGAACCTTGTTTTTAGATATAAGGTATGGACTATAGAGTATAAACTAACTTTACAGTTAGTATGGGTTAGGAGATAGATAGATATCTCTTACCCTTTTGTTATATCCCAACCTTTATGTTCTAGCACTACAATATAAGAAAAACGAACAATGTCGAAATAACTATCGCTACAATAACTCCTTCATTCTGCCCAGCAATCTCAGCCGTGATATCAACAATGTGATATCGAACATAGCTCACTGGGTAATAAACTTCGCGGGCCCGACGTCTTTAATAGCGAATGTCAAAGAGCAGGGACTCCCAACCTTTTCTCGGCTGACCGAGGCCCCTGAGGATCACCTTTATATTTTTCTTGTTAACAGGGACCACTATGAAGGCATATTAAAAATAATGAATCTTAAACTTTAAGGTGACGCCGCGTTAAAGTAAAAAACCGTGTTGGATATGCTTTAGATTGCTTTTTTCTATGAGACCTCTCATAGAAAACAACAAATGGTACAGCAAGAAATGAAAATGGCGTAAGCGACAAAATTGTTTTTGTCGCGTAATTTAGAAACAATAAATATATTTCACATAAGCTATAGACAAATTAAAGTGTATGCTTGAACCAATCTATGTACAAATTTTGTAAGCTTAAATCACTTTCCTCTATTGGCAAAATTAGAATACCTTTTTTTACAGAGGTATTTTTGAAGATTTATTCTGTGTTTTAAAAGTGGACCAATCGTGTTATGCTATGGGTAATTCAAACACAAAGACATGATGAATACTGACAAAATACTTTAATTTCTTAGCTTTATTCATTGCTGAGAAAAATCGATATCGTTACAGTCAAATTATCAAGACGTCGCCTTAAGAAGAACGTAATAGTCAAATTACATAAAAAGAAAACTGGTATTTTCGTATTAATGTGATTTGTGAGCTCGCATCTTCTTCACGAGATCGGCTATTCTAGGACTAAACTATTGTTACTCAAAGCTAAATTTAAAATCGCTTGCGGGTCATACTGTAGCTCTTGCGGACCACCGGTTGGGAAGCAGTATCATAGAGATTGCACACCATTGTGCTCGGATAACTGGCCCCGACAATAGAGTCAAATGCCGGTGTTTGCAAGAAACTGGCTACTGCCCATTGTCTCCCAGGTGCTCCATCAAAAGAACGTTTGACATCAAAGAAACGATTGTACCGTATAGCCTGCCTATATTAAATGTTATCGACCGCAGTGCAAGGACTCTTGGGAAACTTAGATATTAATTTTGCTAAGTGAAACTATTTTGTTAAACGAATAATAAGTACTAATAAGAAATATTCAATATGAAGATTCTTTTCCAATCTTCAAAAAAGAAACAAGTACCTATTACGACGCTGTGTACGATACTAAAATTACCGATCGTACTTCCCCAAATACGCTTCGCTATGTCATCCGAAAAAAGAACAGCAAAATGTACGAATAAATTTCATTTTCCTTAACGCTTGTACACAAACTACTTTGTGATACACAAAGATTCATTGTAAGTAGACGGTGCTCCGCTGCAGCCGGCCTGAAAAAACTGATGCCACTTTTCAGGCGCTTAAGCGATTAATTTCGCTTGCTGCGAGCTCTCAGTAAGCCAGGACACAATTTAAGGATTTAAACGGTTTTTTAAATATCACCAGGAAAATCTTTTACTGCTTGTACCTATTTCTGCAAAGGACATTTTTTATTCACCACATTAAATATCCATTCAAAATATAAAGAAAATAATAAGAGGACAAACATCTTAAACCGAAAATGACAGAAAAGATGGAAAAAAACTTTTGAAACAGTTATTTTCTATAGATCGGCTACCGCAATTATTGCAGGATTCTTAAAACTCATATTCACAAAGGCCATTTAAAATCAATTCAAACATTTCATAAATTCCCAGATTCATTAAACCACAAATCTTAATTAAGAGTTTGGCGGGATTTAAAATTCGATGTTATCATTCAAATTAGGGAGTCACTAATAAAGGATTGTCGGGGCTACAAGCTTGTCCTGATTGTAATATCTTTTACGGCTGAGTGGCTCTTCAAATTGATAACTTGGAGCCCTGTTACAATTAAAACTTCTGTAATTACGTAAATTGCTTTGCCATCTACTTACGACTTTGCCTTTTTGAATAAAATAACAACCGCGAGATCTTCAAACAATATTGAAGATTAGAAGTAAATATTTGCCTGTTTTAGGACAATATAGGCTCTTTGTTGTATAATATATCGGTTTACTTAATAAACTCAAACTCAATTTTTTTTTTATTCAGAATAAATTTTTGCAAATGTTCTCTGAAAGTCTACATGATGCCTACCACCGGTTCGGGAACTAACCCAGCGAGAAGAACCGGCGTAAGAAACTCGCACGGGGCCCAATTTTTTTACCAAAAAAAGTGAGAAAAAAAAAATCTTTTAAAATAAGGTTTACAATGTTGTAACTTAAAATTATACAATGTCAATATACATACATAATTGTAAGTCATAAAATAATGTAGAAACAGCCTTGCAAGCAGCCATCCTACTCCCAAGATGTGCCATCGTTTATGAAATCATTGACCTTATAAATAGGCTTTGGCACACAAACGCTCTTTGACTACTTTTTTAAATTTATTAATGGAAAGATTTTGAACGTTTTCTGGGATTTTATTGTAAAGGCGTATACATTGACCTTTAAAAGATTTACTAACTTTACTAAGTCTGATCACCGGTATTTCTAGTTTGTACTTATTTCTAGTGTTTCTTCCGTGACTGTCACTTTTGGTTGTAAATTTACTAAGATTCTTTCTAACATATAATACATTATCTAAAATGTATTGAGAAGCAAGAATAGTTCACTTCAATCAACATTCAACACTAGTGCTAATATGTAATTCTAAGCAATAAAATAATCAAAACGGGAATTGAGAAATACTATTAGTTAGTTATTCAAAACTCTGCATAATATTATTGTTACTTACGTACTAAGCTACGAAGGTCAAAATAATATAATATGTAATATGCAGAGAAAGTTTAAAGTAAGCAATCTTAAAAAGCGCCTGCTACGAAAGAAAATGCGGGCGGCAAAGTTTTTCGTAGACGTTTGCTACGAAAAATACTTAAGGGCTTGGTTTAACACAAGCCCGACTTCATTTAACCACATACCTGGATAATTTGCGCTGGCAAAATGTGCTAATAATTATGTTTATTATATTATATTTACTTTTTTAATAATAAAGTTACATAATCTTTTCGTATTGAACGAATTTATCGCGCTACGAAAGCGCTACGGCGCACATGTTTTATAACCAAAGCCTTTTAGGAAACCAGCACCGAAACGGGAGGTCATTCCTTGCCATTCTGTAGCATTTCCGCAATAAAAACACTGCTTCGAGCCTGGCATTCGCGAATACCCCCGTTCGTTCACACCTTTTGTGCACACGCGCGATAAAACGTAAAAAGGAAGCGAGAATGATGGTGCTGAAACGAGAGGTTTTTCATCGATATAGTGTTATCTAGCGAACCAGGGCACTGAGACAACTTGCATTCGATTATTGCGATAGCGAAATAATAAAAAAAATACGTATTCGATTTTTAGGGTTCCGTAGCCAAATGGCAAAAAACGGAACCCTTATAGATTCGTCATGTCTGTCTGTCTGTCTGTCCGTATGTCACAGCCACTTTTCTCCAAAACTATAAGAGCTATACTATTGAAACTTGGAAAGTAGATATAGTCTGTAAACCGCTTTAAGATTTTGATACAAAAATGGAAAAAAAATTAAAAATTTTATGGGTAGATACAACTGAAACATTTTTTTTCATCTTACCTTTGCGTGTGGGGTATCTACGGATAGGTCTTCAAAAATCATATTGAGGTTTCTAATATCATTTTTTTTCTGACACTCTTCCAAAGTGGTAAAATGTGTCTCCGCCCCCCGTCTAGCTTCTAAAGCCCTTAACTTTCATTAAATCAACTGAAATATGAAAATAAATCAAAAACATCTTAATTTCATAAAAATAAACCTTATTGCTACTGCGGAACCCTTCATGGGCGAGTCCAACTCGCGGCCGGTTTTTTTTAAACACACCGCTAAATGACATGGCAATTGCGATGCCTACTATTTAAAATTTCAAACTTCGCAGTCCAAATTATCAAGTACAACTTGCGTAAGGGCTCCGGGATAAATAATCATGACGTGGCAACCTCCACATCAGCTGTAGAATGACGTCCCACTTCCCAGAACTTATTACCGCCAAGGGAAAACGATTTCACACGATCGTCATAGTCCTACTCCTCCATTACGATAATGAGGAGATATGAATAGGTACTACTTGTATATCGTTTTCAATGGAGGCAGAAGTATGCCATAAGTATTGGCTTTTATATCCGTAAATAAACAGTTCGTAACGAATTAACATGTTATCGATGTAAGAGTTTATATTCGAAATTACATTTACAACCAGAACCTCATTTCACTGAAGTATCCAATTTTAATAATGGTAATGCCCATGTCAGTAAGTCTACTCAGGGGATACACGCTTTCAGACAGGCTCCTAAGTAATGCGTTTATGCTTCGATACGGAACTCTAAAGAGAAAATGGGATGAAAAACTGTAAACAAATTAAGGATTTCAGCAACCTTTTAGCTACGACAAAAATCTGTAAAAGTCAGCTAAAGGATTTTCCACACGAGAGGGTATCACAGCGCGACGTTACGTGGGGGTGATAACTAACCGCAGTGAAAGTAGCCAGGGGCGGGCCAGTTTTTCATTAATTCCGGTATAAACAAAATGAGAAAAACCAGGACCTGCCGGGCCCAGCCACCCCCGATCGATCACGGAAGGGGTTCGCTCTCGGTCTAGATAGACGCTGAAATATTTAAATAGTCTGGCTTTAAACACTCCGTAATGTCGTCCCCACACGCCGCGCCGTAGAATGCAGATTTAATTTTATACCGCCTTCAGTTATTTGCGTAGCTAACAGGTTTCCATTCTTATACAAATAATACTACTTTTCAATTTCTATTTTTAAAGTTTCATAAAGTTTAAATTGAAATGGTATTTGAAATTTTAATAGAACTTTAAAGTGGCTGTTAGCTATGCTTCAGTTTATAACGAAAATAAGAAACAAGCAGGATATTAAAATAAATGAATATAACTACTTTAAAGAGACTATGATAGGGATCCACAGATATAGATCAAGATTCTTGATCTATGTCTGTGTAGGGATCACAAAGGTATCTATGATGATAATTTTATGTAAACAATCATAGATTTAAGCTCTATACGTTGCCCGTCTTCAGTCTCAATAGGCATCAGTGAGTCTGCCTCTGAATTCTAATTTACACCTGACACAAATGCACCTAACTCAGTTGTGTATCTTGGAGGACTGCCTAAATCCACTCCCGGCGATGCCAAGCCATTCACATGAACATTTTAATTTACTTAAGAACTAGCTCCGGCTTCGTAATATTTTATATCCCAAACTTGCCATTCGGTGAAGGCATTTTTAATTTCCTTTGATAAAAAGGACCTGAACCTCGAGAGCGTAACCGAGTTTTATTAAAAATAATTTTACGAGCTAACGGAGTGCTAACATAATTTTTGCGCAGTTTAATAAATGGGTCCGGAAATTAATTTAAGAGAAACACGGGGTTTTAAATGCGCTGACCGAGCACCTATTATCGTCATAAAACTTTTATGTCGCTGACAAAACGCGGTATGATAAACAGGAAGTACCTACTAGCGACAGCTATGTAAGTACTCTCTGAGAAATTTATTCATAGGCAAATGATGGACCAACATATTATTTCGGTCAGTGCGTCTAGCATACTGCATGCGTCACACTAGATATATCTCTCTCGAGTGTAGTTAAAAACTACTCTTCTCATAATGTCAAAATCTTAACAACCCTCGATAAAAATGTGTTTTCATGTTAGGGTTCGCTAATTTTGACGACAGATCTACACGAAAAAAAATTTATGTTATATTAGGGTCAATAAAGATGAAGAGACAAACCATCAAACACCGAGAAACCATGTAGACAAAATTTTCTCGTTGGCGCATGCTAGGTCGGCTGGACTCAGGTAATTATTCTTCCAACTTTGGGATCATGACTAACATTAATCCGACATAACCCGATCAAATTACGTAGGTCTATCTCTACGAAACAACTTGTCTTCTGTAGATCGACATTTGCCTATGAATTAATTTGGTAGAACACTAGCTATTTGACCGAGCTTTGCTCGGTATTCGATAAAACACGAATAAAATGACATTTTCTAAAAATGATTCCTAGCTAGATCGATTTATCGCCCCCAAAACCCCCTATATACTAAATTTAATAAAAATCGTTAGAGCCGATTCCGAGATTCCAAATATATATTTATATACAAGAATTGCTCGTTTAAAGATATAAGATAATATATTTGTAGTACCATTTTTGTTTGTTGAATTAACTTTCGAGTACTTTAAATGAGATCAATGTAAGGGCAGTGAACTAATTTAGAGACAGGACCGTTATAACCAATCAATCAGATCGACAAACGAACTAGATTGGCTCATTCATTCGGATCAAGGTCGCCAACAAAGCATACGAATAACTTTTTCTTTTAGCGTCTGTCAATTAGTATCTCTCGGCTGTATTCACGCATCTTCAATTCTCAGAAGCAATAACAAATTGTAATTGAAGCTTCGAATTGACATTACGACGAAGAGAAAATTTAAACGTAAGCTGAAAAATTAAAGGTATCGTTGTGTGCCATTAATTTGCGACAAATCGTTTTGACCTGCGGCTAATTAGTGGCCTCTGGCCGACGTTACAGCTCCATTAGAGTTTCCTGCTGATTTTGCGAAATTAATAAAATTATTGTTGTAGAATGTAGAGTTCATTTTGCTCCCTCCATATCAAGTAGCTTCGTTTTTAGGGTTCCGTACAACAAGCGTTATTTTTGTTCTTTTGGCTCGTAATCCATAATGGGAACATGTACCTACATTTGAAATTTTCACAAAATCCTCATTCATATGTGTACATTAATATTAATAAATAAGTAAGGGGGGCTGCCATACAAAAACTGATTTTTCCCTATTTTCGATAGTCTATAACGGTACGGAACCGTTCGTGCGCGAGTCCGACTCGCACTTGGCCAATTTTTTACTTCGTTTTTCTCTACGTTCATATAGTGTATTGTGATTCCGTTAATACTTAGCTGCGATATTTGTGATTTAAGAGTCGCCTCCTCGTAAAACTTGAAACAATACTGGAAAAGTCTGCTTATGCCGTGTCAATATTTGCTTGTGCTTTTACAAGGTAAACTGTAGTTGTTCCGCTGTTTTGGGACATTAGAAATTAGCCAGAAAAGTCATTCTCATCATCAGCGCAGTGGTCAAAACGCAGATTTTAATCTCTTAAATGCCTTGAAACTTGACGTGGTTGATCAATGATCATAGTATATTTGTGACATAAATCCAGTCAGTAAATAACTTATTATTTAGCAGTAAATATCTGTAAACATGTGTGTATTCCCTGTTTGGGTCGTACAGGTGTAGCCCGTCAATACACATCGAGTGCGGTTCATCGAATCGTGTTCACTGAGGCGACTGAGTGGACCCCGTGGGGCTAATCAAACGTGCAAATTAATTATTTGTAATACGATACGTATTAATCCACAACGCGTTACATGGAATGAACTGAGTGATACTGGATATAGTAGAAGTATAACTTAGAAAGTTTGTATAGAAAAATTATGTCGCTAATATGTCTCTATTTAAAATCAATTAAAAAGAAGAATCTTATCCATAATTATATATTCATCATCCATATTGACAATAATAAGAAGTATTTATTCGTATTACTAATTTTGGGGCTCATCCATTGTAACAGCACGGTTTAGAGATGGTATCGCTTGGAAAACGCATTTCATGACATTTTTAAAATAAAAAACAGTATTAAATTATTAATTATAAATACGTTAAATATCATTCCCACAGTCACTAGTCCACGCACCCTGAGCTTTTGTCTGTTTTCAAAAGAATGTTACTGTTCCAAATTCATGCAAATTCCACAAAAATAAATCTCTATCTCCTTATTTCATTAGCTCGTTGACGAATTAATCTCTTGTATAATATTCATTTTATGAGCTCCCTGGCTCAAACATAGCTCCGTATGGCTAATTAAAATTAGCGAATAAGTGGAAAACTCTAAGGTTCCCCGGTGTAACGTACACAGCTTTAGCTCATTATTAATTAACGTCAGCAGATTGTGCGCGACGCGAGTTGTGGCGGGTGAGACATAATATTTCATGCTGAAATTATGAGCCATCATGGAGAACTCGTCAGCCAAATACTATTAAGGATTTTTTGTGAATACTTACCCTTTCAATTTTAATGACATTAACGTGGCTGCGGAGATAATACAAAACTTATTTTAGACACAATTACCATAGTCAGAATTGTGTCTTAAGTATAGTTTTCACAGAGCCAGTACTGGCTGCCAATAAGACTGGCAGCCAGTATTGGCTTGGTATATGCCGCGTGTGAACAGTTTTTCAAGCCAGGCCAAACTGTTCACACGCGGCATATACCAAGCCAATACTGGCTGCCAGTCTTATAGGCAGCCAGTACTGGCTCTGTGAAAACTATACTTAAGAAACATTTTAAGGCTAACACAAAATTGTCTTTATTTCCTGCGCGTTGCTTCGATGTTCATTAAATCGACAGCAAGCTGCAGCGTGTGTTACTTTAGAAGCCAAGAAATGCTTTACAACACGACGCTCTCGCTACAAATTGTTCTCGAAACCATCTTCACAGATTAAACCACGCGTCACTGAACAAAGGAACACAATCAAATATTTACTAACAGTTAAACCCTCTTATATCCCATTTCCAAGTTTAGCTTCTTAGATCTTGAGAATATTTAGATGGGGAAGTTAGCGTCACCTATAGACTCACAACATCAGACATGTCGCAAGTGCCTTTCCGATATGAAGGCCCTTTTGACTTTTGAGCCAGCGACGAAATACCGTACAAGCACTAATTTCACAAACAATATTCTGGAAGGCTGTGATCTCTTCGGATGAGCCTGCCCATGCGTACTGACGCTGGAACACGTAAAATTTGCACAAATTCATATATTTTTTTACAATTTGGCAAAACTTGATTATCCAAATTTTCACATTCATAAACATAGAGTGTTTATGAATGTTACTTTCAGTCTGTAATCACCTTATAGCAAATTAAAACGACTCAGTAGATTTGATAGCAACGAAACAAAATTAAACTATTCAAAAATGCTATTAAAACAAACACAAACGCGGGATGAATACCGTCGCAACTCGCAATGTCATCCACACAAATAAAGTCTGTAAATCGCAATATCAATTCATCCGGCAAGTTATTTAGTCGCAAACTACCCTCAAAGCTTCAAGTTAGTGTCCATTCGCTTCCACCTCATTGGCTCGGACGCTTCGGTACCGCACTGCACTGAGCTAATCGCTGGAACGTTTCAGTTACCGGCGAATTTGTAGCACACGTTTTCGGTTTATTTTTATTTGCCAACATATTCGGACCTATCCCACGGAATTTCTATAAACTTTATGAAGCGTTCTGCCGTATATTACGAGCGAGACCAAGTTAAGAGCTCTACATTTATAGCGAGCAATTGCGTAACAAGAGTACACAATTTCTCGGAAAGGTTGCACCGCGTAATGTTTAATAAACAAATGTCAGTGTTGTCTGGCCTACTAATTTTGGCGTAAAATTATTTTCATCAGCTGTTGTGGATGACTTTTACAATATTGTCAGAGCGAATTAAATCTTCAGAGTGCCTGGAATAGGTTATTAATTATTATAAAAGTTCGTATGGTTGCCCAGCACATATTATAGCACTCTTACTACATAATCTACATAGTGAGGAATAAGGTTAACGTCTAGGACCAACCATGTGCATTGTGCGAATTTCCTCATCATGTTTTCCTTTACCGTACAAGCGTCTGCCCGTATAATGTAATAGAGACTAGTGATGTAACGGATATTCGCATTCGCATTCGCGAATATCCGCGTATTTTTCAATATTCGCATTCGCAAAAATTATGCGAATATTTAGCGAATGTTTTAATAATCAAAAAGGAAATTATTATATGCATGCATTTGAAATAATATAATAATACAATAGATAACACTTAGATATTTTTATTAAATCATACTTCTACATTGTAAATTAAAGCCTCATAAGTCATTTATGAAAAAAGAACTTCAGATCTTATCAAATCTAACATTAATCAACCTTGTTACAACTATGTAAGGTTTGCATTCATTTAGTAGTATATTATTACTTTACTATCATTCTTAAATAAAGTTTACAATTTCTATTTACTAAAAAAAACTAACCTCAAAACAAAACAAAACTTTTAGAATGAACTGTCTGTGACTAAATTCATTCAATTTAAATAAAAAGAAATTAAAAAGTGGCAACATCTTAGTGTCTTTCCCTTTCAAATCAATCTAAGAAAAATGGAATGACACTACGATGTTGCCACTTTTTAATTTTTTCACTTTCTTGACAGACTATTAGCAATATCGGTTCGGTTATGTTCAATTTAAACATAGCCGACACGAAACGTCAAACCTGTCGAACATTTTACGCGCGCTTTTTTTGAAATTTTAAAATATTCGCATTCGCGAATGTTGAAGATAAATATTCGCAATCGCATTCGCGAATCTGAAAAATCCAACATTCGTTACATCACTAATAGAGACCTAAAAATGTCTCATAGCACCACCTGCCGGGCTAGCACGGCCACCAGTAGAAATGCTAAAGTATGGACAAACTGTGGACATAAACTTAAGGTCCGTTCCGATCTTTACCGCGGCTAATCGCGACCGACAAAAATTCAATTAAAATGCCACTTATGACAGACTATAATATATGTTATGTCATAAAGTAGGATATAATTTGAAATTTTAGGACTATAGTCTGTTATAAAGTGGCTTTTTAATTTAATTTTTCGGAACTAAAAAAGATCGGAACTTCACCTTAAGTTTATCTCCACAGTTTGTCTATACTTTCGCATTTCCACTGGTGACCGTGCTAGCCCGGCTGGGATGGAAACGGCACCCCTGCCGATTGCGAATCAGAGCTCTACTTATCTCTGAACCATTATATCAAAGCAGTGCAAAACACAAGTTGGATCAATAGGGAAGAAAAGTTATATCCACAATTAACATGCCAGCGGTTCGCGATACCTGGCAGACACGAACCGTCGCGTGCGGCCCGGCGATCACTCCTCCCCAACAGACGACATCGGTGCTACTACTGGATCGTTGTGTGACGATACCATTTTCTTTCGAGTAAAACGCTCAATCAAAAGAATATATTCAGAAGTGTTCAAGCTTTTCAAATCCAATTGGAGCACTTTGCGTTACGTGCTTTGAAACAATCCAATGGAAGCTATACTTATAGATCTCTATTTAATCTCTATCTCTATTTAAAACTTTGAGATAGTGCAGAATGTAAAAGTCGTTTGATTCACCGAAGCAAAACAAAGATGTAGTTGTCAGTGCTTGCAGCAGTATAAAGGCGAAATAATATGGTTTTGGCGAATTATGCGCATTAAACTATGCGATGTACAGAAAGTTTTGACGGGTGTCTGAACAAGTTAAGCGGCCGTAAGTTATTTTAACCTGAACGTTTCATGCTTTGATTGCATTAGTCTGTTTTATTGTTTGCTGAAGCAGATTTAATATAATATAACAAAACTATGTTTTAGCATGGTAGTAAGAATATTATACTTAGTTCTAACTTATACCTTATACACAAGACAGTGGGGTTAATTTTTACATAATGGGATTGGGCGGGACACGTAAGTCGCATGTATCCCGACCGCTGGGCAAAGATCTCAACACAGTGGGTACCGGAAGATGGACACCGCCGCCGCGGCCGGCCTAGAAAAAGATGGCGCGATGAGCTGGAAGCATACCAGCCAGGCTGGCCAGCGGTGGCACAGGAGCGAGCACAATGAAGACCTTGGGGGAGGCCTTTGCCCAGCAGTGGGACAGCATAGGCTAGAAAAAAAAGTTATTGATATCCCTCTTGAAGTAGAACGAAAAACGAACTATTATGCCTAGGAAACTACCTTTCAAGCAGTGAATTTTTAGATATGTGTGTGTAAGCGAACTATGAACTGCGAGCCAACAATGTTGGTAGCCAGCACTGGCAGTAATATCATTATTCAAAGTTCACAATACAACGAACCCACCAAATGACACTTAACACAAATCGGCCATCTTAAGATTAGTTAATTTACGTAATGGCGGCTAGATGAGGTCTCGCGTGCCTCTGCCCGTGGCTCGGAGAGCGCAGCAGGACGCTTCAATTATATGAATTACCACACTCAATCCCGATCCGAGTGCTCGACACCGCCTAATTCCTACTTTTCAACCAATTACTTACTCTATTTATTCGGTACGTTAGTACTTCCTTGCGTTGCGCGTTTCGAAGCCGGTTTAATGAGGACTATTTTCATTAAAATAAAGCTTGTCTATTTAAATCTTAGGAAAGATGGTAATAAAATTAGGAATTAACTGGAATACTTCATTGTAGAAGCTAGTTACACCGACAAGTTTATTTTTTAAAAAACAATGATGTCTTGGCAGTTGGCACCATATCATTTTTCTTGCTCGCTTAGTATGCTCATAATGATCTCGTGGGAACGAAAAAGAAAAATGGACGTGTACCCTCTGTCGCCTTACAATACCTTTTGTGCATTGTTGCTTACGTGTAAATGACATGTATACTTTATTAGGTAGGTAATTGAGTACCATACAGTAATAAATAAAGTACAAAGGAACAATTCATTACAACATCGAATTTTCATCACTTGCCTATAAAAAGAGTCATAAACCCAATCTATTCTTTAGATATTTCTTAGATTGCTTGTACTATTAACTATTATAAAATTGACACAAAAGCTAGTTCAAAATAAAACTACAAAGCTTTTCCATAATAAAGAAAGTTGCACACTGTGCTTCTGCGAAGTTGTCAAGTACAGCCAATATTAAAAATGTATTGATTGCAATATTGCGAATATTAAAAGTAGTCGCCGCCCCGCGGAAGCTTTTTAAAAGTCGTCTCACGTCTGTACTCTGAGGTCGTTTGTCCACCGCCGCCGTCACCGGGACGTCAACGACAAAAAATCAAATAAAATTCTATTTTATGTTAGGCTATAGATTTCATTTTGCTCGACGCCACTAAAATCGGCGGCGGCATGGGTCGCTAGACCAATGTCGGTAGAAAATGAAACCTATAGCCTAGGACCTAGGTCATACCTAAGGGCCAGGCCACAAACGATAGAACCTACCGCAACTACAGTGTTGCCAGGCCACAACACTGTAGTTGCGGTAGGTTCTATCGTACCCGCAACTCTGCATAAGCGATGAGTGGAGCACCATGGGGTTTTAGTGAGTAGACTACGAAGGAGTCTCACATACCCCGGTCGATATCCCCAATTTGCCGGGGATGCGTAAAGCATTTCCCCATGTTAAAAAAAAGGCCACAACACTGCGTTGCAACAACATCGCACAGAAATGCGATGCGATGTCGCAAACGCAAAAATTTTATATTATAGTATAGCAATCTTTATATCGGAAATTTTTAAGATGCGTTCTGCGGCGTCGTAGATGCGATGATGTTGGAGATGCGACGCCGCAACGCAGTGTTGTGGCCTGGCCCTAAAGTGGCATTTCATCGGCCCAAATAATCTCGTTCTCGGTAGACGGCGACGGTGGACAAACGGCCTGAGAGCAGGTGACAGCGGGGAAATGAGTCCGCCGGATCCAACTTTCGTTATTATTGTACTTTGGTGGAACTTTGTGAATTCATCTCCGACATACGGCGTGTTCACGTGTAGTAGTTCTGTTCAACGTGACAAACCACCTGCGTGGACATGAATAGGACCTTTATTCCTTTTCGACGAAAACGGAAAATCCGTTGTCACCAACTTCTAACTGATACTTTGAATGCGATGTTCGATAAAAATACGAAAAAGAAAGAATGTAGATATGAATTCAGATTCAACTGCTGGAAAAACTACGCCTATTAATTTCAGAACGTTAACAAAGCTGCGATGGAATACCTAACTACCCAGTAGTCCATGATCCCTGCTTAATAAAAGGTTCTACGGAGACGTAAAAAATGGCAGTTAAAAAAACTCAAACAAAAGTATTAAATAGATTGTATGTGAAGTAAGTGCAACCCTTCACTCACAACCCTCTTGTTTGTGCAGGGGGTGCCCGACGGCGGCGATGCATTTAATTCTACCCATAAAACATATTACACTTGAAACAATGCTACATACGAGCTAAATTAAAAACGCATATTCAGACGGCCATACAAAATGAAAGGTATAGTATTTCAATTTGTAGATGTATAATAAATAATAATGCATTCCTTCAAAATTGGTCGGCAAAAATGGAAGGATCAGCAGTGCTCGATTTTTTTGGTCTCTTGCGCCGATTGGCAACTTCCAGTTTAGCCGAGCTTATTTAAAGCTTATGCAAGATCTATCATTTATTTTCTCTTGACATTAGGTCACATAAATCCAACTCATAAGAAATCCAATTTATTATTTGTAGGGCTGGATAATAAATAAATAAATAAAAAATGCTACGGATAAATCTTGCTCAAAATCGAAACTTGCACTTGACCTCATCCCACGATACATGACCTTAATAAATTGCACTAGAGGTCGTTACAATAATGGTTTTTACAACCCCACATGTCGCAGCACGTGCCCTTGTTTGCGCCCGCCCTAACTCAACCCTGGCGTGCCGAACAACAGTATATCATGCGTGATATGACCATATTGTTACAGTGTAAATTAATTACAGTTATTGATAATAACGGACATGTGTGATGCCACTTATATTGAATAATAATAATATCTATGGACGCTTCACACCACGTCAGTCTGGCCCCGTGCTAAGTACCTAAAGGACTTGTGTTACAGGTACCAGACAACGGAAATATATTTAATACTTTTATTCTATTATTGAAGGTCAAACGTGTTTGCATTTACAGTAGAAGGCGGAGTATATTACAATAATTCGGCAACGAGTAAAGAACGACAGCAGTCGTAGAATTGCAAAGAAGTTGCAAAAGGGTATTTTTTTGGGATAGCATTAATAATGCTAACCCAAAAAAATACGTGGGAGAGCCATGCTTCGGCACGAATGGGCCGGCTCGACCGGATAAATACCACGTTCTCACAGAAAACCGGCGTGAAACAGCGCTTGCGCTGTGTTTCGCCGAGTGAGTGAGTTTACCGGAGGCCCAATCCCCTAACCCCTACCCTATTTCCTTCCCTACCCTCAACTATTCCCTTCCCTTCCCTTCCCTAGCCTCCCCTATTACCCTATTCCCTCTTAAAAGGCCGGCAACGCACTTGCAGCTCTTCTGATGCTGCGAGTGTCCATGGGCGACGGAAGTTGCTTTCCATCAGGTGACCTGTTTGCTCGTTTGCCCCCTTATTTCATTAAAAAAAAAATGCCTGGTGCTGTCCAAGAAAGTGTGTTAATGTTTTTTAGACGGGAGTTCTCTTTTCAATAGCATTGTTGATTAGTTACGCGTTTCACGTTATCCAATCAGACGCGCCATTGAATGAGTAAACTTCGGTCAAAAAGCTCAGAGACTACTCTACGCCGCGCCGTACCGTAGAGTCTACGGTATGTTTCCAACAAGATTTTAAGGTAACAAATTTTTTGACAGCCCAAAAATATAATAACGCGTATGGTAACCATAACGTAGAATCTCAGATATTATATTACACACATAAGAAAAAAAATGTAACAAAGTTCAATTGTACTCAATATTACAGGGAAATACCATATAGGTAGGGCATTTTGTAACATCGCCCCTAAAAGGGGACTGCAATAATGGTAATCCATTAGGCGTTCAATGAAATATCACGCTGTGTCCAATAATATTCAATTACATTGGAGCCCATTAGAGAAATGGGGTAAATTCCTCATTCCATTCCCCGCGTGACGTAAGTTTTCCTCCCCTTGAGCATAATCTTTTCCCGCATAAGTTATACATGACATGTTCCGTAGGTGTTCGCTGAATAGTCGCGAGACTAAACTGAACAGTACCTATATTAATTTATGTATAGTTATTTGGCAAGGTTTCTTCTATTTTTTTATGAAATAAGGGGCCGAATGAGAAAACGAGTCACCTGATGGAAAGCAACTTCCGCCGCCCATGGACAATCGCAGCATCAGAAGAGCTGCAGGTGCGTTTCCGGCCTTTTAAGAGGGAATAGGGTAATAGGGGTGGGTAGGGAAGGGAATAAGGGAGGGTAGGGAAGGAAATAGGAGAGGGTAGAGAAGGGAAAAGGGTAGGGGATTGGGCCTCCGTTAAACTCACTTACTCGACGAAACACAGCGCAAGCGCTGTTTCACGCCGGTTTTCTGTGAGGCCGTGGCATTTCTCTGGTCGAGCCGGCCCATGCCGAAGTTCTTCCACGTCAAAAAATTATAGTACTGGTGATATACGTGTGTAGGTAACCTAGGCAACACTAAAATTTTACACACGTTAAAAAGGTAAACAAGATATTATGAAAGTGTGAAATTTCCATCTGGTAGCTTGTAAATTATCCTTGTTTTATCATAAACACATAAACAAAAGAACACTGAACATCCAACACCGTGGAACAACAACAAAACACTTCGAAAAACACTCAAGTCCCCTATACGCGAGCTATATTTAAAACTTCAGTATCCCATTAGAGTACGATTCTGTTTTTTAAAAGCGTATCCATTTTAAATGCACAGCCGATTTAACGGCGTGAGGATGAAATAGTACACTAATAGAGCTTTTCAACTCAAAAATATAAAATGTTCAACATTTTAGGTTGAGTGTTTATTAAATATTATGATAAACTTTTTTGCTGTTTTTTTTTATGCTTCCATTATTTATTGAATTAGTCAAATCGTACGTTAAATCTGCTTCAACTTCGTATCAATTCAACTTAATAACGATATAAAGAAGCATGCAGTCTATTCCACTTTTAGAAATGTCTAAGTTCTTGAATATGAATTTCTATTCCAATTGTCGGTTTGGCAGCACAAATGCTGGCTCCGGTCGGTGTTTGGAGAGCTTCACGTGTCAATGGTCCTTCGTTATGACCACAATAGAAATTGAACGTGTCAGATCCATGACACACTGCGCCGCAATCGTGGCCCGGGTTGAGATATTTTCGTACGCTTTGGAGTTCCTATTTCAATAATGACGTACGAGTAAGTTTACTCGTACGTCATTATTGAAATAGATTCTCCATTTAGTACGTTTTCGGTGCAAGTCCTTTCTCCATGCTCAGAGATTTCACTACAGTAACTTAATGAAAATTCAGCCCTGTTAATTTATTTTGTCTTTTCTTGTTACGAAAATTTCTGGTTCGGTCTTCTGCCATTTTGAGAATATTAATTTGAGAGGTATTTCACGTTTTAAAGTTGAATAATAAATAAATTTATTTATTTTTAAATGTCTTAAATTAGAAATAAAATTTAATTCTAATCCAAGTTATAAAACCAGTGCCGGCGAGTGATACGAATAATAAAAAGATTTTACGAGTGCATCATCAAATTTTCATTCCTCTCGAGTCTCGAGGGATGTTTCCTGAGAGTCGGAGCTTCTTGACTTATCTCCTTAGCGGAGGATGCTTATTTATCATTGAAATAAAGTTTTAAGCACTTCGTTTTCGTTTCATATTGAAGACTTATACCATATTGGCACAAGAACATTTGGGTCAGCTTATAGCCCATTCCCATAACACACAAATCCGTAACAAATTCCGTAATTCCGCACCACGCAGTTAGTACCGATCGCCAACTGCTCTGAAACTCCATCCCCCGTGTCTTGACCCAAATAAGCCTTTATCGGCGCTGCACAGTGCACACGAATTCATTTTCATATTCAATTCCGCGCCATCTCTGCACACGCTTCTCATCTTACATTTTTAAATTTGCGCCATAAAAGGATCAAATGTTTGAACGGTGTACGAGTAAATTTAACTAACGTCTGGTTCTAAAAATTACAAAAATTGTAAATTAGTCGATTGGGGTAACAAAGTATAAGGAAGTATAAACCCATCGCTATCAGAATAGGACCTAATAAAAGAAGACTCTTACATTATCTAAAGAGCAGAAAGAAATGTAAGCGACGTAATAGAAATAGCATAATATAAAAAGAACAGTCTTGAACTATAAGGAAGTGGGATCGTTATGCATTTGAACTCTACAGTGCCATTGACCCAATGACATATGATTCATATAAATAGCTCCTCTGAACTAGATTCTTCTTAACCTACATTAACAAGTTTGCATTACATTCGTTTTGTAGGAAGTATAAAAGAGAAGGAACAAAGGAACTTTAGAGGGAATTACATAGCTCCCTACAATGTCTTAATGAGATGTTACATATTTGATGACACCAAACGTGTAGCGTTTTTAATAGGTTTTCCGGCCATACTTCTACTTTACTAAATGTGTTAATTATTATTATTATCGTAGTTTTCACTACTTTATCCACTTATAGATATATCACTATTTCTTTATTGTAATTAAATATGTTAATGATTTAATTGTAGTTGAATTGTACCTAGAAAGTAATATACAAAACGTTCATAATTATCTTGATCTATATTAGGACTTACGTTTCCACGGATGAGGAGGCACCGGTGGGTTTTAGTGGGTAAACCTGGGTGCTCTTCCTTACCACAGCACCTGGGGAGTCCCACATATCCCGGCGGCCTTTCCCCCGGGCTGTCGGGAATGCATAACGCATTTCCCACTGTTAAAAAAAAGGACTTACGTTTCCAAATACTGGAACACCCTGTAGACCGGCTTCCGGAACACGAGGAACCCGTCGCAGCGCTCCATTTCGAACACCCTCTATCACCAGGTAACACTGCACCTCATCCCACACGCCGACTCACGCACACTTCATTATCAAAAAGGCTATCAAATTTTTAACACTAACTGGTATAAAATTAAGGCGTTCGTACAAAACCGTTACAAAATTCTAATTTGGTCCTTTAAGGTCATTTCGTTTATAAGGCTTCTTTATTGGATTTCGTTATTTGTTTAAAAGCACTTAAATATTTTAACGCCAGCAGGCGATCACAGTACATTTTACACTACACTTCGTTTGGCCTCTTCGCTTTAAAACTGTTTCATAACAAATATAACGACTTATGTTTCCACAATTTCAGAGCGACGTCAGGAAAGTAGAAGGTCTAAGTGCAAATCCTATTAGTGAAACTTTTAAAGGACTTTTGCTCTTAGTTCTGAAGGAAAGATAAATATATTTACTTACAGTCTACATTGTATGTTAGCTTTCATTGGTACTTTTCTTGGAGTCTTTTTCCTTTTATTTCTTTTCAGGAATTATAAATTAAAAATAATATTTTCAAACACACTAAAAGTCTTTTAATCTATACATCTTATCTACACATAGATGGCTTCCGGTTGATGGGTGTAACACGACTGAAATCTACAGTTATTTCTGGTATATTTCTATCACTTGTTTATTATTAGGGCTTCATGAAAGCTCTAAGCTAACGCAAAGCTGAAGTGATCGACACTCGACAGCACTCGAAACTGGGGCAAATGCGGCTTCGTGGCGTGCGTCGTCGCGTGCCACTCGTCTTAATTACCCCGACAAATTGGGTTAAAATCCGCCAATAGACGCGTCTCTTGGAAAAATATTCAACACCAATCACAATGTTTACGATCATAGCATCTTTTTTAACAAATAGAGCTACCGCAACCTTGATAATAATTCTTAAAGGATCCAATGAAGTTTCGGCTAACCTCTTGTTTGTAATACTGATCATCAAACTTAATTAAATAAAGGCCAAACTAACAATAAATGAAAGCGTAATTTTAGACCATCCTTAGGTAACACTTAATATAAATAATATGAGTCCTAATATAGTGTCGGTCGTCACTCGTCCCCCGTGGTCGTCCCTAGCGCAAGGGCCGATGACGCATAGGAAGCAGACGGGTATCGAGCGATAAACTTGCGGGACTCACCCGCGTGCATTATAAGTACCGTGGCCTATGTGCAGCATACATATTACAAGGTTAGGCCATATAACCTTTAGACGATTACGTCTAAACTCGTACTCATCGTACTCGATCCCAGGCCATTAGGCCTGGGATCGTGTACGATGAGTACGATGTTAAGACAGTAATGACATGAAAGAATCTATATATATAAAAATCAATTGCTGTTCGTTAGTCTCGCTAAAACTCGAGAACGGCTGAACGGATTTATCTTATCTTGGTCTTGAATTATTCGTGGAGGTCTAGGGAAGGTTTAAAAGGTGAGAAAAATTTTGGATGTGTGGCGGTACCCACAAATCGCCTAATATTCCTGCATCGCGCTATCGAAGTTTTTTGAGCGCGTCGGTATATATACGACAGCTGAAATGTATCACGTGGGCTTCGGCCTGACCGAGCATAACACCTCGCTCGGTCGGAAGATCTTCCTTTAGCGTCGCCACGCATTATCCCACAGATGTATAGATGCATGGATGTATATGTAGATGTATGGATGTTTGTTACTCTTTCACGCAAAAACTACTGAACGGATTTTAATGAAACTTTACAATAATATAGCTTAAACATCATAATAACACATAGGCTACAATTTTAACCGACTTTCAAAATGGGGGAGGTGTTATGTTCGTTTTCTTATGTTCAACGATTACTCCGTCGTTTGTTAACCGATTTTCAAAATTTTTCTTTTGGGTATCATCATAAATATAGGGTAT
The DNA here is from genome assembly GCF_905147365.1 of Aricia agestis. NCBI lineage: Eukaryota > Metazoa > Arthropoda > Insecta > Lepidoptera > Lycaenidae > Aricia > Aricia agestis. Next base: position 6,167,483 of record NC_056406.1, on the reverse strand, counting down.
CATCCCAATTCGGTATTATATTCACAAAAGTGGTGATCTGATGAAGGATCCATAAGTAAACGTATTAACATATTTCCCTATAATTTTTGAGGAGTTCCCTACTCCTCAAAAATTATAGGGAAATATGTGGTGACTTCGGTTTCGTGAGAAGTATTCTAAGCATATGCTACCAACAAGTAAGATTTTGAACCGAGGTATACCTGGTATACCGTGGTTCGGAAGGTGCTGAGAGAACTCCTGATTCTTTATAGATACAAGTTTGGGAGTTTCGGCGTTGTTTTAAGAACGGAAAGCATATGCTTCTATGCAAATTACATTCATCATCAACATCGTCATCATCATCACTACCATATTATACCATGTTATTGGTAAGTACTTTTCATAGTCTTTTAGATCGAGACTCGAGTTTGTCAAGCGATAATTTAAAAAAATCTATACCTACCTAATATTATAAACCTGAAGAGTATGTTTACTTGAACGGAATCGGAGGAACTACAGATCCGATTTAAAAACTTATTTCAGTGTTAGATAGCTCATTTATCGAGTAAGAACTAAGACTATAGGCTAAGACTAATACGACCGAAGAAACTCAGGAAAATGTGGGAAAAACGGGGGAAATATTAGAAATTACGAACTACTGGAGCAATTTTTATGGCAATATTTGGCACAGATATAGAGTAGACCAAGTGAAGGGAGTAGAGACATAAGAGCTATTTTTATGGGAAAATGTACGGTTTCCGTAAAATTCCTAATTTACGCGGGCGAAGCCGCGCGGGACATCTAGTCTTACATATAAACGGTAAGGTATAATAATTAATGGAAATTCCAAAGCTAATTAAAGGAAAAGTTTTCCTTATTAAGAGGATACCACAGCAGCTAGAGAAATGAAAAAAAAGTACGTGTAATATCTATAGCTGTCTCCCTTACCTCAAGCCTATACCGCAGAACGCGATAGAGACAACTGCAGAAAATCCAGAAAATCAACGATTCGTTGTCCCCTGATTCCTTCTCCAAAACTTAACCGATTTAAGTACTTTTTTCATTAAAGATTAAAAAAAGGCTTGAGCTGTGTTCCTATGTTTTGCTTTTTTTGTATAATCTATCCAAATCTGTTTTCTGGACGTTTGAACACAGTGGAAAATCTGACCATTTTTTTGGGTTTTTGAACGTTTATATCTTATTTAATAATTAAATTATGAAAAAAAAGAAAACATAGGGACATTGTATTAGTGGCCGTAGATATTCAGGAAAAAAATTATAACTCCACTAGCATTATCCAGGGAGGAAACAGGGGACAACGTTTGTATGGAAAAAATGGCGGTGTGGAATCCTCTTAAAGGAAAACAATAATTCGAACGTTACGAAAATGGTACTGAATTATATAAAACATCCACAGATGAATTTCAAACAAAATACTAATGCGTAATTTCGCCTCGAGTGGTATTATGTAAAACGAAACATGAAACATTTCGGGTGTAGAGAGAGGAGTAACCATTATAAGTTGGTCCTTGAGAGTAAATGGTTAAAGGGAGCGAACAATAAGAGTAACATGTAAACTGCAACGTACCCGAATCTAATAACTCGGAATTTAAGAATAAAACTTGTAACTGAAATATCTATTAATTTGCAATAACATAATATTATGATGTCACGTTTACATAACACTGGATATTCGTGTCAAGCGATATCGGATGATCGATGTGAATTAAATGAAGCTGGTGGACCCATTAACACCTTTATTAGGTTAAACGTTGTCGCGGCGTGCATTCGCTATCCTATATATGCGCCCGCGCCGGAAACTCCGCCATCTGTCACACGTCGCGCATAACAAAACGCGGCCCGTAGAACAATGACCCGTCTACAGTTATTAGCCAGACATTCGACGGCATCCAATTGTAAACACATCGTAAATATCTATCGATGATCGACCGCATTGTGCAAACGGACGCGACTCTATTACTGACGGACCACCTAATGGCGAGCGATCATCGCCGACATTATCGACGTCACAATACTAGAGAAGTCAAATGATAATACGCCTGCTCTCGGGGAAGTTTGAAGCTTACTTAATTCTAATTTGATAAAGTTGTGTGATAAGCTCCATGCATTTTCTGTCAAACTAGTAGTTAATCCTTCGATCGCGGATTCTTGGAAATCTATTGTTCTCGTGGCCGCGAGTTGAAGCGTTAAATTAAATCAGGCTACTTTTTACTGCGGGAAAATACGACTATTTACTTTTCCTTCACACTAATATTATAAATATGCGAAAGTGAGTTAGTATGTTTGTGACTTCTTCACGTCTAAACGGATGGAGCGATAAAATTTGGTGTGGGGTTAGTTGATATCCTGGTTTAACACATAGGCTACTTTTTACTGCGGGAACATACCACAATTTATTTCCCCTAATAAATTGCGGGTAATACCGCGGGGCACAGCTAGTCAGGTACATGCAGAAAACCATAAATTCAAATACAATACAGGATATTTCAATAGACAGTAAAATATTCATAATCTTGGTCACGGCTCGCAATCGCCAAATGGCAGGGAATAGAGATAAGACATCAGCCACACAGTTGGCGGACCTCCAACGCTGAACCACCCTCTCACATCGACGATGAATGGGCAAAATATTGGCCCTTTACACGCAATTGTTCAATAATATTATGCTCATGACATAAAATTGTAAATTTATACCAAAATGTTGTTAAAAATTCATTTTTATTGCTTTACTGTTTTTGTTTAAAAAATAGCTTATGATAATATGACATGTTTTCATTTTCTATGCCTTCACTAGCTTGCAAATTAATGTTAATAAATAATTACTTAATTATTTATTAACATTAAAGCCTTAAGTGTTCCAGTAAATCCCATTATTTCTTAAAAAATCGTAAAAATCAAAGGCCACTCAGTACACGCGCCAGTCGCATCGTCCTTTAATTTACAAGCAATCAAGTGTACGCATTAATTGCGCCTATTCGACCCCATCAGCATGTAGCGGCCGGCACAAACAAGACTTGTCTAGCAATCAACGGGTTCGACGACCTAGCGCTAATGACTCGCTGTAAAACTGCCAGTATTGCCAGCTAGCCATACGCAGACACGTAAACAACCTCTGCAAAAGGACACCGCGACACTAAAGAAAAGATAGATCATACATCGGACTAATAAACATACGATAGATTGTTGGTGCGTGATACTGATAACAACATAGTGTTTGTTAATCGGCAAAACTGTTTCTGTGATCTATTTTTCTGTGGACTAGTAAAGTGACCAACTTCTCGTACTCGTAGGCATCTGAAGCCAATTACAAATGTAGAGTTGCGACACTTATAGTCACCTAATCTGAAATCAGTTCGTGCAATGATTCACGCGAGGCCGTAAACGGTTTAGAATCGCTTTGCTCCTCGCCGCCGATCGCCTATCTCGGCCGCGGAAGCGCTAACAAGGGCGAACGGTTTCGACACATTCTAATTACAAATCAATGAAGTGAGTAATTAGTAATTATAAATAATATAAAAATCAATTGCTGTTCGTTAGTCTCGCTAAAACTCGAGAACGGCTGAACGGATTTATCTTATCTTGGTCTTGAATTATTCGTGGAGGTCTAGGGAAGGTTTAAAAGGTGAGAAAAATTTTGGATGTGTGGCGGTACCCACAAATCGCCTAATATTCCTGCATCGCGCTATCGAAGTTTTCTGAGCGCGTCGGTATATATACGACAGCTGAAATGTATCACGTGGGCTTCGGCCTGACCGAGCATAACACCTCGCTCGGTCGGAAGATCCTCCTTTAGCGTCGCCACGCATTATCCCACAGATGTATAGATGCATGGATGTATAATATGTAGATGTATGGATGTTTGTTACTCTTTCACGCAAAAACTACTGAACGGATTTTAATGAAACTTTACAATAATATAGCTTAAACATCATAATAACACATAGGCTACAATTTTAACCGACTTTCAAAATGGGGGAGGTGTTATGTTCGTTTTCTTATGTTCAACGATTACTCCGTCGTTTGTTAACCGATTTTCAAAATTTTTCTTTTGGGTATCATCATAAATATAGGGTATCATCCCAATTCGGTATTATATTCACAAAAGTGGTGATCTGATGAAGGATCCATAAGTAAACGAGGGAACTCCTCAAAAATTATAGGGAAATATGTGGTGACTTCGGTTTCATGAGAAGTATTCTAAGCATATGCTACCAACAAGTAAGATTTTGAACCGAGGTATACCTGGTATACCGTGGTTCGTAAGGTGCTGAGAGAACTCCTGATTCTTTATAGATACAAGTTTGGGAGTTTCGGCGTTGTTTTAAGAACGGAAAGCATATGCTTCTATGCAAATTACATTCATCATCAACATCGTCATCATCATCACTACCATATTATACCATGTTATTGGTAAGTACTTTTCATAGTCTTTTAGATCGAGACTCGAGTTTGTCAAGCGATAATTTAAAAAAATCTATACCTACCTAATATTATAAACCTGAAGAGTATGTTTGCTTGAACGGAATCGGAGGAACTACAGATCCGATTTAAAAACTTATTTCAGTGTTAGATAGCTCATTTATCGAGTAAGAACTAAGACTATAGGCTAAGACTAATACGACCGAAGAAACTCAGGAAAATGTGGGAAAAACGGGGGAAATATTAGAAATTACGAACTACTGGAGCAATTTTTATGGCAATATTTGGCACAGATATAGAGTAGACCAAGTGAAGGGAGTAGGGACATAAGAGCTATTTTTATGGGAAAATGTACGGTTTCCGTAAAATTCCTAATTTACGCGGGCGAAGCCGCGCGGGACATCTAGTTATAAATAATTATTTTGAATATGGAACCGGAATGGCAGCTAATGGCTCAACCAGAGTAGACAGAATGATAGAGTATGCTGACTTAGAACTGATGTTGAAATTTTTAAATTTGACGTATTATGACGAAAATCGTCGCTAGGGTTGTTAAATTGTTACCTACGAACTTAAAACTATGACATATTCGCTGGACGTGTTCCTCTTTGGTCGTATTGTTGTTTGTGTTTTGGCACATGCGATTAAAATTCTCAGAATCCAATTTTGAAATCTTTATTTGAAATATTTAAAAATAAATTATATTATATTCAGCCAGCGCGAGGCACATTACGGTCATAATCCTAGTGAAACCCGACGAATTTGACATATATTAAAACCTATCCGTTCTTTGCAGTCGAACTACTGGTAGTTATGTCTATTGTGGCTCAACAGGAGCTTGCCGTGGGGAAATTCTTGAGACAGAGATATGACCGGTTTGAATAGAATTAGAATGGTTTGAAAAGTACATAAATCCCTTGTGAATTAATTGCGAATTTAATATCCGCAATATTATTTAAACACCATTAGAAAAAACCTATTAATATAATCGTTAATTATAGAAGCGAATGAGCTTTCAAAAGTCGATTCAGATGAGAGAATATCATACAATACCATAAAAGCTCGAGTCAACCAATCAAAACATCTTATTTTAATTCGTCATTCTATTACCATATAAACTCACGATGAACCTCAAGAAATCGAGAAAGTAAAATAAACACCGGACACGTGATTAGATAGGAATATTCATAGCGTATCCAGTCGAACTTAAACCAACATTGTAACGAGAACACCTCGAGCACACGAGCATTAAATAATGTGCAAACTTTCTCGCGAGACGAGAATAATTTTCGCATTCACAATCATTTAGGAAAACATTATCTCAAAGATGTTTACAAAGTTAGATGGGAACTAGACGCGGTCGTAGCCCTCGTATTGATCGCGACAACGCTAAGGACACCTAAGTCCAGGTCTGAATGGAACACGTGAAACTGAATCTCCTTTTATGAATCAAGATTTTTTAAAATGACAGCCGATTAGAAAACCATGTAGGAGGAAATTAGTATCTATAAGGCAAGCGCCCCAGCCCCCAGCGTCACGAGATTCCCCATACAAAGATGAAAAAAAAAATGGTCTTTCAGCGCTGCCACTTTCACAGTGAACTCTATACGAGGAACACATACACACCCTAAACTATTATCACTTAGTTTTGTTACACCCTGTATACAAGCATAATTATTTTTTCGATAAGGTCTACCTATTTGCATATTTTAATGACAGCACTACCTATAATAAAAAATGTTTGCCGATTTTAATAACAGCACAGAAATTGCACGGTAACTAAAAACAAAAAAAAAACTCATCGTAGCCGTCCAATATATTGTAATTTCCGAACTTTCACAATATGTTGTCATAGGCAATGATAAATAATTCCGAAGTAATAAATCAGCTGCTACACGATAAGTACGGACAGCGCGACAGAATTTACTTCAGTTTTATAGGCGATCGTATTTCATTGAAATTACCGAAACATAAATATCACAATTCAGAAGCGAGCGACGTATCGTACGTGCATATTAAAAAAGTTTTAAAAATGTTTTTATACAAAAGCATTCAGGCGCGAGCCTACTGATAAACGTAATTTATTTTAAACAATTTTAAAAACGATCCGGAAACTACAAATAGCGAGTGCAAAACTTAAATTCTACAGCATCTTGAAATATAAACGAACCTATTATTATTTTTATGCCAACCATACCAATTATTATCTGTGGGCCGGCATCACAACCCAATAAAGACGAAATCAATATCATAGACGACTCAGCCGGCATCGCAGATAACAAGATGTCTAATTTATTGAACACTAATATCGGCCTGCAGGTTCCGTTGCAGACATAGAATTATATTCGAATAAATTACTAACGAGACTCAGAATTGCCATGAGGAAACTAGATCGCAAACAGTTATTATATTTTTTGAACAATTTTCTGCAAATAACAAGCATGTAATAAAGAAATAGGTAATAATAGAGAATTTTTGATGAAATTACAGTTATAGTTTGAGCAGTTGTAATCGAAGTTGAATATAAACTACCTACAAAGTTTCAACAAACAATCCACATACAAAAAGATATAGACATTAGTTAAGCAGTTAATAGACATGACTCTAATTTTAGAGTGCAAATTAGCTGCGATACGTTATCGATTGCGACCGAAATTGGCACATTAGGAGTGTCATTAATCATCGCCAACTCGTTATCAGCTGATATTGCTAGCGTAAACTCTACTAAAGAATATGAACATACTACACTAGTTAATATTTTAATAACGTATGCTATAAGCATTTTTATTCTAGCTTTTAACATTATAAAGCTGAAAAACTTATTAGTTTCTCGGAAACTAACATATCGCTTTAGATACATTGACAATAGCAAAGGACTATCCGGAGTACTTTTCATATACTTATGTGTAAATTTTGCATGCACGAAGTCAGTATATAAATATACAAGTTTATTAAATAATCTACGAATGATCGATATAAAAATATTTAGAATAAATTCGATTTAAGGCATAAACTAGTTTGTTAGTAAAATTTAATATTCTATTAAGATTGCCTCTCAATATAAAACATCTTTTACATTCCGATTTAACGCACCCAGACCAATAAACAGTCAGCACCTGCTTTAAAAGAGGTTAATAAACATTAGCATCGAATTACTTCGGCCGAATTTTAAATATTCTAACGTGGAGGATTGGGTATTCGAGGTTGTATATGCTTAATTTTCTAAATTGTAATGAAGCCTGTACAGGGGAGATAAACATGTTTAAAGCCGAGCAAACTTGGCCAAGCTCGTTAGGCCAATGGCCAAATTATTCTCTGCCCACACGTAACATGTTAAGATTACTTATTAGCTGTGTTATTAAATCTGGTTACTTAATTCTTGGTAGGACTCGTTTTAATTTGGTATCTCCTTTTCACGTTATTTAAAAAGTGTATCTTATAAGACCTAAAATATAGATTCTTTAGGGCTCATCTATAATATGAGATACTCTACAATGTAGTCTACATGTGGCATTATGTAAAGGGAATACAGTTACGATATACAGTTATGTGATCATTAAGCATGCACGGTCGCACCCTAATGTACGGGATATCAATAGGCGCGTTTGAGGGCATTTCCACATGCCTTATACGCTATCAGATCGGCCACCGTATTACATACAGGCCATTTACTGACACACTAGATAATATCGATCTTGAACAGCATTGCTTTAATCCAGACATTTAACACTTACAATAGTTATAATTCAGAACTAATAATCCTACTCTATATTAAACTAGCTGTCCCGGCAAACGTTGTTTTTCCATAAAATGATTTTCCCTGTTTTCCTGCTTTTCTTTGAAGTTATTTCTGTTTTTTTTCTATAGACCTCACGGAGCCCGAGACCTTTCCAACGAATGCAAAATCGTGGAAAACGGTTCGTGCGTTCTGGAGTTATAGCTTATATTCAGTTATAGCGTTATAGTCAGGAAGGAAAACCCGACTTATTTTTATATATTAAACTTAGGTAATCTGAACACGAAAATGTAACAATTAGGCGTATATTTATTATCATATTCTCGTGCCTTTCAAAATCGCCTATATTAGTCCATCATAGGCCAATGTTACATGGCCTGCAATAGATGAATGCACCTATTTCTAGAATTTTCTGTCAAACTTTTAGAACTCTAAAAACCATTACTTAGTTTATTTTATACAGTTTAATTTAAACGATGTAATCTATTGACACTATCGAATAAAAAGCCTATCCTATTCAGGACTTTATCAGTTGACGCTGTCACCCTTTTGTTTCCCGCATTCGAATTGTTTTAATTAAATTATGGGTTTTATTGAAACGTTTCAAACTGGTAAACTTATAGGCTTTTTGTTAGGGGTTAATTCCAGTTCGGATTAAATGTTTGTTCTATCTATTGGAAATGTTTTTATCCGATTGGTATTTTCATGATCACCATGAATTTCGGTATTAATCATAGGTGTCCAATTTGAAGTTCCAATCCCAGCATCAAATTGTAACTCGCAAATTTTAGTATCACAATTCGCAGACCGCTGCGCTGTACAAAGTAAACTCGCGCAAGATAATAAACTCGAAACTGAATTTACCGTTCAAAAAGTAAGTTTAGACGTTGTTATAAAAGCATCCAGAGATAGAATATGGGACGCGGATAGCGCGCTGCATCGTAATCCGACAGATCCTTACGTAGCGAACAAACATCGTGTACAAACTCGAGACGTTGCAAATGGAAAACATTTGTAACGTATGAAAAATATTGGGACACCAGATCCCCGGGACCGAACCGACATCACGTTTCTGCAGGCTCGTGATCTATGTAATCTTTATAGTCAGGCACTCAGGCCAAATCCTGTAGGAAATTATTTAACTCGGTGCTAGGCAGTTTAACGGTGTATTTGCTTTTAAAAGTATGTACAAAAACTTCAGTGTAACTTTTCAGAACTAAACATGCGTATAACTGCTAATTTTAAATTATTGCTCAATCTATATCTATAATATAAAAATGAGTCGCTGAATGTGTTTTTTTTTAAATTCTTTTTTTTAAATATTCCTTGAAGTACGAGGATGGTTCTTACGGAGAGAAAAATTCTAAAAAAAATTTAAATTTCCTGAAAAAGTCTAAAACAACACTTTTCTATACTCCCATACAAAAGATTTGTGATAATACTTAAAAGTCAAATATATAAAAATGGATTTTCAATTATGTTAGTAACGCTAAAACTCGAAAACGGCTGAACGGGTTGGGCTAATTTTAGTCTTAAAATATTCGTAGAAGTCCAGGGAAGGTTTTAAAGTGACACGAAGTTCACCGGGACAGCTAGTTTATAATAAAAATGAATTTTCAATTTTGTTAGTCTCGCTTAAATTCGAGAACGTCTAAACTGATTTGCTGATTTTAGTCTTGAAATATTAGAGAAAGTCCAGGGAAGGTTTATAATAAGAGGAAAGTGATATGAAGTTCATCAGGTCATCTAGTTGCTAATAATTTTCATTGCTAAGGAACTTAGGTATTAATAGTAGAAAATAAGAAAGGAGAATTAAACCGACAATGGAAATTTTAGTACGGCTAATGAAAACTGAGTAGATACATAAAACGTGAGTTCAGCCAGCAAGGTAAACGAGGAAAAGCTGTAACTTAAGTTTATATGAGGTTTATTTTGTTATGACCCGAGCTTTAAGACGATAGATGACAAGCATAAAACCCTACGTTTAATATTTTATGTCACAAATATTACTAGGTTTATTATATAAGATTTAAAGGATACTTAAATTGCATATTTTAGGATATCTATAGTTATATCTATAGTATATTGCAGATACTGCCGTATTAAGTGAGAAATGTGACGTTGTATTTTTGTTTATTTAATATAATAGTAATAAAACCAATACGGACATAAAAAACATTAAAAATTATTTAAAATTTAAACCACTAAAAAAGACAATTAAAATTAACACACAACACACACAAAAGGAAGAAACTGCAGAAAAAGAAAATTGTGAAATAGAGGTAAACGTATAAAGCGGTAAATTGTAGGAGTGCGAACGGTGCAATTTTTTCACCGCGCGCCGCCGCTGACGCCCGCAGCCGAGGCGCAGAACAATGGCGACAATTTACTGAAATTACCACCATTAAATTGGCCTACGCGACACTCCTTTAGACTTAATTTAGCTTCACTCATCTTCGGAACGTGAAATTACTTCTACAATTAGACATTTCTTTATTTGAATTTCGTCAGGAGACTGCTTTATTTTGCAAGATTAAGCTTGTGTGAATTTCGACTTAATTAAAGATAAGGAAATAATAACTTTTGTGGTATAATAATAATTTAAAACTGGAAAAACGTAGAGAGATAAATTAACAAAAGCTCGAATCTTAATTACAGTCATATCAATAATAAAGAAATAAAATATTTAATAATTTACCGGAGGCCTAACTACTTACCCTATTTCCTTCCCTACCCTCCCCTATTCTTTTCCTTTCCCATCCCTACCCTCCCCTATTACCCTAATACCTCTAATGCCTCTTAATAGGCCGGCAACGCACCTGCATCTCTTCTGATTCTGCGAGTGTCCATGGGCGACGGAAGATTGCTTTCCATCAGGTAGACCGTTTGCTCGTTTATTTCATAAAAAAGGACCAAGTTTTAATAAAGATGAAGACGAAAGGAAACAAACCAGCTAAGTTTTCCAAATTAACAGATTTTGTGGTGATGTATTATGAAAGTTTGTGCACAGTCCGCAGCCGCGTTATAGCACGATATAAAATAAAGGGAAAAATATATGAGAAAATAAAGAAATAAAAGGAAATAATTTCTCAAGAGACTTCATTAAAACTTTCTATAGATACTACAGCTATAGAAAGTTTTATTAAAAATCTATTCCAGCAGCGTAAACATTGAACGTAGCAAGTATTATATAATATCATTCTAAAATAGCTAATGAAAATATAAATTATGATACAAGAATAGTTATTAAGAATTTAGACAATAAGCGCAATCCTGCTAAGAATTTTAGACGACTAGTCGAGCTTCATTTTCCACGTGCCTCCTCGCCCTCGCCTTATAAATCAAAATCTTGAGAAACTCGACCATCAGGCACTCTTCTGCCATATTTCACACATTTTACGCCGTCTCTCTAGAATTCATATTAGTAACATTACGTTTAAACTAGCTAACAATATTAACTGGTGTTTTCTAAATAGATGTTTCATTAAAGAACTTACGAAACTAGATAATTTAAGATGTACAATGTACATGAAATGCAAAAATTAATTAAAAATATCATGACAAATAATTCCAAAAGCAACCATCAGTTAAAGTTATCATGGTGTATGAATACAGTTCGCAACTTCATCGTGTAACAAACTTTAAATCTGGTATTATTTGCAAATATTAAATTCATGAAATATTCGAGACGGAGTTAATATGATAGAGAACTCCTTCAGATACCGGGAGTGGTATCTCGTGCTAACTCGATTTGAAGCCTCGTCGAATGGAGTCTCTTTTTAAATTCATTTCCTGAACGACATCGCGTCGGAGACGTGTTTTAAATCGAATTCCCCCGCTGCAAGCAAATAAACTGGAAACGGTGATGAGCCCGTTTCACATTTAGCCTCTTAATATTCCTTTATCGCTAACGTTATCGAACCGAGGCCTCCCTTACAATGTTTTTGCAATTTAAAATACAAATAAAACTGTGCAACAGAAGTAAATTGAATACAAGATCCTATTACATGAGAATACTAATAATTTTTATGCTCTACACGTAAGCCCGAAAACTGGAGCATAAGTACAGATGTTATGGACCGTTCATCATGTACAGGCAGACTCGACAACTATTCAAATTCAGCTCGGTGGGAAGTTGGCGGCCAATTTTCCTATCCCCTAGTTGAGAACACGTAGCCGCAGGCGGTCACGATCCGTGGACCTGAATGTTCGAAAAACTTGGCAACCCAGAATGCACGAGACTTACGTAAGCCGTTGCATAATAAAAATGGTAACACTGCGGATAAAACTAAGCCAAATTAAATAATACAGGCTCTCTTGCGTACTTTACTGGTAGAAATTTAAGGCTCAATAAATCGTTTGAAAGAGCAATAATCGCACACCAATTAGTAGTAATAACTGGTCGGCACAAAATAAGAGCAAAGAAGTTTAGATGTGGACTTAATACATATGGATCAGTTAAATCCAAATATGTAGTTAGAATTCACCTATCATTTCTAATTTTGACGCAATAGCAATTTTTGTTTGCACTAGAATGGATTCCTTATACTTGTAGTTGGCAGTATTTGTAAAAGTTAATACATGTAAATACATTTATCAATGTTCACAAATACTGCTGGTCTGTTCACAAAATACAACTAAATAGTTGTGACTTGTGGTGCCTGTCTCTGTGTTAGAAATTAACAAAATATGTCGTTTACTGTACGTAGTACTTATATTATGTCAGTGTGTTTACTGCTCTAATACTTACGGACGCGCGAACGACGCAGCAAGTGTTTTGGACAAGTTAGCGACGTACGTATGTAAATTTGAAAATAAGACATTAAATGAGTTACTTTTAATATTTTACTTGTGTGTATCAATTAAACCACTATATTTACTACTTATTACTGAATATAAAACATTGTAATAAGTATCTTTTATTTTGATTGTTTTCGGTTAGTCAAAGAACAGGGGGCCTATTATGAGCTCTTAAATCCATTCACTTTACGTCCTTATAAGGACGACTGACTGTATAAGGACGTAAAGTGAATGGATTTAAGAGCTCATAATAGGCCCCCAGGTATGCAAAAATTTGCCAAATTTGGTTGTCAATACCCGAAAAACTAGACGTGATAGAGAAAATCTATAATCATTTGGACTGAACACTCGAAAACCAATTGAAATCACATAATAAGCTTTTTTCTCTCAGACTTATTTTTTGCCGACTAGTGTAATTTATGAAATTCGAAGTACGTTCGACTTTTCTGCGATTTCTAGTAATAACAATGTGTACCATAATTCATAAAGTAAATACTAAAGAAAACAAACATAGTCAAGATAAAATAGTTCCATTAAAATTGAAAACAAAACTAATCTACAGACTACAGCATTTCATCCTGAAAGATTTCTGCTGTGGAAGATCCAGTATGCCGCTCACGTAATGATTAATGTTTTCAGATTTCAAATCGTGTTAGAAGCTAGAACGTTAAAGATCTGGATTTTATAAAATAGTCTATCAAGATTGAATTTGTAAGAAAGGAGTAAAAGTGTTAACACGTTCAGACCGGGGAGTACCACCGGTGGAGCACGGAGTACTCGCTGACAGGGCGGAGTGTACCACCGGTGGCCACATCACACCTGACTTTTAATGTACTAAGAAATTCGTGCCGCCTTGAGAGATAGTATTTTAATGACCGTTCCCGCCCTGTAACATCGACAAAGTTTCATAGTGTAGCTCAGGAGATGGATATTATTTCGGGAAGTAAAAAAAAAACAGGATTGAAAAATTGTACCTACTTATTAGAAACAAAATATGACAAAATCACTATAAAAGGTACGAAATGCAAAATATTTCTGCTGGATCACATTAAGAAAATGTGTAACTAAATCAAATATTAAAAAAATTATAAAGACATTGATGGTACCAGACAAAAATTATTTTTGATGAGTCACATGCAGAGCAATAAGTATTCACGCGTTTTGATTTTTTTCTAGCCATAGCCGCAGATTCGGTTATTGTAATACGCCTAATAACGCCTCCGTGGTCTAGTGGTATAGAGCGCGGCTCTTGACTTGGAGGTCGTGGGTTCGATTCCCGCGTTGGAAACATGTTATTTCCAAGTTTGGTTAGGACAATGCAGGCTGATCACCTGATTGTCTGACAAGTAAGATGATCCATGCGTCGGGTGGGCATGTAAAAAGTCGGTCCTGCGCCTGATCTCTCGCCAGTCGTGTCGGTTGTCCGTCCCACTGGGTTATGAGAGTAAAGGAATAGAGAGTGCTCTTGTGTACTGCGCACACACTTGGGCACTATAAAATTACTCCTGCGTAGCTGGCCTGGTTTCAATGAAACCGGCCACCATCACCGAAACCGGTGTGGGAGCTATTATTATTGTAATACGGTCGTAACAAGGCCCATCTCTTTCGGGTGTTTCTAAGCATTCCTTCGGTTTTCTCTAATTTATGTTTTGGCTTCCGTTGAACAATCGGCTCACCTTCCTCTGCAGCGTCATTGGGTTGATTATCAGTGCTAATCATCTCTTTTATAATTTGTTCCCAGAATTCTAAAATACTTAGTTTCTTTCCTTCTCCAAATTTCTGGTGAATAACCCAAGCACTTACTAACATTGTGCCACAAACAATCTCGGTGATAAGTTTGCGGTACCACTTTAGGGTTTTTCTAAGGCTGGTTATAGTACGAAGCCATCTGATCTGATACATATCCACGCGTGATGAGTGATGAGACAAAACAATTGACCTATTATAGGATTATTAGCTCGTTAGAAAGAGAGAGAATGCTTAATTCGTTCATAATCGTTGGCCGTGTCCACCGGTGGCGCACCCCGCCCAGCAGGTCTTTCGGTTTATGGGGCGGTGATTGTACCACCGGTGGCCATATGAAGATTTTTCCCGTTTGAATACTATGTACCAGTTCAGGAGGTCCCGGTCTGAACGTGTTAAAAATAAATAAAAGTGGAAGAATTTACTGATAAGATTTCCTGAAATTAGGACAATAAAATAAAATAATATAGAAATTACCTACGGACTTTTATAAACATTTAACTCGTACATTAACAGCCTTTAAAGCGCCAAGATGAAGACAAGATCTCAAAATAACTGGAGATAAGCGCTAAACGCAACAACAAATTATTGCGGAGAAAAATATTCATTCAAGTCGATTATCTGCACAAATCGAGCCACTCGATCACAAACGGCTTATCTTGTTGATTAATCTTGTCACAATACGTTTACGCAATTTTATTACCAGCAGGTTATACACCCCATACAACCAGTTCGCGCGTACTGGAGGCGACCCCACCGCTAGTGGATCTGATTTGATCTGCTACGACTTGAATAGTGTTGTCTCGTGAATTAGTGTTACACAATTACATAATAATACCGCATCTTGGTTATTTACAGGAATTGAACTATAAAGAAATTACTACACCTTACTAAAATGGTCAACTGACGTTATGGTAACAAAATAAATGTTAATCATAATAAAAAATGTGAACAATGTACATTCCTGTAAATGTTTACAAAACAACTGGGAGGGTAATTTGACCTCCTACAAGTCTCTTACGCGATAAAATTTACATAATAAGCCTTACTTATTATGAAACTCGGAGACAACTTGTAAACAATAGAATTGCTTGTTTAAATACTTTTACTCACAATAATTAGGCATGACAAAAATGAATATGTTTTAACATTTTAAATGCCCTTTTTCAAAGGAGTGTGGCGTGCCACGAATGCCACGAACAACGTTAAAGGAGTCATTTAAATGTAAATGACAAGAGTAAGAACTCTTTTAAAATCTATTAGCACATGCTGAAACCAGAACAGTTTTTCCATTGTTACAAATGAAATTAAGTCCTCAAAGTGCTGAGGAGAAAACAACGAACAGCTCTTAATGAACGATTAAAATAAATATAAATACTACAAAACCATAGAAATTCAATACGCAAATTCATACATTTTAATTTTTTTTTCAATTTTTGTCATTAGAAAAAGAGCCGGTATTAAGAAACTGTTCTTTTATATTATGCTTCAGCCCTTAGGCCCAAATCGTGTCACCGACTGGATCCGTACAAGCTCCGCGTCCCCACGTGGGAATCGAACGCGGTACGATTGTTCGCATAGATTGTATCATTAGAAGGCCGGCCACCAGATTCGCTGCCTACGATAAAACTGTTATTCAGCTCGTTAGATACGTTCCTTACTAACTCCGATCCTCTTGTTTACTAATGTATGGACGTTATCGCATCCCTAATTAGAGTTTTAAACAGAACTCGTACCCATTTGTAGAATATCATGTCCGACGGAGGGCAAAAGGCTTTCTGAACTTTACAATTTTACCAAGAAAAAATTAATTAAGAAAAATTATATAATAAGTATTATAGTAATAAATACTTCAGTCCTCGCTCATCTAACAAAAAATAGGATGCCTCTTGTTGATGCCCTTTCGAAACTCGAGTTATGACTGTTAGGACGTTATAAGGGAATTAATTTAATGAGCACAAGGATTTCACGTCAAGATAATTAAATTGCAAACCGCGAAGAGACCGCGGTCAATTAAAATCAATCTTCATTATATAATTGCAATAAGCTCTCCAGTATAAGCCTAACATAGCAGTCTGGAAAATTTATTCCTCGAGCAATATAATACAAAATAATACTTCAAGAGCTGTATTATTTTATCATAAACAAATTAACATATTTGAAGTCTCTCTTTCGAATTTGCTTACAATTGCAGGAAGCATTACAAGTAAAAAATTGTTTGGGTACTGTCTTTTTTCGATCATTTGCAAAAAAAAAAATCAGATCGATTTTAAAATTACTTCACCGTGCGCTACTTTAAGTTCTAGAGCTAGAAGTTTTAACGAGCTTAAGATAATTAAGCAAAGGAATACTTAACGAATCTCAAATGACAAGCACAGACGAACTCATTAAGTCCATAGCTAGATCTGCATGTTGTACAATAAACAAAGCGTTCCGGAACATCATAATAAAGAATATCGAAGATATTTTACCTGCAGATTTAACTTAATGGGCGTCATTGATTCGTTTTTCCATCGATGAGCGTTAAACGTCTCTTTGATTTTCTCTTCAGCTTTATCTGATGTTAATTGAAAGAGATTGTCAGTCCCTTTGTTCAACTCTCTTCACATCCGCTGATTCGAGTGTCGTGTCGTCCTTATTAACAACTAGGGTTGGGGCATAGAATTAGAACGTATTTTGATATCGTTGGGTTGGGGTACCTTTAGGCTACACTAGGTGAACGAGATCTGAAATTACCTTAAAAAATTATTTTTTTCTCTACATGCTTAAATCAATTCGTACAGTATACATTAAATTAGGCTATGATCGACCAACATAGCGCCATCTTTGTAGCCTTTGTTGAATTTAGAACGCAACATGTAGAGTTAGGACTTAGGAGATACTTAAGGACACGACGTGTTAGTCACTCTCGACTCGGCATAACTCTCAGTCTGCGCACGACCACAATGTGAGCATACCGCATACGTAACTCATCGCCGATTACAGAGATAGCTATAAACTATGAAGATCGTGTGAGGCGACTGCAGTGAGGCAATTAAATTGATCTGTACTAAGATCTCCAGACTTTCCATGAGTTGAGACTTGAGATAAAGAATTAAGGGCAAACTAAACCTATAAAAAATTTGGTTACTTTTACATTCGAATAATTATATCCTTGCAAAAACTAGAAATATAAGGTTAAAACATTGACGATTACACTTACGTTCACAATTCAATGAAAGAGCTGATAGTAATGTTACAGTAATAACTGTAATTCACAATAGAGTTGTTATGGGTGGGTACAATTTGCATAACAAGGAGACGGTCTGAATGCGACGGGTCCTGTGCCGTGTTGAATGGGTTTTATTTCGACCTTCGTCGGGTATTTTTGGGCGACCGAAACGGGAACATGACGTAATCAAATAACATGGTCATGTATCATTTATAGAACCATATTGCGTTTTGTGATCGAGCATGAAAAAGGAAATTTGAGTTGCCAAACTTTTGGCGAATGCGTTTGCAGTTGACGGTTTTAAGACTAATAATATGGAGTTGCTTGTTCCTCAAACATCGCTACAATGGCTAAGTACACGATAGGAAGGACGAGCAATGTAAAAAGAAATCACCCGTCTATTTATACACGGCGATCTGCATGCGGCGCGGCTACTAGACAGATAACGTCCCATCACGTCGGTCAATAACATTATAACCATCGCGGACCGCATTCGCTTTTTATCTCCCACTTGGTAATTGCGAACTTTTTCTGTAATTAAATCTAGTATGCGACACATTTTGTTTGCTTCTTGCCTTTTATATGTAATGTTATTGCGATTTAATAAGCTTTCATGATCCTTATTTATATTATGGAGCTGAAGAATTTAAATTTTTAAGTAGAGTCGACAACGCACATGGGCTGAATTTTATTAAGATTTCACGATTCTCTCATTCATCATAAGAACACCTACCTACATCTATTTTACAATTTACGTAAAGGATTTAAATGTTAAGCTAAATCTAAACCAACTTAACCTGAGAGCAAGTTCTGAATGTTTGTGTAGGTGATGTGAGAAGTTAATAAATAATAACCTTTACAAAAGTTTCAAGAATAAATTTATTTACAAGCGTTTACTCAGTATTACTCAGTAAGAACACGTTTGATCAGCCGTGCTAATTGCGTTTGTAAATGTTATGCGAAATCAATTACTATATACTACTTTCTCTTAAACACTCATAAAATGTTGTTTATTATAATATTATACGTACTTTGTAAAAGGATCCAGATAAAATACTTGACAAACAAACTTTGACTTTTTGAATATTTTTACAACACTACAGAACGCCTTACAAATTGTGTATGATCATTGATCATATTCAAATTTCAATATGATCATACAGAATTTAAAATAGTTATTTTAATACTAACTATTACTTATTTGCAGTACATCAAATCATAAGAGAGCTCAGATAGAAAAGCACAGATTACCCGTGACGATGCTTATTCTAAGACTAGATGTTCCGCGCGGCTTCGCCCGCGTAATTTAGGAATGTCACGGAAACCGTACATTTTTCCGCAAAAAAGAAACCTATGTTATTTCTTCGCTCTCATTATTATTAGCGCTATAAAATATAGCCTATAGCCTTCCTCAATAAATAGGCTATCTAACACTGGAAGAATTTTTCAAATCGGACCAGTTGTTCCTGAGATTAGCGCGTTCAAATAAGCCCTTTCTAATAATTTCCCCCCGTTTTTTCCACACTTTCCTCTATTTCTTCGCTCCTATTAGTATAAGCGTAATAAAATATAGCCTATAGCCTTCCTCGATAAATGGGCTATCTAACACTGAAAGAATTTTTCAAATCGGACCAGTAGTTTCTGAGATTAGCGCGTTCAAACAAACAAACTCTTCCCAATTATAATATTATATTAAGTATAGATTTCCCTTCTTTATCTAAAGGTAAGATTATTAGAAATCACTAGTGCAGGGAAATAAGACAATGTTGTATGATTTAATAAGAAATGGCTAACCAGTAAAACTAAAGAAATACAACAGAAAAATATGCAAGTAGAGTAAGCCAAAAAATAACTGCATTTTCAATTAAAGGTAAAGACCGAATACAAGATGATATTATAGTCCAAATCATAAGTGACAAATGTTCATTAATATTATTAAAAAGTATGTATTAGAACACTTTGTTTCGCCTCATGGTTCCGAGTTCCGACCATAGTATTATATCATGTAACAGTCGATAACAGGCCCGGGGCTGATGATACAAATAAAAACTAGCATCAAACACAAATGAGCCTATCGAATACAACTGGCCGCACGCTGAGAGCTAATCACTGGTGATTCATCAACAATTGCTGACAATATCACTACCGACATTACCGACTGTTCACTGACTAGATCTCATACAAAACTGACACGAAGACAACTAGCGCCGTAGAGTTTATAATAGAGACTACATCTCTGATTGAAATCCTGCTAGAGTTAAGGATTAATTTGGATGGTGACTTCGAATTTTTATTAATAAACCATAAGCATCTAAATTCTAAAGTAAAAGGTTTTTTGAAAGGTATTTATCTATTGACAAAGCGCTAAAAACTAACGCCTAAAACATTGACCAATCAACGACGCTGTCGAATAGATACTACAGTCAATTTAGTCAAATAACCTCAGACATTAGAAATATTCTGAAAGTAGAGAGGTCGCATATTGGTTTGATTATGAATACTTCGATCGCGGATTCCAGGAAATGCTATTGTATTCTATTGCTGTCGCGATCACCGGTACTCTTATGGGGCTTGAAGAATTAATACTGGATCATAAACACATAAGGCAATTAATAACCTAATTAATGGTTTGTGGTTACCACTGGTAAACAAGAATAAACTGCACTTACTTACAAAGCCATGTAACGTTGTGGACTTGTGGCACGTACCGGCAACCACATAAGCCTTACACATCAGCTTACGGGCGGTAAGTAAGCTGCTTAGCTAAAAGCTAACGTGAATAATTTAACATCTTAATTGGGGTATAAAAAATAGATGTTAGCCAATTCTCAGACCTACCCGGTAAATACAGAAAAAAAAAATAAGCTTTAAGCTGTTTAAACACAACAGCTACTTACATACATTGTTAGTTGTAATAAAAAAAATATCCACAGACGAACATATAACCACCTCCTTTTTGGAACTCGGTTAGAAACTAAAATTAGTACTTAATACTAAAAGTTATTGCAATTATGTTTTTTTTTTAATGAAATAAGGGGGCAAACGAGCAAACGGGTCACCTGATGGAAAGCAACTTCCGTCGCCCATGAACACTCGCAGCATCAGAAGAGCTGCAAGTGCGTTGCCGGCCTTTTAAGAGGGAATAGGGTAATAGCGGAGGGTAGGGAAGGGAAGGGAATAGTTGAGGGTAGGGAAGGGAATAGGGTAGGGGTTAGGGGATTGGGCCTCCGGTAAACTCACTCACTCGGCGAAACACAGCGCAAGCGCTGTTTCACGCCGGTTTTCTGTGAGAACGTGGTATTTATCCGGTCAAGCCGGCCCATTCGTGCCGAAGCATGGCTCTCCCACGTATAAAATAGTGTGATTTCGTGATTACACTAAAACTACTGTCTATAATTAGATCCTTGTATGACACTGCAATTGATAAAGAGCTGAACTGGTGACACATTGTTATAAAGTACAAACCCACAAGTCACAACGATAATACCTCACGCAGCTCTTAGATGACGTTAGGAAAAGTGAGTTTAGCTCTATCCAGGAAGAAATCCCATCAAAATTAAGAATAGGTAAAGTACCTACAGCCTACTTAACCGAACATTATATTTTACAATAACTCTGCCATATCATTGATTCTTTTGAACACGAAATGATAATGTTGAACAAAGCCAAAACTGTTTCATGTCGGGTCAAAACGCCTTTGAGAATTTGGGATAATCAGATCAAGATTACAGGCTTTAAGCTCCAACATAAAATCAACTCTAATAACAAACGTCTTTATAAATTTCTCAGTTTATTCATCAGGAATGTCCGGTTTGTTTCTTTTTGGCGGTCTGCGTTCCGTTTGGCAACGTTCGATTAGCCGTTAGCGTATAACATCGACGTTTTTTCGATCAGATAAGTGTGTAATCGACCAGAATTTTTCATGTGACCGTTTTAATGCACACAGACTTACGTTATCCATACTAATATTATAAATGCGAAAGTGTGTCCATCTGTCTGTCTCTTGCCTCTTTACGCCTTTACCGCAGAACCGATTTTGCTGAAAGGTATGGAGATACTTTGTGTCCCGTGAAAGGACATAGGATACTTTTTATATCCAGTAAAAGTGTACGGTTCCTGCGCGATAATAGAATTTTGACGCAACGGAGTTGCGGGCGCCATGTAGTACAAAATATAAATGAACATTATTTTGTGGTCACAAGTGCGAGCGTGGAAATGAGCTTTTCAGTTTATCAGTGAGTATTTAAAACGAAATTGTTCGCACTGTTTGCACGTTAATAATAATTAATATCAAACATGGTGGTTACATTGCATCCGTTATGAAAATATATGAATTTGAACGATCCTTTTATGCACCAATTAAATAAATTATGTAAAAATGATTAATCATGGTCGTTAAACTGAAGATTTCAGAAGTCTTAATGACATTTTTGGAACGACAAAAATGTCTAAACGGAATTGCATTGTTCTTCCCTATGATGATAATGCAGAAGGCATTATCATCATAGGGAAGAACAATGCAACAAATAAAAAGTAGAGGATAACTCTAGTAGAGTAAGCATCACGAAAGATCTTTAGTAGAGTCACTGATCATCTTTTTAAGCTAATAAACAAATTAAACAAAACTCGTGGCTAATAATGATGGAGGCTCGTACTTCCACGAACTGTCCGCAGCGTCTACGGTCTGATCCTTCGTCAGACTACACGTCATTTGGTGAACACTAGACCGAGAAGTCATTACTAACAACAATTAGATTCGATCATCACTATTTTGAACGACGTAGAGACTAATTGAGGACATCAAACATTTTTGAACACTTGAAAAATGTTGTCAGTTTTTTAATTTGTCTTTTTATTTTCGTATAACTTTGACGGCAATTTTAAGAAAAATATGCGTCTTAAGAATTGATGTTATAAATAACACCAATTAATTAAAAAAAAGCACCTGCCTAAAAGCTCTATAAAATGTGACCTTCGCTTGAAAGTTGTTTAAACTAGTAGTAGATTACATTGATATATACATTAGAAAATGTATATATCAATGTAACCACGAGTAAATAATATTTATTGTCGTCTTATAAGACCGTTTGTTTCTCATTATTTACTTATATTTATTTACCAACAAAATTGTGGAAACAAAAGTAGAGTTTGCCGAATTTACCATAACATAGCACTGAGCACAGTCAACAGTACACTTATCACAAAAATTTCATATCAAAACACTTATCCAATTTTTATTTCGGTAAAAAAATCGCACATCCACGTAACGCGTTGGCAGCGCGTCGCATGTTATCGCCGAGAGCGGAGCACGCGAGCGGAGCAGCCGGCGACCGGCTCGGCACTGCGGGCTGACTCCTACCGCGTGGACGGCGATCGATCCCGGATCCTTACGCCGTAACTCCATCCCCCGGAGCCGCGAACCCTTACCCTAACCCGGGGGCCTAGAGCCCCTTTTCGGCTGGCGACCCGCGACGACGCCAATCGATGCTCCTGGAACAGGACAACAGATCTTTCCGCCTCCGCTCCTGGCGGCCCGACCACGCAGATACGAATTTTCGCAAATGTTGTCGCTCCGCTTGTAAAACAAAAATGTAATTTTATAAACAAATCGCTTCCGAGCCCCCGCCGCGCCGGTGTTTCTCGAATTTCATTACGGAACAATGGCCGTATCGATGGGCGGAAAAAATCCCAAAGCAACTTTCCAAATTACAATTAAAATAGGGTTCGGTGACTTCGAGCTTTTCATTAGGTATATCAGATTACAAAATATGGAGAATAGAATTGACGGTAGCCTTGACGAAACAAATTTGGTGAAAAAATGGGCTCATCCCCCAATATTCATTTTTCAGGCAAAGTCCTTCCAAACGTAAAATAAACAAACGAAGCCATCGGAAATTACAGCAGACGCTGAAGCCGAGAAGTTCAAGATCTGGGAACGGCGAAGTTCGGTAATAATCTCATAACAAACTGTAGCACGTAATTAGCAAACAATTCGAGGACCATTCACCCGGCTACCTCTAACTCGAATCGGCGTTCGTAGTAGAGTTAAGAAGGTATGAAATTAATAATTATAAATTTTGTATAAGAATGATAGACCAATACAAGCGATTAGAAACGTGTAGATGATTGCTTATAAGATATTATTATGATTGACGTTGTTTGTGCATGCTACAGATGGATTCGCAATCATGTTCTAGCGAGGGCTCCTGAACTATTAGCGCAAATATAGTTGAAAGTCACAAAATATATCGTTAAAAGGCTTTAACGAGTTACACAGCCTCAGAATCGAAAGAGATTCGAGGTAAGAGAATCAGGCCTCTTTCAGTTATTGAACGTGTTGTCTTTGAGTGTGAACGCGGCCTAAGATCGCAGACACGGCTAATGAACGTCATATCTTTCACAAGTCACACTCACAACCCACCTAAATTGAAACACGTTTGAGAACTCAAATCGCCTGCGACCAGCTGCACTGCATACAAAACCTATTTAGTTTATAAGAATATAACCCAGCGGTTATTACCAAATATTAAATATTAATATTAAAAAAACTAATGAATACATACCATTAAAGATTCTTTTACAAGAGTTAGGTTTAAGTAGTCTAGCCAGAAGAAAATTTGCAAGAAGTCTAAGTTGTGAGGGCGACTAACCCACTAACACATATATTATACAACATTTTAAAAATCCGCTAGGTCGGTTTCTCAATTTTGTACAATGTGTTAAAATATTAACTTAGTTCAATGCACGGTTATGGCAATAAATGAAAAATTTGTGAAAATTAGATGCATCTTAGAAATATAATGTAGTATCTAACTTTAGAAAATTGAACAATTCGGGGCTGATTTTCAAGTATAAAAATGAATTATAAAATCGAAAATTTTGGGTTAGGTTAATTTAAAGTATATTGTTTACTTTTTTCTTCTCTACCTTAACGCAACGAGTTAAACTTGTTTCGCACAAATATTACAAAATGTTTATATGTTGGCATTTCTGACGTCAATTCAATTAATAAAAAATAAGTATGCCAATTAAGTTTATAATTAATTGAATAATATTTTACATTAATTTCAACATAGGTCTACAATAATAATTATTGTCATTTGAGGTTTCTCTCGAGTATTGACAAAATATCTTTTATTAATTTTGGTCAATTTTATTGTCTTTTTCGTTTGTTTTTGGGAGTAATTTAGGAAAAAACAAAGCTTATGGTAACTTTTTGGGACTCTACTATCTGCACTATTATTACTTTGCACACAAAATTTACTTGGCACATGAACGTAATAATATGTTTAAAGGCCGGCAACGCACCTGCAGCTCTTCTGATGTTGCGAGTGTCCATGGGCGACGGTAGTTGCTTACCATCAGGTGACCCGTTTGCTCGTTTGCCCCCTTATTTAATAATAAAAAAAAATGTACAAAGTGCGCAAAAAGTCACACAAGTACTGCATATAAAGCCCGATTGGAAACCGCACATTCAAATACCATTTGTCCCACAAACGACGTCTGACATATGGCAACATTTGCATATTTCAATCTCAGATAACCGAATATCGGATGAGAGCGACTAGTGGCGTCTTCGGAGACGTCCGACCAATCAGCTGGCAGGTTCGAATACGATAAGGCTTGAGTTACGTCCAAGTTTAACGTGATGCCATTCCAAAGCAATAGCGACAGCTTGTGCTCAGCGCAAGCCTTTTATGAAACTAGTTTTTTAGGATTTTGTACCCAAAGGGTAAGAACTTTGCTGTCGGTCCGTCTCCAGGATGTATCACAAGAACCGCTATAGCTAGACTTCTGAAATTTTGAAAGATTGTGTGTTTCTGTTGCCGCTATAACAACACTTGTACTAAAAACAAAATAAAATTCATATTTTATGGGGTGCTTTCATACAAACAAACGTGATTTTTTTGGCCTTTTTTGCTCGATATCAATAATGACAACAGTTGGTTGGGTGAAATGTAGTAATGTAAATTAATAATTATAACATTTAAATAAAATAAAAATGTAAGTATATATAAAATAAAATAAAAATTTAATCCATACAAAAAACACAATTTTTGGCCTATTTTTAGGGTACCGTACCCAAAGGGTAAAAAACGGGACCCGTCATTCGTCATGTCTGTCTGTTTGTCTGTCTGTCTGTTTGTCTGTCTGTCCGTCCGTATGTCACAGCCACTTTTCTCCGAAACTATAAGAGCTATACTATTGAAATGATGTGAATATAATGTACATTACTATAAAACTACCAACGAAAATTGGTTTGAACGAGATCTAGATCTTTTTGTACGTCATAAATGGTAAATCTTAATTTATCTTTCACTAGCTGTTGCCCGCGACTTCGTCCGCGTGGACTTCAGTTTATAGCGCGCGATGTCAACAAAATTGGTGTCAAAAGCTTTTATAAAAAAACCCTGGTACCCCTTAAATCAATACAGCTGTGCAGTGTGCAAACAATAAGTACTTCATTTTTGTATGTTAAACTTTATATATTATGCCAAATTTTAAAGCTTATTTAGCCCCCCAATTACACAACTTTACCCATAAACTATTTATCATTGATAGGTTTAGCCCCAATTTCACCAACGTCTGTTAGTGTTAACAGCTTGTTAAAATATCCTGTCTTCTCTTTCATTCATATGAAAAACGAAACAGCTATCGTGATACTAATTCGAGCATTAACTTTAACAGTCGTTGGTGAAATTTGGTCTTAAGGTTACGTCACTGCCTGCACAGATAAAGTACTGAGTTATTTAATACCGTAGAATAGATATAACAATCGAAAAAAATCGAGACTTAAATGTAAGATGATACCACCTCTTATAGAAAGACTTTTGAGCAAGCGTCAGCGCGATGTAGAAGACGCACGGCGCCATCTATTATGAATTTTTTGAACAAATTTACGACCCTTACAACCCTTTTTTCCAGTAAAAAAGTAGCCTATGTCCTTTCTCAGGCTTTTGACTATCAGTATACAAAATTTCATTACAATCGGTTCGGTAGTTTTGGCGTTTGGCGTGAAAGCGAGACTGACAGACAGACAGACAGACAGAGATACTTTCGCATTCATAATATTAGTACAGATTATGTGCATACTGCACAGCTGTTTTTGGGTATTTTGATTAATTAAGGGCCGCGCTACACCGGAATGGCAGCGGCGAGGCGAGCACTTTCAGCGCTGCCATTCCGGTGTAGCGCGCTGCGCGGCCCTAAGAGGGGTACCACTTACCAGGGTTTTAAAAAGTTTTTAAATTTGACACAAATTTTGTTGACACCGCGCGCTATAAACTAAAGTCCACGCGGACGAAGTCGCGGGCAACAGCTAGTTATGAATAAAAACAATAATCTATATATATAAAAATAAATTGCTGTTCGTTAGTCTCGCTAAAACTCGAGAACGGCTGAACGGATTTATCTTATCTTGGTCTTGAATTATTCGTGGAGGTCTAGGGAAGGTTTAAAAGGTGAGAAAAATTCGAATAATTGCCGGGAAAATCCTCAAAACAGCATTTTTCTATTTCCCATACAAACGTTTTCTAAATAAAATGGAGAGTCAATTTGTAATTTATTACCGCTGCATAAAGTTCAAATTCGCGTGCGCGTTGGAGGACCTAATATCGCGTTCTGAAACTCAACAAAAGTGAAAGTGAATCGCGAACGCGACAAAATTGCATAGTCTCAAAATACATAGTACATAAATAAACACAATAGTATTAAATAAATAACACATAGGCTACAATTTTAA
Source organism: Aricia agestis (assembly GCF_905147365.1). Classification (NCBI taxonomy): domain Eukaryota; kingdom Metazoa; phylum Arthropoda; class Insecta; order Lepidoptera; family Lycaenidae; genus Aricia; species Aricia agestis. Next base: position 6,139,832 of record NC_056406.1, on the reverse strand, counting down.
CCGACTTTCAAAATGGGGGAGGTGTTATGTTCGTTTTCTTATATTCAACGATTACTCCGCCGTTTGTTAACCGATTTTCAAAATTTTTCTTTTGGTATATAGGGTATCATCCCAATTTGGTATTATATTCAGAAAAGTGGTGATCTGATGAAGGATCCATAAGTAATCGAGGGAACTCCTCAAAACTTATAGGGAAACATATGGTGACTTCGGTTTCGTGAGAAGTATTCTAAGCATATGCTACCAACAAGTAAGATTTTGCACCGAGATATACCTGGTATACCGTGGTTCAGAAGGTGCTGAGAGAATTCCTGATTCTTTATAGGTACAAGTTTGGGAGTTTCGGCGTTGTTTTAAGAACAGAAAGCATATGCTACTATGCAAATTCCATTCTTCATCATCATCATCATCATCATCACTACCATATTATACCATTTCATAGTCTTTTAGATCGAGACTCGAGTTTGTCAAGCGATAATTAAAAAAAATCTATATCTACCTAATATTATAAACCTGAAGAGTATGTTTGCTTGAACGCGTCAATCGCAGAAACTACAGGTCCGATTTAAAAACTTATCTCAGTGTTAGATAGATCATTTATCGAGTAAGACTCATCATTTATCGAGAAGGTTATATTATATTATTACTCTAAGACTAATACGACAGAAGAAACTCAGGAAAATGTGGGAAAAACGGGGGAAATATTTTTTATGGGAAAATGTACCAACGGATTCTGTAAAATTTCTAATTTACGCGGGCGAAGCCGCGCGGGACATCTAGTATATAATAAAGTAGGTATGATTAGTTCTGTTATAATAATGAAGTAAAAAATAAAGCGCCATCTGTTTTCATATATTAGAATTAAAATGTAAAAATATTTTCTGGATGGAATATAGGCCAACACAACACACTCGAACTCCTTAGAAATGCAGTAGGAGTTCTATAAGATAAGATAGATTGATTATTATTATAGCAAGTGATAATATTATTAAACATAATATTCTAACGTATTAAAAACTATAAACAAAAACATAATAACTAATAAGTATGATTAGTTCTATGTTACAACGAAGTAAAAAAAAGCGCCATCTGTTGAATCGTATTAGAACTAAAATGTTCATTGCATCGCGTCGATATATTTCTGGATTTTTTATAATATTATACATAAAATATATTTAAGATTTTGAAATATTATTTTAATACACATCCAAGACCCAGGAACATTGAAAACTTTTTGTTCCGCCTGCGGGACTCGAACCCAGGACCCCCGGGATGAGCGCTGGCCACGCACAATGCGAAGTAATTTTCATCGATATTTTCATGGAAATAAGATATTTTCCCACATCAAAATGTAGCCTATGTCCTTTCTCAGACTCTAGAATAACTGTGTACAAAATTTCATTGCAATCGGTTCAGTAGTTTTGGCGTGAAAGCGAGACAGACAGACAGACAGAGATACTTTCGCATTTATAATATTAGTATAGATTAAATCAACTGAAATATAAAAATAAATCAAAAACCTTTTGATTTCATAGAAATAAACCTTATTGCTGCTGCGGAACCCTTCATGGGCGAGTCCAACTTGCACTTGGCCGGTTTTTTTTAATATACTTGTGGTCTATTCTACATGGAGTTCTTTAAAATAAACACAAATATAAAAATATCGCATCTTCCCTATTGTACGAAACCCTTCGTGCGCGAGTCGCACTTGGCCAATTATTATTTCTCTATAACGGTACGGAACCCTTCGAGTAGCGAGTCCGTCTAGAACTTGGCCGATATTTTTAATGGATATCTCTCGATATACATGCAGCTGTATTTTGGGAAGTCAATGATTTATAGTTGATATATACAAGTCTATTGCTTAATTAAATGACATTTTTACTATCGCTTACTCGCTACCATATTTTGAAGATGTTATCAACGAATAAATTTATAATTTAACCCGAGAAAGATTCTCCGATCTTTTTTTAATAGTTCGTTAATCGTAATAAAACCCGTTAGCATTAAGTAATGCTGGGCTGTGGGCAGCCATTGATTAAATTTTGGGATAAAATAGATAGTAAAGATGAAATCAGCTAAGGGGCCGATCTCAAACTTTGAGGATTCTGCCAAACATCCATTTGAATGACATTGATAGCCACTACCCACAAGATTAGTTACGTCGAGTTTGTGAACAGCAACGAAAATTTCCTGGACATAATAGTGGTCATTACATTAAAATAGTGTTCAAAAGCCTTTCTGATCTTTGACCAACAAAAAAAATTATCTTTATAATTTGGAGACATTGCATAAAATATTAGCTTTTATCCCGGCAAAATGTGTTTTGTACATTTGAAGTTTCTTGCTCTAAGTTTTGCCTGCATGTGCGTATTGTTCAAGAGGCAAGCAGCTATGGCTGATATTTGATATTTGCGTTGATCTATCAATCAGCTTTACAAAACTGTATATAAACCAGGGGTCGGCAACAAATTTTAGGTGTGGTCCGGATACTGAGGGAAAATTTTAACGAGGTTCAAAAAAACACACTTGTCCTATGTAGCTTAAAAATATAATTTTAAGAGGATACACCAGGGACTAGAGAAATGAAAAAAAAGTACGTGTAATATCTATAGCTGTCTCCCTTACCTCAAGCCTATACCGCAGAACGCGATAGAGACAACTGCAGAAAATCCAGAAAATCAACGATTCGTTGTCCCCTGATTCCTTCTCCAAAACTTAACCGATTTAAGTACTTTTTTCATTAAAGATTAAAAAAGGCTTAAGCTGTGTTCCTATGTTTTGTTTTTTTTTTTTTTATAATCTAGCCAAATCTGTTTTCTGGACGTTTGAACACAGCGGAAAATCTGGCCATTTTTTTGGGTTTATGAACGTTATTATCTTATTTAATAATTAAATTATGAAAAAAAAGAAAACATAGGGATATTGTATTAGTGGCCGTAGATATTCAGGAAAAATATTATAACTCTACTAGCATTATCCAGGGAGGAAACAGGGGACAACGTTTATATGGAAAAAAGGGCGGTGTGGACTCCTCTTAATTAATAAAGGTATACTTATACTGTCTGTATACCTCATCTGTGTATTAACTGATACTTGGTATAAAATACATTACAATATTTCGCGGTCCGAGATTCAACCTTTCGCGGTCCGCATGCGGACCGCGGTCCGCCTGTTGCCTACCGCTGCTATAAACGTTTCAACTTTCAGTAGACCTTTCTCATAAAAATACAAAACCTGATAATAGAGCAAATGTAACCGTTCCGAGCTAACGGATGCCCCGCCATGTAAACAGAGTCGTCCCACTTATTGTTGCAAAAACCATCAACAATAACACTGGTGCTGCGTTCCGGTTCACGCACACGTCAGTCATGGGAACGCCTCGACCCGCTCCGTAATCCCTGAAGTATATCGCGAATTTCCATCCGCGTCTCGCGGCACACTTCTCACTATTCTAAATTTAAATTTTGTCATTCAATTCGTGAAGCATAATTAATATGGATTAGGTTTTGTTTATGGTTTACTTTATTAGGCGAAAACAAAAAGAAAGCATAGTTTAGGTGTGTTAGGAAAATATTTGCAATGCATGGTGCAAGTAGGTACACCGTGTACACTTTTATACGTGGGAGCCATGCTTCGGCACGAATGGGCTGGCTCGACCGGAGAAATACCACGTTCTCACAGAAAACCGGCGTGAAACAGCGCTTGCGCTGTGTTTCGCCGAGTGAGTGAGTTTACCGGAGGCCCGATCCCTTACCCTATTCCCTTCCCTACCCTCCCCTATTCCCTACCCTACCCTACTACCCTATTCCCTCTTAAAAGGCCGGCAACGCACCCGCAGCTCATCTGATGCTGCGAGTGTCCATGGGCGACGGAAGTTGCTTTCCATCAGGTGACCCGTTTGCTCGTTTGCCCCCTTATTTCATAAAAACAAAACATGATCTTATTAACAAACTGTTGGGTGCAACTACGTTGCGTCGGATTTCTATATTCCGATAGTAACTTTAAGAGCCTGTTAATAATAACATAACCACTTTCAGATAAGTGCCGGATAGGCTATCTACCACTTAACTTGACAGACAAAGTATGGAGAATCTGTCAAAAAAGTTGTGGATAGCCTATCCGACACTTTATCAGGAAGTGGTGAAATTTATTTTACCCTTATTTACCCTTAGATATACAGGGTGTAACAAAAATAAGTGGTAATACTTTAGGGTGTGTACGTGTTCCTTGTAGAGAGTTCTCTGTGAAAGTAGCAGCGCTGAAAGATGAACATTTTTTTTCACTTTTGTATGGGCGAGGGCCCGAGCGTCACGAGTTTCCCCATACAAAAGTGAAAAAAATGTTTGGTCTTTCAGCGCTGCTACTTTCACAGTGAACTCTCTACAAGGAACACGTACACACCCTGAAGTATTATCACTTATTTTTGTTACACACTGTATAGTTAATCAGGGTAAGTACACACACAGAGTACTGGATAAGTCCGGATAATTGAAGTTGAGGTGACGCCTTGATAATTTGAGTGCAGCGATATAGATTTTCTCAACAATGACTAAAGCTAAGAAATTAAAGTTCATTGTCAGTATTCATCATATCTTTATCTTTGAATTACCCATAGTATAACACGATTGGTCAACTTTTATAACACAGAATAATTAATCAAAAAGACCTCTATAAAAATAGGGATTCTAATTTTGCCAACAGAGGAGAGTGATATAAGCTTCCAAAATTTGTACATAGATAAGTTCAGAACACTATAATTAGCTTATATGAAATATATTTATGGTTTTTAAATTACGCGACAAAAACCATTTTGTCGCTTACGCTCTTTCGATTTCTTGCTGTTCCAAGAAAACAAGCGATCTAAAACATATTATCCAAAACGATTTTTTACTTAAGCGCGGCGTCACCTTAACCCTAAATTAAACTACAATTACGGTACGATAACAGTTTGCGGTTGCAGTGCAGTGTGGCGTATATGCCCGTAGCGCCAGGCAAAAAAAAAAACACTGACTAATTTAGTGATATAAAGTTGAATTATCCCTATGTCCGAAATTACCCTGATTAACCTTACAACATCTAACAAACAATTAAAAGCTTTCTAGACGTTATCAAACTAGTAATACAATTTAAAAGAATTACTAAGTATATTCTATTAAATTGTATCATTTGTGAGATCAATTTCTGCAAGTGTTGGAAAATATGTAGGTTAGACAGCGATTATAACACATTACTCGTAAGGCTTCCACGCCGGAATCCAGGCCGTACGTTAATTAACTTATCAAACCGACTTTTGCAGTTTCGATTAATTTTGCAATAATTTCGTTAGTCTCCACAATCAACACAATATAAAGCTCGGCCACCAAACACGCGAAAATTAAGACGTGTGACGGACAGACGGAGTGCAATATAGCGATATTTGTGATAGAATCTATTTCTACTAAAAAAAACTATCTGATATGTACCTTATGTACATGATATCTACTTTTATTTATTTATTTGATATGTAAATTGTCGAGTTTATTCGTATTAACTATTAGGTGACCGGGCCATAGTTAAAAATGTTCTCATCTAAAGTCTTGAAGCTGAGCTACTGCTACAGTGTAAAATGTCAAGCAGCTGTAGACTACTTCCATATCAGTAACCAATATTATTCATGCGAAATTGTATTTGTCTGTCTCTTTTCTTTTGGACGCTTGAGCCGCTAAACTGACTTTAATTACATTTGGTATTGACATACTTTGTGTCCCGTCAAAGAATACAGGATAGTTTTCATCCCGAAAAATCAGTTCCCATGTGATATATTATACGTTCCCGTATATACGAATTTCGGCGCAATTAAGTTTTAGCCAACATCTATTCAATATATAACTATAACTAGCGACCCGCCCCGGCGTCGCACGGGTATAAAATATATAGCCACTGAAAAAATGATTAAAATCGATAGCCTATGATCCTTCACGTGGTCTACTTCATATCTGTGCCAAATAACATAAAAATTGCTCCAGTAGTTCGCGAGAATTAAATAATTTCCCCCTTTTTTCCACATTCTCCTATTGGTCTTATTGCCTGTTTTCACCAACCGCCTCCTAACGCTAAGTGATCCCCTAGCGGTCATTATGGGTACATATCCTTCAAGATTTCACGAATTTTTGTTTGTCATGTTCGTCCTGAGGGCGTAAGAACTTTTGCAAAACGTTACTTTTTTTTTTTAATGTGTTTGTTTTAAGATATATTTGACCCGCAAAGATCGCTAGAGAACCATTAGCGTAATAAAATATAGCCTATAGTCTTCCTCAATAAATGGGCTATCTAACACTGAAAGAATTTTTCAAATCGGACCAGTAGTTCCTGAGATTAGCGCCTTCAAGTTAGCCTTTTCAAATAATTTTCCCCGTTTTTCTACATTTTCCTCTATTAGTTTTTAGCTAGCTTTTCCTCTATTAGTCAGCTCCTATTAGTCTGAGCGTGATAAAATATAGCCTATAGCCTTTCTCGATAAATGGGCTATCTAACACTGAAAGAATCATCAAAATCCGTTGCGTAGTTTTAAAGATTAAAGGGAACAAAGGGACATGAGGGAAAAAAGCGACTTTGTTTTATAATATGTATAGATATCTAAGTCTTAAAACTACAGCAAACCGACAATTCGCAATTTAGTAGGACTACTTATTACTGTGGTACAATTTGCCGCAAAGCTGGCAATGCCGTGGTAATTCAGATGATTGTGCCATATCCTTTGCGGGTTGAACTAGTAATTTAGTATCATTACTGGAGACTCAGTGAGCTTCGTCTCGCCATGCGATTTAAATGATGGTAATTTTTGCCATTGTGCACTTTAATAAGTTATAATCGCCTCCTCTAAATAATAGCACAGTAGGTGAGTATTCATGTTGATAGGACACGTATGTATTGCACTTTAAAATGTATTAAAACTGACTCACTCAGAAGTAAGAAGGTACAGAAGTTGGACAAAACATAACAAACGAAATTGGTCCAAATGAAATGGGGCATCCATCCAGCCAAAAAGAAAAAGTTTTTGTTTTGTAGATACAAAATAACTTTCATTCTCATCCCTCAAGGCGACGAAATACATTTCCGCCTAATAACAAAGTTATACATGATCACACCTCCGAAGAATATTATGAAAGTTTTAGCTACAATCGATAGCATAAGCAGCTATTTGTCTCATAAAACAAGGATCTTAAAAACCCATAGTAGTGAAAGAATAAATCTTTGACTCTATGCTTTTTCTCAAGTTATCCCAGATTACCAGTTCAAATCAATTTCATACCGCCATCCATAATATTGGACATGACATTAGAGTTTAGAGATTCGATTCAAGTCCATATACTTGAAGTAAACAAGAAGCCTTCAGCACTGCGTCGGTATTATTGTCCTCTGAGGATAACACTTTTGAATCGTCAGTTAACGCTCCTGATAATATGTAATTCATATGGGCAAACTTAAACGTTGCCCATTCGTCTTGCATATGAGTAGCATTTAAAAGTGCATTTGCCGGCGCTTAAGCCGCGGAGACCAATAGTAGTCGCTCATTAAAAATACGTGTACATTTGAAACATCCCAGAGCGCTTAGTGTAATGGGCGCCTTGTCGTAATTGCGCTCCATCCAGGGTTGCCAGATGTCCAGGATAACGTCCCGAAATTTTACATCCCATGTCCAGTACGAAACATTGCCTATTTATTTTGGACTCCGAAAAGCCTAGGCGGCAAGGCGAGCGTCGAGAGGCAGCTTTAGCTTTCAGTCGCCCCGACTTCTGAATTCTGATGTTATTTAAATTGCGCCAGACTCGGTAAGTTTCGATCTGGCAACCCTAACTCCACCGAGAGCCCTAGAGGCGCGACGAGTTATGATCCAAGTGGCCCTTGAACCTCAGTTAGTTAATCCTGACGCACGCTAATACTTTTCAATTTATACTCGTAGTTTCTTAGGCCTTGCCAGTTGCCAGTTTCCTTTGGATCTTGGTTGGTAGGTTTCGGATGTTTGTAAATCTTATATTATAAAGCTGAAGTTTGTTTGAACGCGCTAATCTCAGGAACTACAGCTGGTCCGATTAAAGAAATTATTTCAGTGTTTGATAGCCCATTTGTCGAGGAAGGCTATAGGCTATATTATATTATCACGCTAAGACCAATAGGAGTGAAGATACAGAGAAAAATGTGACAAAAAACCGGGAAAAATATTTGAATAAGCCTGAAACTACTGGAGCAATTTTTAAGTTATTTGGCACATATACCTATTTATTTGCGGGTAATGTACGGTTTCCATGAAATTCCTAATTTACGCGGGCAAAGCCGCACGGAACGTCTAGTACTTACATAATAATATTATGTGTTAGTTAATTTGGTCAATAGTGGTTGGACCGAACGTTCTATTTTTTTTTATTCAGAAGGTTTTATCATGGGAAATGTGTACTACTACATTACGCGTAATTGTGAAATTGCTTAAGGTTTTAGCGTGTTAAAAATTAAAAGCAAGGCATAACATTGGCAGTAAAGTGGTTAGCTCTTTGATTTACTTTAGCTGCGGCTAGAGTAACTTACTGCACTCCGGAATATTTTCTAAGATAGAAAAATGGTAGCAAATGAAAGTGGAAACAGTACGTTTGGATTACAAGATTATAAGACATAATCATGGACTGTCAGACATTAGGTATTACTACATAACCGCCAATCCGCTAAACATGTTGGAACTAGCAGCGGGGCCACACTGTTCCGAGGTGATGCGTTGTCGAAACGGAATAACGCGCTGTATGTGACGGGCGGCGGGCCGTTCACACTCAACCACTGCCAATCCCACCCACCAAAGCTGAGTACTTATGCTTCTTCTAAAAAAATAGCTCCTTCGTGAATCGTCAATGTCAGAGTGCGAAGTGCGAAGAACTGCTGTCAAAAATTGCCATCAGGTCTACCAGAATCTGATGGCAATTTTTGACAGCAGATTTTCAAAAAATATCCTTGATCATTGGATATTCTTTATATTTGCATGTTTAACACACCAAATCAGTCGCTATAAGAAAAAAAAAGGATCAAAATGTTTTATTCCTATTACCGCGGTATTGCTAGAGTCATTTTATTTTCTCACTTTTTGCCATCAGATTCTGGTAGACCTATACCATCTTATATAATATTGTTTCTATGACTAAGAGCTAAGAATAAGGGCGAAGCCAAACGAGCGTAATTTGTGAGTCGTGAGCCGCAGAATTTCTGCCGGGCAGAATTTTTTTCATACAAATCACTCACAAAATTACGCTCGTGTGAATCAAACAGGACTTTTGTATGAAACTGAATGCAGCAGAATTCTGCCCGGCAGAAATTCTGCGACTCACAACTCACTAATTACGCTCGTTTGGCTTCACCCTAAACGACGCACCATAATTATGACAGCTGCGTAACGACGACGAACGTCATCACAAGGTGACAGCGCAACGCGTCATTCACCTTCCCCTTCGTCTCCTTTCCAGCATTTTGTCAAAAGTCAAAAGTAGTAACCCTAAGTAGTCTGTGGTCAAAACACTGCGTGCGACAAGTGACAACGCAACGCATCAAAGTCGGAGCAGGGCTTCTACCACGAAACCGTTTTGAGACTCAAACAATTTAACAAGAATGCCGCATCCTAGTCTAACAAACAACTAACAAACGTAAAATGACTTTGTTAGAGCAGGACGCGGCATTCTCGTCCGATTGTTTGAGTCTCAAAACGGTTTCGTAGTAGCCAGTCAGCATCGGCCATCGCCGGCCGCAGCGGCGACGCAGCGCAAATCGCAACGCACCGGAGCAATATGGCCTTGCTCTAAATCAGGCCTTCGATTACACTTGTAAGTTGTAATTGCAATTTGCATCTGACAGACAGGCTTGTTAAATGACCGATTTCGGCTTAGAATCGTACCTACTTGCTGACTCAATAACCGAGCTTATGTAATGCTTAAGTTATTAGTTATCAACTTATTACATTATTACTAGACATTATATATTTATTCAAAAATCAAACACCTGTTAAGGGTGAAATTATGTATGCTGTATCACTTGTATGCTTAATGCCACGTTTCTTTTACGCTTAGTTGAAGTCATGAAGAGAGTGAAGTGAATAACTTACCCCGACAACCAGCGAAGAGGAGAATTTGATCTGTAACAAAACATAATTTTAAATTCACAAAATAATTAACTTAATTATTGGAACGAAGTTCCTAATCGCGCGTTGCGAAAGGGGGCTAGACAGAAAAAGTTGTAACGACACTTTTTGACCAACACTTATTTTAGTACCTGCGAAGCAGAGGGCGTTGATGTGGCGATGACGGCAACTGGCGGGAAATTTAAAATTCTACCATTCCTCTATGGCGGGAAATTGAAATTTTTTATAACCTCGATCCATCCGGGTGTCCCTTGACACCTCTCAAGTTTAATTCTAAATATTGCCTGTCACTATGTACATGTGGCAGTATAAATCGTGATAAAACTACCCTACTATTATATCCTGTTCTGGACTCTACCTCAATGCTTTTCAGCACTTTGGAATTTTGGACGTGAAAAATAACGCACATACACACCTTCGCATTTACAGTATTAAGTATGGAATAGCAAAACGTTTTCATGGTAACCAAAATTGTATAAATGGGTGGGTGGGTCTGTATGTTATATTTTTGTTACAAAGCCATTTAAAAAGTTTTATATAAAACAAAATAGAACTTAGAAGCAGTAAACAACAGGCTGACCTATTTTTATTCATCGCGAGTCACGCGGACATTCGCGGAAATTGCTTAGTGGACTGACTGACACCACAAGTTTGCTCTTTCATTTACTGCACGTTCAACTGTATTTCACCTCTATAGTACCTCATATCAATGAAAATAACGATCACTTTCATAGAAAATAAGTGATATTGATCTCAAAGTATGTAGGAGTATAGACTACAGTTTTGTAATAGCTACCTTTTCACTAGCGCGCTTTTATACTTTAGTTACGTCCTATATTGTATTGGTAAAATATTTAAGATACCGTTAGGTGTATCTTTGTAATGTTTTACCGTATTTTGGTGGTGCTCCAAAATAAAATTGTTACTGTATTTGTAAATCATGACAAAAAATACAAATTTTATGTCTGTCTAAAAAATGAACTAGATTTTTAGGGTTCCGTAGCCAAATGACAAATAACGGAACCCTTATAGATTCGTCATGTCTGTCTGTCAGTCTACTAATATACTATTGAAACTTGGTAAGTAGATGTAGTCTGTGAACCACATTAAGATTTTGATACAAAAATGGAAAAATTATTAAAAATTTTAGGGGTTTATTATTACAACTGAAACAAAAATATTTTTTTCATCTAACCTGTGCGTATGGGTCTTCAAAAATCATATTAAGGTTTCTAATATAATTTTTTTCTAATCTGAATAGTTTGCGAGAGAGACTCTTCCAAAGTGGTAAAATGTGTGTCCCCCCCTCTTACTTCTAAAGTAGGCGCATGATAATTCTAAAAAAAATATATGATGTACATTACTATAAAAACTACCAACGAAAATTGGTTTGAACGAGATCTAGCAAGTAGTTTTTTTTATATGTCATAATTGGTAAACCTTAATTTAACTTTCATTAAATCAACTGAAATATAAAAATAAACCAAAAATCTTTTAATTTCATAGAAATAAACCTTATTGCTGCTGCGGAACCCTTCATGAGCTAATCCAACTCGCACTTGGACGGTTTTTTTTCTATAGACCTCACGGAGCATGAGACCTTTCCAACGGATGCAAAACCGTGGAAATTGGTTTGTGCGTTCTGGAGTTATAGCGTCAGGAAGGAAAATCCGACTTATTTTTATATATATTAGATATAATTATCTAGTGTAGTCTAGGACTTATTGTTTACTAGTTGACGCTCGCGACTCCATTTGCAGAAATTTGTTTATTGAGCGGTAACCATACATTTTCCAGAGATAAAAAGTATCCTGTAAAGTATAGACAACTAGTGTCAAACTTAAGAAGTTAGATTGTCGAAGTAGAAGTCTCTAGTCTGTGGTTGTCAAATTGGTGCTTTTCAGAATATAGTTTTCCATCTTGCCTAACTGCTTACTTATTTTCCTAATAACTATTAAACTACTAAACATATCCTATGTCCTTTCATGGATCTCAAAGTAGGAGCAATACCAAATTTCACCAAAATCAGTTCAGCGGTTTGGGCATGAAGAGGTAACAGACAGACAAACAGACACACTTTCGCATTTATAATATTAAGTATGGATAGCTTTACCTGCTGAAGAACCATACTATAATTTACTGAAGCAAAAAGCTTTACAGTTCTCCAGGCGTAAATATGTAGGTTTTAAAAATATTTTTTAAATATAGTCAAAGGAAATAAAACAATAAGATATTTCTTCTTCAAAGTATTAGCACTGAAAAATACCATTGATACCTCTATTGTAGGAATTGCAGAAACAATAGATATTCAATTGTTATGCGATACCCGGGTGCCGCTTGCGAGTTGATGAGTTAGCTTACATGTAATTTTCTGTTAGTATATTTCTGTAGTCAATAAAAATTATTTCAACAGAGTTTCCCAGAAGTACTTAATGAACCCCGGAATTACATTGTGAACTACAAATCATTTATTTTATTTTTTACAGTAGTGTTTACAACTTGATGATAATTATTCCCTAGTCCCCCCCGCCCCCCAATTTTGGGGTATTCTCATAAACCTTTACCAAACATACTACATTACTACAAAAAAGTTTTATTCTCAGGGTCTTAGGGTCTAGACTTCTATAATTTGTGTAAATAAAGTTTGTAAAAACAAATTTTATTTGTTATTGAATATTTAGTGCTATTACGTACTGTTTTGAAGTGTTTGCAACAAAAACACCTAAAACCTAATCAGCAATGGTGATATCAGAGAACAATAAAATTTGGTAAAATCTTTTAGCCGAATTATGTAAAACACGTACCTTTACAAATAATAAACAATATATCACACTTCAAATGGTATGTTTCTTTCTATATTACACCAAATAAGTAACGCGAAAATAACAACAAACACAATTTGATGAAAATACTGACAAATAGATTTTTGACAAATCGAAGAATGAGGATTGAGGGCTGAGGCACAGATGATAATAGGGCAGACTTTTTAGTTTTTATGGCAACACCTTTTAGTAAATTCAAGGCATTTGCTATTTCCCTATTTTTTTTATTGTCAAAAAGTTTCCATTTTAGTAACTAGATGGCGTATGGGTAGACAACTATTGGTAATACCAGGGAATACCATCAACCAATACCAATGTCAATACCAACGCCAATGCCAACATAAACACCAATACCAACACAAACACTAATGCCAACGCCAACACCAACACAATCACCAACACCAACTCCAACACCAACGCCAACGCCCACTCCAATACCAACGCCAATACCAATGCCAATACCAACACCAACGCCAATGCCAACACCAGTTGGAGTCGGTGTTGGTGATTGTGTTGGTGTTGGTGTTGGAATTGGTGTTGGTGTTGGAGTTGGTAGATGAGTGTTTGTAGATGTTCGTGTCTATTTTTGGATGTTCGGGGAGGTCCGTGCGTGTTCGTTGGTGTTCGTAGGTGTTAGTGCGTCTTCGTTGATGATCGTGGGCGAGTGTGTTCGTGAGTTTTTGTAGATGTTCGTGTGTGTTTGTTGATGTTCGGGGAAGTTTGTGGGTGTTTGTGTGTGCTCGTTGGTGTTCGTGTGTGTTTGTGGAAGTTCGTGGGTGTCCGTGTGTGTTTGTGGATGTTCGTGGGTGTTATGAGTGTTTGCCTGTTGTTCACCAACACCAACGCCAACACCATCACCAACGCTGACGTTGGTGTTGGTGCTTATGTTGGCATTGGTATTGGCGTTGGAGTTGGTATTGGCGTTGGTGTTTGTGTTGGTATTGGCGTTAGTGTTGGCGTCGGTGTTTGCACTCGTACGTGGGGGTTTGTGCGTGTTTGTGGATGTTCGTGGGTGTTTGTATGTGTTCGTCGATGTTTGTGTGTATTCGTTGGTGTTCGTGTGTGTTTGTGGATGGTCGTGGGTGTTCGTAGATGGCGGCCTGTCACCAACACAATCAGCAACACCAACGCCAACTCCAACGCCAACACCAACGCCAATACCAACACCAACACCAAGCCGGCGTTGGGGTTGGTGTTTGTGTTGGCATTGGCATTGGTGTTAGTGATTGTGTTGGTGTTGGCGTTCGTGGGTGTTTGTGGGTGTTTGTGTGTGTTCTGACTTGACTGTATTGACTTTTTACTCCGACTTTTGACCTGACGATAATAAAGAAACGATGCTGAAAATTGTATGCAACAATACTGTTTTCCCGCCATTCTCAATACTTGACACTGGCCATGGTTATATAGCCGAAGTGCCATAATAAGAAAAAAAGTCTAATGTCAACTGTCAAATTTTTTGCTGTCCAAACTTCAAAGCGAAATACTACGAATACGAAAGCAATGTGGATTTTCGGGAGTGGCGGGAAAAGTAGAAAATTTTTCAGCACTGAAAATTTAATTTGATTTTTATTGTTAAAAGTTGCATAATTGTAGGATATTTGTCGTATTGTATATATTTTTTAATTGTATATAATTATTTCTTCGTATTGTTGGTAAGTTTTTTAATTATATAAAAGTCCCTTCACGGGACCAGGCGCGCCGCGATGTCTCAGCGGCCGTCCAAACGGAAGAAGAAGAGACCAATATCGTCTAGTCCGGTGGATGATCAGGCTGAGTCGAGTAGCTCTGAACAGTCTGAGCCCACAGAGGAATTTAGCAAATATGCTCCTTATAGAGTAAATGATTACAGCCGTCGCTATCCAGAGGACAGCGCAGCTGGATTTGAATTTGTAGTCTTCGTGGAAAGCACAGGTGAAACTCCTATAGGTACTCGCGACCTCATGGGTTTAAGTCGTATTTTCCAACAATCGATTAAGGGAATATCTTTCTTGAGAAAAATTAATAAATTCAAAGTTGGAGTCTATTTTAATCGGCCGAACTTAGCTAACGCATTTCTTGAAAATACTACTTTTTTACGAGACCAACATTTAAAAGCAAGCATTCCAGCTGGTAGCACGGAGTTGACTGGTGTCATCAACTCCGTACCGACCGAAATGTCCAATCAAAAAATTTATAAAGCAATTTCGAGTAGTACAAAAAGGGTAATATGTGTACGTAGAATAATGAGAAAAGCTAAGGTTAACAACAGCTTTGAGCTGCAACCAACGCAATCAGTGGCAATTACATTTTCGTGCTCTACATCATTGCCTGAATATGTTTTAATAAATATGTGGCGATTTCCTGTTACGACATATATTCCACCAGTGAAACAGTGTTATAAATGTTTAAGATACGGGCATTTAGCAAAGTTTTGTAAGAATGCAGAGCGTTGCTCGATATGTGCCGAGGCTCACAATTATAAAAACTGTACTCAAAGCCCAGATAAAGCTGTTTGCGTACATTGCAAAGGTAGCCATTTATCTATATCTGGAGAATGTAGAGTTAAAAAAATGAAAATAGAAGAAAATAAAAAAAAGTATACAACTACATCATATGCAGACCTTTTTAATAATAAATTACAAAATTTCCCTTCATTGAATGAAAACACAAATAGTAAAGACTTATTAAATGTACTTCTCTCAAATAAAAACGCACTTACGTTACTCACAGAATGTTTAATTAAAGCTATTACTCTGAACAAGACTCAAAATGCAAGCATAAACTCACAGCTTCTTTCAGAAACAATAAAAGAAACTATAAAAGAAAAAAATAACAATCTTTCACATTCTCTGCCCAAGTAAATATTATGCAATGGAACAGTCAAAGCTTGCCAAGTAATAAATATGAACTACAAAAATTTCTATTAGATAATTCCATCCACATTTGTATAATTAGTGAAACGTGGCTCAAACCACATATCACATTTAACATGAAAGGATACGCTATTGTGAGAAATGACTGTGGTAATAATCACAATGGAGTAGCCATATTAATTCATAACACTATAGTCTATAACAAAATTAATACATTTTATGATGATTCTTTACAAAATATTGTTGTTCAGATTCAAATTTTTCAGAAACAAATTTCGATTGTAAGTTTTTACAGCCCAGGAAGCTGTACTCCTGAATTTAATAAGAAAAAATTTAATGATTTAATACACACTATTCCGAAACCGATAATTTTGGCTGGAGACTTTAACGCGCATCATACTTTATGGGGTTGCGGCAAAGTTGACGCGCGAGGGAGAGATATTGTTGATGTCGCTGATGAGAATGATTTGGTTCTCTTGAATGATGGACGTCCAACCACTGTAGGGTCGCATAGATGGAAGCCAAATGCACTAGATTTGACTTTTGTTTCGGCATCGTTAGCATTATTTTGTGAATGGCAAGTTTCTTCAGACTCGTTAGGTAGTTATCATTTACCAACTCTGACAACATTGAATCTTTCTCCATCATTCTCTCCCTATAGTAACTTGTCACAGACATTTGAAAGTTTTCCTCTTCACACGAATCTGAAAACAGTAAATTGGGATTTGTATGAAAAAACTGTTAATCAGAAATTAAAAAAATTTCAAATTGAAACATGCGATTTAATCGACAGTTATAATAGATTCTGTGCGCTTATAATTCAAACTGTTGATAAATGTGGCACATTTATCAACGGTTTGAATAAGCCTAAGTTCTGCACCCCAACTGTTAATTCTGTTTCTCAAAGTTCTGCCTGTAGTAACGTTAAAAAAAAAGTTAAAATTCCATTAGTATGGTGGAATGAAAAATGTTCCAAGGCTGTACATGATTGTCGTCAAGCTTATGCGCGGTTTAAAGCGAATTCTTGTATTGACACTTTTGTCGAATTTAAGCGTCTTCAGGCGCATAAAAAACGCGTATTGAAACAAGAGCGAAGACTTTCTTGGGAAAACTTTTGTAAATCTGTTAGTAGATTAACTCCTATGAGCCAAATTTGGATGAAAATAAAAAAATTCAACCGAAGTTATACACCTAGAAGTAGTTTCATTGATAGTGAATGGATATTACAGTTTTTAAATAAATATACTCCAGATACAGTACCAAATAATTATAAGAACAGTAATTCCAATGTGACAACATCTCCAAATTCTTTTTTAGTAGATAGTTTTACATTTGAAGAGCTGAAAGCAGCCATAAAATCTCGTAAAGATTCTGCTTGTGGTCTAGATTGTTTATCTTACAAAATGTTTAAATTGTTAGACACCAAAAATATGAAGTTGTTCCTTAATCTATTAAATTCATTGTGGTGCCATTCCATGATTCCTGAACAGTGGAAAACAGATTGTCTCGTTCCAATATTAAAACCCGGAAAGGATATAAATGTTGCAGATTCATATAGACCTATAACTTTAAGTTCTTGTGTTGGCAAAATATTTGAACAGCTTATTAAACAGCGATTGGAATTTTTTATAGAAAGAAATCATATTTTACCTAGTAATCAGTTCGGTTTTCGGCGTGGCCGTTCGGCTAGAGAGAGCTTGAGTCATTTTTGTTTGGACATTCACAATGCTCTGTCTTGTAATTCAATATTGGTTGGTATTTTCTTTGATGTTGTTGGCGCATATAATAATGTCAATTTGGAAAAACTTTCAACTATTTTAACTTCTTTACAATTACCTGAAAAATTGGTAAATTGGGTGTATCATTTTCTTAGTGGTCGTAAATTATATGTGAAATTTGAAAATAAACTGATTGGTCCAAGGTATTCCTACAAAGGAATAAGTCAAGGTGGAATTCTCAGTCCTTTACTATTTATTTTGTATATACATAAGTTAAATATTGTCTTAGGTCAAAACATTACTAACCTACAGTTTGTAGATGACTTAACTATATATTGTACTGCAGACAAGTTGTCTGCAGCTATTGAAAATCTCAGAGTTGCTCTCCTCGGCCTTAAGGCCTATTATGATGATCTGGGCTTGGACATCAGCTCTGAAAAAAGCAAAGTTTTAGTTTTTTCAAAAAAACCTAGCAAAACAACAAACATTGTCCTACAATATGGAGATAGTATGTTAGCAGTTGACAAAACTGTTAGATTCTTAGGTGTGATTTTTCAGAACTCCTTCAAATTTAATAAATATATTGATTACTTAGCAAACAGGGCTTTAAAGGCTTGCAATATATTAAAGTCTTTAGCAGGCACATATTGGGGAGCTGATCCAAAAATTTTATTAATTCTTTACAAGGCTATTGTAAGAAGCCATTTTGAATATGGTTATGTATGCTTTGCTTCTATTCCACATTTTGTTGATAGACTAGATAAAGTTCAAAATAGGTGCTTACGGATTGTGCTTGGTGCGATGTGTTCCACACCCATTATATCAATGCAGGTTGAATGTAACATCCCTCCTTTGAAAATTCGCTTTAAATATTTAATATACAGGTTTTTGTTGAGAATTTCATCCATTAAAAATCATCCTCTTCTTGTAAAATTGCAGAGTGGTTCTTCTTCCTCTATTTTATTACATTACCTACCTGAAATTGTAAAAATAAAGCAAGACTATAACTTATATGAAAGTGACTTATGGCCTTGCTATATGAGCACATTTAGCTCTAAATATTTTCCACTAAAAATTGTAATTGATAATTCTTTGAAGTGCAAAGAAGATGTCTACCTTTTACTAAGTAACCTAGTTGGTTATCAACAAGTCTATACTGATGGTTCAAAGACTTCTGAGGCGGTATCAGCAGCCATATATATTAAACAGGATAAGAAAGGATATGGTATTAGGCTTCCAAATTTAACAAGTATTTTTACTGCTGAGTGTTTAGCAGTTCTGTCTGCATTAGAGTATATTGAAACTCAAGTTTATGATAAATGGATTATAGTGTCCGATAGTCTTAGCGTTCTTCAAAACTTAAATAACCCCAAATTTTGTGCTACAACTAACTATATTATCCATGATATTAGAGAAAAATATACAAAATTAACAACATTAAACAAAAAAAATATAGTTTTAGTCTGGTCACCGTCACATATTGGTGTTAAGGGAAATGAACAAGCCGATTTTTTAGCAAGAGCTATAACTACTTGTTCTCAGGAGCATTGTATTAAAAACATATGTCTTCCAGAATCTGACGTTTTAGTCAAAATAAAAGAAACCTTTAAAATCGAATTTACAAATTTTTGGAAACAGACCATGGAAACCAAAGGAAAATGGTATTCTAAGATTAAACAGGAGTTGTCAGTCCCATGGTTTACTAAAGGTGTTTCATTTCATGACAGGAAATTTTATTCTACTATTTGCCGTCTTAGACTTGGTCACTGTCGATTTAATGCTCATCTTCATAGATTGAATATATTGTCTTCACCCGTTTGTAATTACTGTAATCATTCTGAACAAACCTTGGATCACATTTTCTTTACTTGTAACAGTTTTACTCTTCAAAGATTTATTTTTATTAATCACTTGATGGATATCTTTAAAACTGCTGAAGCCATCCCGCACTCCCTTCAGCAGCTTCTGAAAACACCCGATTGTTATAAGCCAATATATGAGTACGTCCTTTCTACCATTGGTGATATATAATTAAATAGGTACTCACCAGTCATTACCTATATACCTTGAGATTGTATATAGTAACACAGAGATAGTTCTCTGTAACGGTTATGTGTTGTAAATTTCCTAATTATATATAAGTACTTTGTGGTTGTAAATAATTCTCTTTTATATTTGCTTTTCATCTCGTTTTTCTTAGTTTTAGTAATAAAATATTATTTAATGTACATAACTTTGAACTGTTTATTAGCAGACTTTTTAGCCTTTTTAGGCATCTGTCAAGAGTCAAGACCACGTCAAGACAATGAAGACAATGACCTATGACGACAATATGTCAAATTGAAGAAGGGACAGTATTAATTAAACAAAACAATACTATCAAAACATGAGAAATGGCTTCGGCCTGATGAAAAAACTTATTATTCATATTATTTATATCAAAGAATTGGCTTCGGCCTGATGAAAACTCTATTTCAGATGGTTAATATAAAAGAATTGGCTTCGGCCTTCACTATCATTCATTAAATAGAGAAAACATAGAAATGGCTGTATGGGCAACGCTCCCTTTGCCTGTCCCGACCGGGACGAATTAACAAAAAAAAAAAACGAAAGCAATGTTTTTACTTTGTGATTATTCGTGAACACAGATTACTAGTATATATTTGTAGATTCGTGAATGTGAATGGCTTGTAAATAATCTATTAATTTTTGAACACTTCAAAATATATTCTATCTATGGAAATAATTAAAAGCATAAATTATAGACAAAAGTGATCACATCCAATATCCTAAAATGAGTGAAACACCAAGGCAACTCGAGAGAAACTTTGACCCCAGTTTATCGAACACTGTGGTGGGGGGAACAAACGATGCACTTGGATTCAGAAATGCAATACCATCTACGTCTACCGCTATTGGACCTCCAGCGCTGCCTCCACGACCTGATTTTATGCAGTCCAACTATGGCATGAACAGTGGCTATCCGTTTGGAGGTATGGGGGCCATGGGTGGAAATTATGGAATGGGATATGGGGGATATAATAGTTACGGAGGTTTTGGCGGTGGGTATGGAATGGGAGGCATGGGTATGAGCCCATACGGAGGGTTAAATAGGTACGGACCTATGTACGGGGGAGATATTGAGAGCAGGTAAATACCACTATTGATAATACAAGGATAATATTGTATTTATTTGACATTACTATGAGAGTATGGAAACCTAGAACTACTATTTTGTTATCACTTAATACTGAAGTTGTGTGTGAGAATGTAAACAACATTTTTATCTTAATATAACTACTAACTTCATAAACCTTAATTATCTCTGCAAAGGTCAAAGCAACTAGCAGTAGCATCATGTGCGTAGCCACACAGGGACAAGCTGGGGCGCTTGCCCCACCCTGGCTCTGACCTATAAGGTGCCTAAGTAAACAAAAAAAAAATTTTTTCTTCTAACTACAATCATAATATCCGTAAGAAAGTTACACAAAAAAATTAGTCGACATGAAAAAAAGTGTGATCAAAACAGAAAGTACGTATGATTTACACGCACATCGCAGCAGTCTTTTGAAAGTGAGCCGTATTACCGTAGAATAACTGAATATTATAAGTATTACATTTTATTTAAATGCGTAATTCATAAGTCATAACACCAACTATAATATCTATCCTGTGTGTAATAGTTTATTTTCTGTGAGGGGGGGCAGTGTTGCCAACTTAGTGGAATTTCCACTAGATCTGGTGGTTGAGACGTACCTTTCGGCGGGAAAAATTTGGTTTTAGTGGCTAGTGGATTTCTTAGTGGATTAGATTATTTAAGTTAGTGGTAGCTTTGACGTTAAACCACTAGTTTTTTTTATTATGTTTCTAACCCTTGAAGACCCTTGCACATTGGAAACTTAATTATATTATTATTATCTTTATTCGTTTTGCCGCATTCTAACGCTGATAGAGCGATTATTTAGCATGATGAATGTTGTCAAGACTTAACAGAGAAACCGGATGAAGTTTGATCTTCTTTCGTGCAAGGTTAGCACGTGAAGGCAAATGCTGTAATAACAACACAATAATTATACTAAATACCATATTACAAAAATTAGAACTAAAGAAATTTATTCTTCACAATCTGAACAAGTAAATGACAATGATTCATACCAAAATATTACAATATTTAAACTTTTATCATTTTTAAAATAAATATTCACTTATTGTTCTCGTAATGTAAAACACAACATACAATATTTATGTACATATAGCTTTAACTTAATTATTTTTACTTTCTTAAAATCTTAAAAACAGTTAAAACTGATTCTGTTACTTAAATGATTTGTAGATTTATACAAATGGCCGAGGAAAGTTCAAGACCTACATTTGATTCAATTCAAAGTGTGGTGCATGCAGTGGGCAGTGTTGCAATGATGCTTGAGAACACATTCTTCGCTTTGACAAGTTCATTTAGAGCAATACTTGGTAAATATGTGATTATTACTATTCTTTATAATTTTTGGTTTATTTTTTGTTAGGTAATGCCTAATCAATAATCATCATAGTTTAATATTTATATTGTTGTCAGCAATTTCAATTTAATATTTTCCCAAACAAAAATATTATATCTAAACTCAAAGCCTATTGTTACTCGAATTATTTTACAAAGCCTATTGTTACATAATAATTTATGTACCTTTTAAAAATGTGTATGTCTAAGTTGTATTTTCAAACATATTATATTATATAATATATACCAATATCTACTTTGCCATTAAAATTAGAAGCACAATATATAGATTATGTATTTGTCCATTTTTTATACAGGCGTGGCAGAAAATTTTGGAAGATTGAGATCTCTTTTTGCACAATTCTGGTCAACATTTGCTGTTGTCAGAAGCTTAAACTGGATTGTAAGAAAATTACTTGTTCTGTTGGGAATTCGGACAGAGAATGAGTTTAAGGTAAAAAAAAAAAACTAAACTGCAATAAACCTCAACCACAACCTTCTCAACATAATAATAAATTATTATTATATTTTGTTTTAAACATTGTAATTGAAACTATGTATTTGTTTTTTCTATGTTTTTGTTTTAAATATTGGAATAGAAGCTATGTATTTGTTTTTTATAATAATAGCTTCATGTTATTGTGTTAATTCAAGGTTTCTAAACACAATGTAGATTCGCCTTGTTTGCAATTATGTTTGATTGATTTGATAGATTAAATAGTGATAATTAAAATGAGCATATCCTAGCTTTATATGTAAAATATTATTTTTAGGCTTGGGCTGAGGCTGTAGCGGCTACTCAGAATGGTTCAGCCACACCCGAGCAGCGAGTGCGGGGCTCCAGCTGGCCTATTCTCCTCTTCTTTGCTGTTATTGCTGCTGCACCCTACATTGTCCTAAGAATGCTCAATGGACTCGCATCAAACATACACGAGAGATGTAAGTTTCAGTTTTATTTATGACAAAAACCTCAAACCAGCCCAAGTTGTTTACTACAATACTAGTTTGTAATGTAAATTACATAATTATGTAATTAGTTTGAAAGTAATGCAATTTGGTTGGTAGTCATTATTTAAAAGAAATTTAATTTTTTAAATTTATGTAGGTATATTTATACATTTTTTTGTAATATCTCGATCGTGGGAATCGCAGATACAATAGATTTTCAATTGTTATGCAGCAGCCGGGTGCCTTATCTCCAGTATGATGCTACCAAAACTCTTTGCAAGCACTAAATCGATATTTTTACATATTATTATATTACATAAATGTTTATCAGAGCCAATACACGAAAGATAACACTATCAAATATTGTAGTTATCGGTCACGGGAGGCCTATCAGTGTGATTTCTTTATGCGTATTCTTCGCAAATATGACTCGATTTCTTAAGTATTATCAAACACAAATGTATTTTGACCTAGATCTGGGTTATCAATCATCATGCATTGGTATTTCGCACATAATATTCAAATTCGTTGTACATCTACATGCTACGTTTATATCCTCTTTAAGCTGCGCGTGCACTGGATCGGAATCGGAGCGTAAGGAGCGTACGGATTTGTTGCTTTGTATTGATTTGTATGGTACTGCGTGCACTGGATCGGCATTTCTGCGCCTGAGACCCAAATTTATGCCGATGACGTCATCCGCAGCCGCGTCTATGGGTCAATTTATATATTTAGTGCAGAGTCAAAGCGCATCGAAACTAAGTATCAAAACTGAACATAGCAAATCCAACCTTAACTCCAAAGCGTTAACGCACACATTTCATATATACATTAATAACTAAATTGCCGATGCGGAATTCGAATGCAGTGGACGCACCCCATCGCCATTTCGTAAATGACGACGCTCCGTACGCTCCGATTCCCATGCAGTGGACGCGCAGCTTTATATTCTTCTGTGAGCTTTAGATATTACCGTGTAAACATTACGCGTTAACGCGAGGTCATATTGCCGCAATATTTTTCGTCGTGAGAACCTAACGAGTGTATAATCTCTATTTTTATATTAAAAAACTGAAAAGTTCGTTTGTTTGCTTTTGTTTGTTAACTTCGCTAATCTCATATGCTGTCCCACTGCTGGGCAAAGTCCCCCAAAATCTTCTCGATCAAACGCAACCTTAGACCAGTCTGGCTCGTATTTATCTAATTCTAATTTATCGTCTGGTACTCACAAATTACTGTACCGATTTTTATGAAATTTGGCACATAATATATGGTCGCTGTTATGCATTAGTGTCCTAACCCACAATTTTTTGACATGCAGTCTTGTTCTAAATCATCTAAAGAACATAACTGCATTCATAACTCAATGCACAATTTTTATGAGGGTTAGTACACGAATGCTTAACAGCGTCCAATTATAGAGTAGACCACGGAAAAGGTAAAGGATAACACTTTTTGCAGTTTCCGCTATTTTTTTTTACGCGGGCTTTATGTCTAGTATGCCATTCCAGCGACGCGCGACGCCGTTCTTGTCCGTCGTTCCGTCAAAACATTTGCGTCGCATGAGTCATGACTCGCGTCTGACGACGTAATCTTATCTTATATCTTTAAAGGAGTGAGCCCATTGAGACGGGCCGTGCCGGGGCTCAGCGTGCCGGGGCTCAGCGTGCCGAGGCTCATCGCAAAAATCCGCCTCCATACAATTTGTATGGAAGCGTATGCGCGTATTGCACACTGTGTCGGGGCGCAGCGGATTTTTCGTCAATGCGACAAGGCCCGTCAAGGCCCGACAAACCCGCTGCGCCCCGGCAACAGTGTGACCACACTTCACATAGATTTCCACTTTTTGGTAGATTTGAGGTCAAATGAATGACGATTTAGTAGTCCAAAATTGTTTGTAAATTTTAATAGAAGATCGATATTATATAACAAATCATATAAAAAATTAAAATGCATAATGAAGACTGTCCATATAAACATTTTAGTTTTATTTTAGTTTCAACCACGTAGAATACCTACATTGATTAATAAAGGTAGATTTTCGATAGAAGCTAAAACACGGTCTAGTAGATTTTAGTAGAATATAGCAACCATAGATAAAGTATTATAGTATAGATGTAGTCTTAGCCCTCGCTTAGTCATCGCGTGGCCATTTTGTGCTTACTTTCATACAAGTAGTGTGCGTTTATTTTCTTGAATATTTCTATTTGTCGATTATTTCGAAGCACATTGTGATATCTACAGGAAAGAAAGTCATTTAGTTCATGATATCGATAAACTAATAGTTCAAGTAATGAGAATCCGTAAACACACGTAAAAAGCTATGCAATTTTTATAGCCAAATTATTAATTGATGTGACATTTTTAGCACTAATGCCTTACATAGCACGAATAAGGGATTAATAAACTTATAAATTATCTTTTTAGCTTACAAAAATACCGATTGAAAAGCCCAAAAAACGTTGTTCAAAACTTACGTATTTAATGTTAAATCCACGTGTTTGAGGCATTCTTTGGCCATTCTTATGGTTTATTATTTAGCGGAACTACAAAACTCAACAATATCTAACATCAAATGTTCACTAAAAACCTTTATTAACACTTTTATTACTTGAAATATGCAGACCGACTCCTTTGTTATGTCCTAGTAAGTAGGACATAACATTACACGATTTTGACGCTTATACACCGATATATGGCTCTCTCCAGTCTATAATACCTCAATGATAGCAACGTTTTTGAT
This sequence comes from Aricia agestis, assembly GCF_905147365.1. Taxonomy (NCBI): domain Eukaryota; kingdom Metazoa; phylum Arthropoda; class Insecta; order Lepidoptera; family Lycaenidae; genus Aricia; species Aricia agestis. The sequence continues at coordinate 6,114,101 of NC_056406.1, read as the reverse complement.
ATATCGAGTCACGAGTGATTTAAGAGTGGTCACACTGGAGCTATCCGAAGTACTCAAAATCCGTCAATGCGATGCGGCCCGGCCCGGCAATAGTGTGCTATAGTGCATTTTGCACTGCGCTGAGCCCCGATCCGCCCCGGCAAGCCCCGGCACGCGCCGACAAACTGTGCGCGTACCTTAAACGAGCAATTCTTGTATATATATATGTTACCGGCCAAACCCGATTTCAGGACAAACCAGTTTTGCCTAGGCTCAACTAGTTCTTCCTATACGCGATAGAATTAACTGGTATGGGCTCGTTCAAACTAATTTGTCCTTAGCCTGATAGGACAGACCAGTTTAGGCTAGGCCAAACTAGTTGGTCCTAATATCAATACGCACACTCTAGGATAAACTAGTATGGCCTAGTCTAAACATCGTAGTATATCTAGAAAGTGAAAATAAATGGATAAACTGAATAAAATACTCCGTGATTGGAAAAATAATCATTTTTATAAAAGTAGCAGCTTTCATTTTCTTAGCCTGTTTCACAAGATTTTGTGCTGCAGTTGTTCTAGCTCTATGAATGTCTATTTCAGATGAATAAAATTTTTCTTTGTTCAGCAACGTTATCATCACTGTCTTCTGTCAGGGTAACATTGCGATCCTCTTCTATTACCTTCCTTAAATCATCTTCATCCTGAATATTATTTATGATTTCTTGCCGCAAAGAGGAAGTCTAAAGTCCTACTCTGTGTTCTATTCCAAATAATGCCCTATATGGCGATTGCTTTATCCCTGAAGAGTAAGTGAGGTTTTTCATGAACTGAATATAATATTATGTCAAGCCTTATTTCGTTGAAATGTTGTCCTTCATCCAAGAGACTATCATATTCTCTATATTATCTTGATTGGCACGTTCAACAGAGCCCTGGCTTTGACTGTGCCTGGGTTTTCCGTGTACAATTTAGAGTTCGGGCCACAGACTGGCAAGACCAATGACCCCGCTATTTTTTTTAGACTGGGCCATACCAGTTTATCCTAGAGTGTGCGTATTGATATTAGGATCAACTAGTTTGGCCTAGTCTAAACTGGTCTATCCTATCGGGCTTAGGACAAATTAGTTTGAACTAGGCTATACTAGTTAATCCTATCGCTTATAGGAAGAACTAGTTGAGCCTAGGCAAAACTGGTTTGTCCTCAAATCGGGTTTGGACGGTAACATATACATACGTATTTATAATTGAAATCTCGGAATCGGCACCAACGATTTTCATGAAATTTAATATATAGGGGGTTTCGGGGGCGATAAATCGATCTATCTAGGAATCATTTTTAAAAAAAAATATTTTATTCGTGTTTTAGCTAGTGTTATTAATGAGACTTATAAAACATGTATGTATGTTTAAGAACAAGGAGCAATGGTTTTGCTCTTGTTGATTACCCTTTAAAAATTTTTTAATAGATTATAATTATCCAATATAATATTGACTCAATAATTTAATTATTTATTTTCAGTGAACGATCCAAGTTCGTGGCAGAATCCTCTTCGGGCCGTCGCGCAATACGACTACCAGGCGACATCCCCACAAGAAGTCAGCTTCAACGCCAACCAAGTACTGACCCTGGCGCCCCAACACCTTCAAGGCCAATACTGGAACTCCGGCTGGCTGATGGCCACCACGGACAGACAGCACGCAGGCCTAGTCCCAGTCAACTACATCAAAGTCATCAAACCAACCAACCAATTAGAAAGTAATGTTACCAACGAGAAAATAGAGAGTGATGCTAGTAAAAATAATCCAGAACCAGTACATTTTGATAAATATTATGCAGATGAATTATAATTTTTAAAGATGATTAAAGGCTGTTTTGGAGTCGCCTAATGGTAATAGTCAATTTACATTGCAAAGAAACCCTTCAAATTTAGAACAGGTAACTTGAAATTTACGTTAAGTAGATAATAATATATTTGTTACTAGGTGTCCCGCGCGGCTTCGCCCGCGTAAATTAGGAATTTTACAGAAACCGTACATTTTCCCATAAAAAATATTTCCCCCGTTTTTCCCACATTTTCCTGAGTTTCTTCGGTCGTATTAGTCTGAGCGTGATAATATAATATAGCCTATAGTCTTACTCGATAAATGATCTATCTAACACTGAGATAAGTTTTTAAATCGGACCTGTAGTTCCTGAGATTGACGCGTTCAAGCAAACATACTCTTCAGGTTTATAATATTAGGTAGCTATAGATTTTTTTAAATTATCGCTTGACAAACTCGAGTCTCGATCTAAAAGACTATGAAATGGTATAATATGGTAGTGCTGATGATGATGATGAATGTAATTTGCATAGTAACATATGCTTTCTGTTCTTAAAACAACGCCGAAACTCCCAAACATGTATCTATAAAGAATCAGGAGTTTTCTCAGCACCTTCCGGCCACGGTATACCAGGTATATTATCTGGGTGCAAAATCTTACTTGTTGGTAGCATATGCTTAGAATACTTCTCACGAAACCGAAGTCACCACATGTTTCCCTATAAGTTTTGAGGAGTTCCCTCGATTACTTATGGATCCTTCATCAGATCACCACTTTTGTGAATATAATAAAAAATTGGGATGATACCCTATATTATAAAAGAAAAATTTTGAAAATTGGTTAACAAACGGCGGAGTAATCGTTTAATATAAGAAAACGAACATAACACCTCCCCCATTTTGAAAGTCGGTTAAAATTGTAGCCTATGTGTTATTCTGATGTATAAGCTATATTATTGTAAAGTTTCATAAAAATCCGTTCAGTAGTTTTTGCGTGAAAGAGTAACAAACATCCATACATCCACACATCCATACATCCAAACAAACTTTCGCCTTTATAATATTAGTAGGATAAATATTTTATCTCGTATTATAGTCACTGCGGTCTGCGACTAAGTAAACATTTTTAGCGAGAGTTTTGCATGAAGCAAGACTCTTGCATAGTCAGTCTTGGTCTTGCATTTGTTACAAGACCAATACCAATTTTGCTCATCACTACGCGTCGCCGACGGCGGCTGCTGGCGGCCGCGCGTCACTTCCAGAGCCTACACTGGTATTGCTGTACCATAGTAATTAGCTTCTCTTCAGTATCCATTTTTTTTTTTGCAATACGATTTTTTCATTTTTAAATATAATTTCTGACAACACAACGGCCTATCCTGTCGCTAGAACATAGAAAACTAGCGCGTGCGGCGGGGGGAGCCAACGCAAAGAGCGCGCGGCACCTCGCGGCGTCGCGCGTGGACGCAGGCAGCCGCGATCACTTTCTGTCGAATAACGCGCGGCCGCCCGCGGTGGTTCGCGTCACCGCGGGCAGCCGCGCAACCTTTTTGAAGTTTTCAAGCGATACTAGTAATTATGAAGTATGTAAATAAAGTTTAAAATTATTTTACACCGAAAGTGCTAGCCGCGTCGCTGCCGGCCACTACCATTCCGGTTTGAATCGGACCTAAGTTTTGTTCGACGTTTGACATTATGTCGGATTATTTACTGTATGTACTAGTAGTGCCCTCTGCTGCGACCTTTGCGTAATATTCCCATTCAATGTATTTTATTTAAAGTTTAGTTACTTATTTAAAAATGCCGCGCTTTGCGTTATTTAAAAATAAAGTAATACTCAAAGTAAAGTTCAGTTATTTAAAAATGCCACGTCACGTTGCAATATGAACTGACTAAATGACGAATAGCTTATCCGGAACTTTTGTCTCTTATGCTGCGGCATATATGCGTAGTGCTTCTGCGTGTATCGTCCAATGGTATCATCTCATAGCACGAAGCTTCGTACGATAGACGCATGTGCGGCCGCGGCATTAGAGAGACTAATTTCAGAGTAAGTTATTCGCGACTAGGCGATTGTGAAGCAAACCCTTAAAATCGGGTCGGCAACTTTACTAGTCAGTATAAAAATTATTGAATTGGCTTAAATTAACTCACGCGCCCACGTCGAAAATATACAGTGTGTAACAAAAATAAGTGATAATACTTTAGGGTGTGTACGTGTTCCTTGTAGAGTAGTTCACTGTGAAAGTAGCAGTTCTGAAAGACGAAATTTTTTTTTTACTTTTGTATGGGCAAGGGTCCGAGCGTCACGAGTTTCCCCATACAAAAGTGAAAAAAAAATTAGATCTTTCAGCGCCGCTACTTTCACAATGAACTCTCAACAAGGAATACGTACACACCCTAAAGTATTATCACTTGGTTTTTGTTACACCCTGTATAAAGTCCAAAGAGTTTTGGACATTATACATTTTCGAATAATAAATAACTAAATCAGTAATTTATTTCTTTGTCCTATCATTTCACTTTCATCAACTATTATGACACGATTTGCGTAATGAGTAAATTATAACTAAAATCTAAAAGCTATATTTTATTACTACTGTAACTTTATCTCAAACGAGTGTATTCATTCCATTTGCTAATACTAACTAGCATTATTTTTTTAATATTCTTACGTTTGTTTTTAAGAGTGTGCTAGCATAATAATATTATAAAAACGTTACACGCAGAATGCCTCTGCATACTAATTTGATTTTTTGAATATATCATATTAATTATTAGGCATGGGATTGGTGAACAGTCTTTAAAATGTAAGGGCAGTAAGAAGTAAGTAAAGCCAATAGAAAAATGGTTATAGAAACCACACATTGGACAGTCTTCTACCGCACTCAAAGACGAATATTATTTACTTAAAACTGTAATTAAAAATGAAATTTTTGAGATAAAATCTGTTCATTTAAATACAATCAAGTAACTATTATTTGTCTCTGAGTGCAGCAGTTACTACTTACTACCTATTTTGTTACTTGTAATATTTTCTTTTTATTATAAGGGGATGATTCATGAATACCGTTATGTATGCATAATATTGTTATAATATTGTAAAATATTTCAATAAGGTAGAGTTAGTTCCATTGTAAGTATAAGGTACATTAATTGTAAAAATGCCTTAATTAATGTATGTATTTTAATATTGAAATTATTGCCAATGTTATGTACCTATTATATTGTGTTTTATTTCTCTTTCTCTGGGAACTGTTACTTTTTATTTATATAGTCTTATAGACTGATAATGCATTTTTCTTTTAATACGTAAGCTCTCTCAAAATCATTGTCCAGTTGAAATAAAATATATTGCTATAAATATATTTCTTCCTATTTATTTTTAATTAATTTAATTCTTCAAGCCCCATAAGAGCACCGGTGATCGCGACAACAATAGCATTGCCTGGAATCTGCGATCGAAGTATTAAAATTCCTTGTGCGAGCCTGGAAATTGGAGGTTAAATTATTATTAGGCTGATTTCAGTCTAACGCTGACTGTCGGCGCTGATGGCCTGATATGGTTGAAATTCTAGGAAGTGTTTTGGAATAGCGCGTAGCAGTCTGTGCTGACACTTCATAATTTCAGTGTCGGCGACCGGCGTGACACTAAAATCAGCCTTAATGTCTAAACACACTAGGCTGAATTACGCCGGTGTAATTTCCGTGGCCGACATTACGTTCAGCCGCATCCGTCTGATACGAGTTACGACACACTATAAATTACGCGAGCAGAAATCACGCGGCGGAATTTTAAAATTCTCAGATGTAATGTGTGTTAACGCTTTGGAGTTAAGGTTGGATTTGCTTTATTCGGATATTGCTTTTTGATATGTTCGGTTTTGAAAAACATTACTGCCGAACCGCTGCCGAACTTTACGCTCGAGTCTCGACTCGGCTTGACGGAAGTTCGGCTCGCGACGAAATTTCGCCATAGTGTGTCGTCCATCGTGTTCTGTCCGTATTTTGTATGCGTTTGAAACGCGGCAGAATTTACGCCGGCGTAATTCAGCCTAGTGTGTTTAGACACTTATCCTTGAAGCTCGAGCATATTCTACAAGACATTATACAATTTGATGGTAAGCAGCCTGCAGCCGCAAAAAATAATAAAGAGTATAGTGTGTTAGTAACAAATAGGCTTCGTAACTATTGGACTTATTTGGAGGAAATTTAACAACTCTGTTGACCATTAGAATTTCCTTCTTGGAACTTGAAAATATCGTTAATTCACCTTATTTTTGTAAATAAAAATAACTGATATGTTTTTGTTTTTATTGTAAAGTCATTAGTCTAAATTTACAAGTAAGGTTCGGGGAATTCAAACGTGACTTCACGCCCCGTGAGCTTCTTGTATACTGACTGGAAGGTGTCGACCTGAAACAAGGAATTCGTGATTATTTTTATAAACTTACTAGCTAAACTGGCAAACATTGTTTTGCCATATAAATTATTTCTAGTATGTATCAATATAAAAAGTAGGTAAAACCTATTCTCAGGCCTTACGAATGTACCATCGAAGAAATTGATTACTAGGCAGTTGACAGACCAACGTCATTTGGTCGGATCATGTCAATTCAATGTCAATTGTGATCTGTTGGCTGAGTTTGACGTAACGAGACCAAATTACTTAAGGTTCGCCATCTGCCTAAATTGGTTAAGCCGTTTTGGAGGAGTTCGCGCACACACTGTGACACAAGAATTTTTATATTAGAAGTTAAAATTATTAAAATCGTGTGACATTCAATAAAATATATCTAAATACAATCCGTTAGTATAAGCTTAAATACACCTGCAACTGAATTGATATTGATTAAACATTTTATGGAGATATTTCGAGTCCCTGGAAATAAGTTTTTGTAATAGAAAAAAATATGATGGTATCCAAACTTTACAGTTTACACAAATCAGCACAGCGGATATAAGAAGAATATTTGTACTTATAAGAACATTTATACAACACATAAGCTGTTGCATCTTGACTGCCCTATGTGATACATCATACTTCAAATGATGGATAATATAACGACACATTGTTTGCATACAAAACCTAGCCTAATAATACTAGAATTTAGATTCCCAAACTTATTTTCTGTACTGTACACTTAGAGAATACATTATATTTAGCGCCCCCATTGTTCTCTAAATCTCTACTACTTAATTACTTTCTTGTTGAAATTAATGGGCTTTTGTCACACATTTTACAAAAATAAATACAAAATGGCAAATGCTAAATTTAAAATTAGTCATTTTCAAACCATATTATTTTTACCATTACCACCAACTTAATTTACATTCCAGAATTTTCTCCAATCCCATAATTCCGGGGTCTTTGTTTAACAAAATATTAGGTCCCTACATATGTACATGGCGTTTTGTTGTACAGGCCACTTTGATCTCAAATATCTCCTCTTTGGTTAAGAATTCCAAATTCAAATTTATACATATAACTACATATTCATTTATTTGGTATATTTCAGTTTCCAAAACAGTCATTCATTTGTTTTTTTCTTGATTATTTTTTCTTTGGAGTCGTTCATATCGCACAATGGAAAAATTGAAATATCGCTTTATTTACGAATATGAGTTCTACCGTGGCACGAGTGCTGCAGAAACAGCTCGAAGAATTAACAATGTGTATGGCGCTGGTGTCGCAAAAGAAAACACGTTTTGGTTTCAACGTTTTCGTTCTAAAAATTTCGACCTTCAGAACAAGCACTGTGGACGACCCGAGACCAAAATGAATAATGAACAATTAAAGGCTATTGTGGAAGCGGATCCATCGCAAACCACTTCAGAGTTAGAGCCTGTCCACCGATGAGGCGTTTTACGCGCATATCCGAGATACTAGAGCTGAGCATTTCTAAAAAAAAATGTACTTTCTATCTAAGGGGGATATTAGATTATCATATATATTTGATCTGAGATCATTGAGACAATGATATTGGATAATGTTAATATAGACATATGATTCGTTTCTTCCTTGATCATAGATTTTTGACATTTGCTGAGAGATTGGATCCAATACGGTCATAGAAATAGGTGTTGCCAGTTATTTAATATAAAAAAAGAGTTTTTAATTTCTTGTACGTTAATATGTTTCAAATAATGTAATGTAATTATTTTTCTAATTATATACTTGGATAATCTTGCTGAAATAACAAAAAACAAGCCATATTAAAAATGACGATGTCTTTTGACAAATCGAATTCTCTGAGATCTAGTAACCCTGACGTCAATACCTGTCAGCGTTAGCACTCTCCATTGGCTATTGAAACCACATATGACGTAAAATAGGATCAATGATATATGATAGTGTAATATGCAGATATGATCAAATGATCATATATATTGAATCCTATATATGATCATAGAAATGATCCAATATAAATGATAATGTAATACCCCCCTTAATCTTTGTCCCACATTTTAAAATATGTTTTTCTATAAATAATATAGACCATTACCCATTTCTATTAAATTATTAACGAAGTAAGTTAAATAAATTCAGAAAAAATCATTTACAAATTAGAATTACATTAATAAATTATTAACTATAAAAATATTTTGAAAATCGATCTAACCTAGTCGTATGAAAAGTGAAGTGTCCCAATTTCATACCTTCCCAAACAATTGATTGTATTTGTAAGGCCTTGCGGATATTTTTGAAACAACTTATGTATTTAGTTTAAAAAAAATATTTGGTCATATTAGAACAAATTTATTTAATAAATAATGTTTTTATTGTATCGCGGAAAAAGTTCCTCTTTGAAATTCCTTTTTTGTGAGTTGTGACCATATTTTTTAAAATTTTGCAGTCTATTTCGGTATAAATATGTTTTAATATAATGGCAAAATTATTGTTAAGCTCGGTATTCATCTTATTTTCGTTTTAATATTTCTTTTACGTTCCACGTGCGCGAACAGAAGGTTGTCTATTAGCGTAGTGGTCCAAAAAATATCCAGTCTTTGTTACCCAAGAGCGTTTCTTGGTAAGCTCTAATATTATTATTATTATATAATTTTATCTTGCCAAGGGATGTTTCCGAGTCCATTGTAAGTGGCTGCTGAATCCCTCCCAGCGTTTTACGCGCGTATAACGCGCGCAATACGCCTCATCTGGACAGGCTCGAAATTGAAATGCGCGTATGGAGTCCATACGCGCATTTCAAGTCCATACTATGGACTATGCGCGTGAATCGCCTCATCTGGGCGGGCACTTAGCAGCAGGCTTTGGTGTAAGTAATAAAACTGCTTTAATCCACTTGAAGCAAATTGGGAAGATAAAAAAGTGGGTACCTCATGAGTTGAGTGAAGCAAACCAGAAAACACGCGTCGACTGCTGCGTTACATTGCTCAACTGACACAATAATGAAGGGATTTTAAATCGGATCATTACTTGTGACGAAAAATGGATCCTTTACGATAATCGGAATTCGGAAGGGTTCGTTGCAATGGCTGTCCCCTGGAAAATCTGCCAAATTCTGCCCTAAGGGAAAACTGACTCAGAAAAAGTTACTTGTTTGGTGGACTAGTGCCGGTGTCGTTCACTGCAGCTTTCTAAAATCTGGCCAAACTGTTACGGCAGATATCTATTGTCAGCAACCGCAAACCACGATGGAAGAACTAGCTGCTAAACAACCAAGGCTGGTCAATCGCTCTAGGCCACTGCTGCTTCAGGATGACGCTAGACCACACACTGCACAACAGACGAACGCAAAACTGGAGGAGCAGCAATTGGATTGTCTGTGACATTCACCGTACTCCCCGGACCTTACTCCAACAGATTAGCATTTTTTTTGGAATTTGGATAACTTCCTACAAGGAAAAAAATTCTACTCTAATGTGGCAGTCCAAACTGCATTTAAAGAATTTATTGACTCTCGTCCCTCCATTTTTTTTTGGTAAAGTGATCAACGAACTACCCTTAAGATGGCAAAAATGCATTGATAACAATGGTACATACTTTGATTAATTAAATATTATACAAAAAAAAAATCGACTTTATATTCCTCCCATACAAAACGCAATTTCATATGTAAGGACCTAATATTATAATATTCTAAGTCACCTTGAAAAATTGCATGCCAAAAAATTTAAACGCAAAATGCATCCAGAATGAAATTACAAATCCCAAGCTGGAAATTTTTGTTTAACAAAATATTATATTCTAAGAATTCGCCTCCAAAACTTCCTAGCCAAAATTTAAAATTTAAAACTAATGTGAGGGAATAGATGCATTTAATTTAAAATGCATCCAGATGAAATGAAATTACAAATCACCTTTAGGCCTTCGCCCACAAGGGGGTATTATCATCACCGACTTTGAGTTAAAACTTAATCTTACCTTGTGTTCAATAGTGGTCTGCTGGTTCTTGTCGAGATGCACTTTGATGAGCTGGGATCCGTCCAGCTTGACTCGGATGCGCTTGCCCACAATTTCAGCGGGGAACACCAAGTCTTCCAAAATAGCGTCATACACTGAGGTCAAAGTCCTGAAATAGGCAGAAGAAATAATAAATAAATGCTCACTAGAAAAGTGTAAGACCGACATAAACAGTTTATATGGACATGAATAATTAAATATTTTTAACTCAAAAATCTTAATTTTCGATCTATCCTTTACACAAGCAAAATAGAATGTATCATACATTTTGCCAACATTAACCCCATGGCCTCTATGCCAAAAGTTTTATTAAATTTTTCCTATTTGATGCTAATAATTAATTTTGGCTAAACATCTACCACTTTACCAAGAAAAATAATAACTATCAGACACTACCATAAACTCACAGTATGTATCACACAGCACAGTATAACACGGTCAAATTAACTTGACACATCGCTGGAATGCAATAACCTACCCGCTTCATAATGATGTCATCAAACCATGTCAAGTTAATGTGACTGTGTTATAAATATCACCATTCACTTGACAGCAAGTGTTATTCTTCTTGTGGAAGTTACAATGTTTATACATAATACAATATATAAAATATAATCAGCTTCCAGGAATTTAGACATGAAGCTTTGATTGCAAACCTCCAACCTTAAACCAAAGGATTAGCGGTACCAATTATATATCACATTGGATGTGCAGTAAATAAATGCAACAGCACAATAATTTTGTACAGTTCAATCTTTTTGTTTACATTCAGATTCATGATCAACTGAATCAGAGTATATTATTTGGTCTAAAATCTCAGCATCCTTACCTGGACCTAGGCCTCTTCTGCTTATTAGCAACGCGGGTCTTGTGGCTGGGCTTGGGCAGGATTTTGCGGTCACCAATGAACACGACGTGTTTGCCACTGAACTTCTTCTCAAGCTCACGTACTAGTCTGATTTGGATCTTTTGGAATGCCTTCAGTTTAGGCATTGGTACATAGATAATGATGGACTGAAAAACAGAAATGTTTAATTGGAATTTGTTGCATAAAAAATATAAAAAAAACAACATCATTTCACTATTATTTTTTTTTATATTGATTTTTTTTTTGTATCCCGAATAATATTCTACCTACATCACTACTGTTTTCATCATATAGGCTAGAACAGTTACCTTTTTGTTGTGGAGTTCAATTTCCTTAGCTTTTGTAATGTAAAGCTCCCTGAGTTGAGCTTTTAAGTCCGAGTTGGTCTCCAACTCGACCAACGCTTGCGAGATCGAGGTCTCGAAAGCATCGGGCTCAACGGCGCTGGCCTTAATGATTTTCGTACTCATCTGGAAAACCAATAAATTGAATATGAAGCACTAAGGTCTACAATTTTTAGGTTATATTTCCATACGTAAGTAAAACGATCGCAAAGTACTTTTATGACTATTAACACTTTTAAAATGAAGCCACTATATTGTTTCAAGCCTTTTTGCACAACACATTTGATATTATCAGTATTTTAACACTTTTAGCTTCAATAACATTGGTGGACACATAGAACACAAGTTTTGTACCGCAGAATATCTTATCAATCTTTACCATAAAACGGTCTGTAATATACTTGTTAAATTTCTAGATTTATATTTATCTTTAACACAATGAGATTTTACAGAAATATCCTGAAATATAATATTTGTTTCAAAAAATATGAAGCTATATCCACCTTGAACACTACCCGGGAGCGAAAGAGATGGAAACAATTTTGACAGGTGACAGCTGTCGATCGGTGCTGTCAACAATTTAACTGCTTCTTCTTTTATTTATCTTTTAATTTCATATTTTGCCACTTTATGATAAGTACTATCAAGAAACTAGAAAGTGCGCACTGCGGGCGCAAAAATTTTCTAAACGTAAGATTCACTGATTCACGCTTAAAAAGTAGTTTCTTTTCTTTATATTTTCACAGCGAACGCTTATTACATTTATATTATATTACCACCTTGCATATTTTTATCTCAAATCTATAAAGTTCTGATAATATTTTTAATATTTTCTTGACAGTCTATTCGTATTTATTTCAATCAATAGAAAACATATAATCAATTATAAATCTACCAAACCATACGAGTTACGACTTACGAGTTACAACATAAAAATAAAGGGTATTCAACCTTACACATTTAAACGAGACTTATGAACGAGGCAGGAAAGTGGTCGGAGTGGCTTAAAATGCAACTGGGTTACTGGGCAGTGTACGGGATATCAGACAAATGGGCGTGTCTATATAGTTACAGAGTATTCTACCGAGTACTGACTACCGACCGATCGGGGGATGGGGCAAACCACGGGCAAACCTACTACAAAAAACTAGATGCAACAGCATCTAGTTTTTTGTAGTAAATTAGAGAGAAACTAGGTTGGAGCAAATTGGAGCAAACATTGGAGACTGGACTTAACCACCATATTGAAAAAAAAGTTACTTTCATTTGTCATATTATGAAATGTCAATGTCAAACAATGTCAAATGTCAATTTGTGTCGCTAGGTGTCGCTGTATGTGAAAAAATTTAAATTTTATTTACGAAATAATTTTGCCGTCTTTTATCAAATTTTTAACACTATGCTTTAAAAACTTTAGGACTTATTATGGAAGTGTGCAAATAATATTATAAAATTCATTTACTAAAGATGATGAATTAAAATATATAAAAAAGTACTTCAGAATGATTGTTATCTATATTGGATACGATATCCTAGTGTTTATTTATAGTGAATAAACCTTTAAATCCGTAGTAAAAATGGGTGGAGACACATTAAACGAAGATAAACGCATGTAAGTCATAAAGAGTTTGTTAACAACCCTTAATATAAGTAATATAGTAGACCGATAAAGTAAAATTCATTTGCAAAATATTAAATAGATAAAATTTTAAAATATTAGGTTGGGTAAAGTTTCTTTGAATTTTATACAAAAACTAGCTTTTGACTGCAGCTTTGCTCGCAATAATAAGATGCAATCTTTCATTCCCTATTTTATCCCCTTAGAGATGGAATTTAACAAAATACTTTCTTAGGGGATGCCTACTTCATAGTAGCTTTATGCATGCAAAGTCTCAGCCCGATCGGTTTAAGATTGACAAAGTTTCATACAAACTTTCATCCCCTATATTAACCCCTTGGGTAAAGAATTGATCAAAACCCTTTCTTAGCTAATGCCTACATCATAAGATCTACCTGCATGCCAAATTTCAGCCCAGTCCAGTGGTCCATCCAGTGGTTTAGGCTGTGCGTTGATAGATTACTATGTCAGTCAGTCAGTCACCTTTAAGTTATATTATATTTAGATTCAAAAGGTGTTTTTTTATAAAGTTTATTTACATTTAAGTAAATGATTTGACTAAAGTATGAAGGTGCCATTTTGTTGCATAACTTTTGCCATCTTGTACATAGTGATGTGATCCCATGACTACAAACATTTTGGGACTTCCGATCAAAGAACTATGACAAGTCCCAAAATTTTGTTTGTTTTTGGTTTTGGCAGACCTCTCTTGATGTTAACCTGACACTGCCATACTAATTCTAATTTTTAAGTAGTTATTGCTGAGAATGCTGAGGTAATTATTGTATTTAAATTACTAAATACTGTTGCGCTGCATTTCTTGATATTTCTAAGTATTTGACAGAGTCTGGCATGAACTGCTTTATAAATTAAAAAAAACTACTTCCAAACTACACTATTACCTCTTCATAAAATAATATCTCGCTGACAGATACTTCTACGTCAAGCAAGGAGAATCATTAACCAAACTATAAAAAAATTACGCAGGAGTACCCCAGGAAAGTCTCCTTGGTCCGAGTCTATACCTAATATTTACTTCAGACTTACCTCTGTCAGATGGTGTATTTTGCCTTGTCCCTCGACTTTGTTAATTTATTTTGTTGAGATAAATAACTTTTAACAGAATATATTAATTTAAGTGAAAAAAGTATATGTTTAAATACATATATAAATTGTCGTCTTGTTGTTACTTACTTTACTAAATAAAAAACTTACGAAGGTTTTAAAGTATTGAAAACCATCATATATACCTGTCCCCTTCCCAACTACGATCAGATAATGATTGATTTTTAAAAATATCCGGTATTGGAAGTGATTTCTATACATAATTTAAAATCTCAAAAGTCAAATGTATCAGTTGAAAGTATCAATTATATATTTTTATATGTAATTTCTTTTAAAAATTAATTTGAATTTAAAACGAAAATTTTAGTCTTCCGGAAGATTCCGCTTTGTGACTGCTCGTTTTTGCAAAAATTCTTCTAATACTAGAAAGTATTCGGCACGATCTGGCAATTCAAGGTCTTTTTGTTTTTACTGGCAAACCAACTAGTGACAAGCGCGGAAATGTTGTTGAAGTGCAGGTGTTTCAATTTTTTTGTTCAGGTATGTGACCAAGTTTTACTGTTATTAATCACTTTTCTTTGATAATTTAACAATTAATTATCAAAGAAATTGCAATTTACACATTGCAAAAAAAATTGCAATGTGTAAACAATAACTTGTTTACACATTGCAAAACTTGTATAGTATTTGATACCAAAAATGTATTAGTGCTAAATAAGATGGTTAATTTTTAAACAATTTAAAACAACAAGAAGGTAGCATTATGTGACCTCCGTTGGGTGACTTTTTCTATGGTCATTTTTGATATTATCAGGAAAATGCCTTAAATTCCGCGTTCTTTTTTGTTTTTTTGTATAATAAACTATATTTCCTATAACATTATAGAAAAAAAGAAAAAATTGACATAAAAATTAAAATGAAATTTTATACCCCGTACACGTTTTCTTGAAATTGCCCATTGATCGACACCTTCGCAGACGACACGGCCGCATTGGCTGTTGATGACGATCCGACACAAGCAAGTCGCATACTGCAACAATCGCTGGATCACTGGCGTATATAAAGCTTTGATAAGGGGGGGTGGGTCCCTAACGTAAAAAAGGGGCCAAGTGCGAGTTGGACTCGCCCATGAAGGAGGACGTGGGAGAGCCTTGCTTCGGTACGAATGGGCCGGCTCGACCTGAGAAATATCACGGGCTCAAAGAAAACCGACGTGAAGCAGCGCTTGCGCTGTGTTTCGCCGAGTGAGTGAGTTTACCGGAGGCCCAATCCCGTCCCCTATTACCCTAGTCCCTTTTAAAAGGCCGGCAACGCACCTGCAGCTCTTGTAATGCTGCGAGTGTCCATGGGCGACGGAAGTTGCTTTCCATCAGATGACCCGTTTGCTCGTTTGCCCTCTTATTTTATTAAAAAAAAAAGCCTAAATACTAGTGTCCGACCGAAGGTCTATTTTTGGCCGAAGCCGATTAATCGGTAATCGCCACAACCTTCGGCCGAAGCCGAAGCCGAAGGTTTATAATCTTAATCTCGACTCTCAGTAATTAATTTTGTTCAAAATTGTCTACAAGCTACAATGAATATTAAAATTATTTCAAAACTTCAATATTGAAGGTTTACCTCTATATTGACTGTTTCATAAAGAAGTTGATTTAGAAGTAGCTTATGATTTTGTGATTTATTTATTAATTATTTGTAGTTTGGTTAAGGAATGACTCAAAGGAGGACTATTGAGTGCGTGAGCGGGACTAAGCGATTTCTACTGGAAGTTATTCAAGGTGCTTAGGAACAAAACATACTAAAAGTCCTGACGTCTAGGAGGTGAGCCGAAGGGAAGGGAGGGTGACAAAAGTCTGAATTTTTAGTTTTTGGCTAATACCTTAAAAACGATGCGTTGTGGCAATAAAGTTCTATAACGAAATAAAAGCTTATTCAATTGTCTATAACTATAATTCTATATAGTTTTTCCAAATTCTCATCCATTTTTTTAACTACACGCTCTAGAAATTTCAGAATCGCTCTCAGGCATCTGCCTGACAGACATTAGCCGCTGCTACAATCCCTGGTGCAGTGACAAAATATATTATTGTTTTAGTGAAGCCTCAGGCGCTGGTAAGTCGCCTATCGTCCTTGGCGTCAAGAAATTGCCTACATTTTTCCACCCTCACTCTTGAGGGGTCAGCTCATTCCCGAATGTTTTTATACATTTAACTAAGCAGGCTAACAATTAGTGTATGTTCCATCTAATGTTAACTGGTTAGTGGTTACCGTAATGCCTTGCGTCGTCTGCAACACCAGGGGTGCTACTGGTGCGTTGCCGCGTCAAGGTTTGTAGTGAGAGGATGGGGGGATGTGCTTACAGCCCTCTCACTTACTGAACGAAGCATAGAAGCGGTAAAGCTACTATTCAATCAGAATTTGAAAGGAATATTTAAAAATAAAACACTTTTTATTTTCACTTTTCCTGAGCGAGTAGTTCGAAAACGGATGAGAATTCGGAAAAAATGTATAGAATTAAAAAAAAAATAGTTTTTTCATTGTAGAACATTTTTGCTACAACGCGTCGTATTTTAGTTATTAGCCAAAAACCAAAAATTAAGACTTTTGTCACCCTCCCCTCACTCCTGCTCACCTCCTAGACTTAAGGACTTTTAGTATGTTTTGTCCCTAAGCACCCTGAATAAGTTCCAGCAGAAATCACTTAGGTTCCAGCTCACGCATTCTACAACTACTTTATTGACTGTACTATTGTAAAAAATAATAATTTCTTTATTAGTTCACAAATAACAATAATTACACCAATCAATCAGTCTTTGTTTTACTCGACTAGACCGAACTAGACCCTACCCTCTCCATACACGACCGGTCCATCGCGTCGCTCTCTCACGATTCACATAGTCTTTCGTAACAGTTCGTTCAATTTCGACGGTTGCTCAGACCTTCGGCAAAACCTTCGGCTTCGGCCGGGTTTTAGGCCGAAGGTTTCGCTGAAGATGGTTTTTTTGGCAGAAGGCTTCGGCAGCCGAAGCCGAAGCCGAAGCTTCGGTCGGACACTACTAAATACCTACTCTGCCTACGGACATGCTCCACGGTATAATAATTATTATTATATTGTTAATAGAAAAAAAAATGCATGTACCACGCTGATGAATATCGGTGGGTACATATTATTATATTGTCGATTGGACAAGTAAGATGGATAGTAATAGGGGGGGGGGGTCCGGACCCCCAGGACCCCCCCCCCCCCCCCCTTATGTACGCCCATGCGCTGGATAAGATCACAGAATAGTTAAAGAATTGGCGAACAAAAGCTAACGAATCTAAATCGGCACAGGTAACCTTCGCAGTGTGGGTGGGCAGTTTTCACGACTCAATGCGTGAAAACTGCCCACCCATAACTCTATATCTGGATCGATGCTTGACCTGGAAAAAACATATAAAGAAAAGCTCTTGGTATCCAACTAACAAAAATGTACTCACTGCTTGGCAGCAGCTCACAGCTATCATTAGAGAACAAACGACTAATTTATAAATTAATCTTATCCAATCTGGACATATGGATTACAGCTCTTTGTACAACCTCAAATTAAAATCTAGAAATACTTCAACAAGAGAAAAACCCCTAGAGACTTATAGGGAAAGCCACAATTAGAGGGAGCAGCCACTGGGCTAGCCGACCCTACAAGATTAATAAAAATAAATAAAATCGGCCAGGTGCGAGTTGGACTCGCGCACAATAGAGCAAAAATAGGCTGAATTGTGTTTTTTTTGTATGGGAGCCCCCCATAAATAATTTCGTTTATTTAAATTTTATTATAAACTAGTTATAAATAATTATTCTTAGTACTCGTAAGTAGTTCTTAGTAAGTTAGTAAGTACTTACAAATAAAACTCAGTTTTTCGTGAATATTTCAATGTATTGCCGTTATTGATATCAAGCAAAAAATAGCAATAAAATGACGTTTGTTGTATGGGAGCCCCCCTTAAATATTTAATTTATTTTGTTTTTAGTATTTGTTGTTAAAGCGGCAATAGATAATATACACATTACACAATCTGTAAAAAATTCAGAAGTCTAGCTATAGCGGTTCTTGATTTACAGCCTGGAGACACACAGACAGACAGACGGACAGACATCGAAGTCTTAGTAATAGGATCCCGTTTTTACCCTTTGGGTACGGAACTCTAAAAATTTTATAACTACACAATTTGTTTTTAACTCTTGAGCGTAAATTGAAAATTATACCTAAATACTAGCATTAGGCTGCGTTTCCATTGAAGCGGAGCGGAGCTTAGCGGTGCCTATCGTGATTCGTGCTATTTCAGCGGAATGACAGCGAAGATTTCGAGGATGGTGGTTGGTCAATTCGGCACCGCTAAGCTCCGCTCCGCTTCAGTGGAAACGCAGCCTTAGGGTTCTGAGAGCAAATTGAACTCCCGAAACCCCTTCTACGCCCATGGATAATGTTGATGATGACTAAAAATGGCGGAACTTCAAAATCTCAAAAAAGTGATCAATCACAAAAAACTATTCATGTCAACTTGTATCACGTAAACTATATGTATTAAATAATGTAACAAGTAGATACGCGCGGCGATAAGGTAATCTAGTTGTAATAAGAGAGAACAATTTGATAACTCCGCAGTGACCTGCCGGCCAGTGAGTTGCGCGCGCGCTGAAAAAATCGGCATTCCAAATTTAAATTTTCCGGCGACTCGTGAAATCGTAGTAAGTTAACTTTTGCATTTTTAATTACTAATGTAAATTCATTTTTGCGATATTTGATATGCTTACTTACTTTATCGGACAGGCAAAGTTACTAACATTTCCTATTAAATTAGACAAAGTTGTTTTTAATTAAATATTAAAAATTAACTAACTTTAAAAATAACAGATAATAAACAATTTTTACAATAATAATATGTATTATTAAAAAGCTCAACGCGATACGCGAGAACAATTTGGTGGTCAGTGACTTTTCTCAGAAATATTGTAGATTAAATTGCATCACACAACAGAAGATATAAGGCTGAAATTACTGACCATTAATACACATAGTGTACTCTTACCATTTCCTGAAGAATTTACGTAATCTTTCAGCAAAACGAAATCTAATGGTTTTATTGCTGGGCTTTGCAGAAAATCGATAGCAAACGTTATACGTAGCAATTGGAAAACAACTTCTGGTCATAGATAAATCTATACTAATATTATAAATGCGAAAGTATCTCTGTCTGTCTGTCTGTCTGTCTGTCTGTCTGTCTGTCTGTCTGTCTGTCTGTCTCGCTTTCACGCCAAAACTACTGAACCGATTGCAATGAAATTTTGTACACAGTTATTCTAGAGTCTGAGAAAGGACATAGGCTACATTTTGATGTGGGAAAATATCTTATTTCCATGAAAATATCGATGAAAATTACTTCGCATTGCGCGTGGCCAGCGCTCATCCCGGGGGTCCTGGGTTCGAGTCCCGCAGGCGGAACAAAAAGTTTTCAATGTTCCTGGGTCTTGGATGTGTATTAAAATAATATTTCAAAAATCTTAAATATATTTTATGTATAATATTATAAAAAATCCAGAAATATATCGACGCGATGCAATGAACATTTTAGTTCTAATACGATTCAACAGATGGCGCTTTTTTTTACTTCGTTGTAACATAGAACTAATCATACTTATTAGTTATTATGTTTTTGTTTATAGTTTTTAATACGTTAGAATATTATGTTTAATAATATTATCACTTGCTATAATAATAATCAATCTATCTTATCTTATAGAACTCCTACTGCATTTCTAAGGAGTTCGAGTGTGTTGTGTTGGCCTATATTCCATCCAGAAAATATTTTTACATTTTAATTCTAATATATGAAAACAGATGGCGCTTTATTTTTTACTTCATTATTATAACAGAACTAATCATACCTACTTTATTATATATTATTGTTTTTATTCATAACTAGCTGTTGCCCGCGACTTCGTCCGCGTGGACTTTAGTTTATAGCGCGCGGTGTCAACAAAATTTGTGTCAAATTTAAAAACTTTTTAAAACCCTGGTAAGTGGTACCCCTCTTAGGGCCGCGCAGCGCGCTACACCGGAATGGCAGCGCTGAAAGTGCTCGCCTCGCCGCTGCCATTCCGGTGTAGCGCGGCCCTTAATTAATCAAAATACCCAAAAACAGCTGTGCAGTGTGCACATAATCTGTACTAATATTATGAATGCGAAAGTATCTCTGTCTGTCTGTCTGTCTGTCAGTCTTGCTTTCACGCCAAACGCCAAAACTACCGAACCGATTGTAATGAAATTTTGTATACTGATAGTCTAAAGCCTGAGAAAGGACATAGGTTACTTTTTTACTGGAAAAAAGGGTTGTAAGGGTCGTAAATTTGTTCAAAAAATTCATAATAGATGGCGCCGTGCGTCTTCTACATCGCGCTGACGCTTGCTCAAAAGTCTTTCTATAAGAGGTGGTATCATCTTACATTTAAGTCTCGATTTTTTTCGATTGTTATATCTATTCTACGGTATTAAATAACTCAGTACTTTATCTGTGCAGGCAGTGACGTAACCTTAAGACCAAATTTCACCAACGACTGTTAAAGTTAATGCTCGAATTAGTATCACGTTAGCTGTTTCATTTTTCATATGAATGAAAGAGAAGACAGGATATTTTAACAAGCTGTTAACACTAACAGACGTTGGTGAAATTGGGGCTAAACCTATCAATGATTAATAGTTTATGGGTAAAGTTGTGTAATTGGGGGGCTAAATAAGCTTTAAAATTTGGCATAATATATAAAGTTTAACATACAAAAATGAAGTAATAAGTACTTCATTTTTGTATGTTAAACTTTATTTGCACACTGCACAGCTGTATTGATTTAAGGGGTACCAGGGTTTTTTTATAAAAGCTTTTGACACCAATTTTGTTGACATCGCGCGCTATAAACTGAAGTCCACGCGGACGAAGTCGCGGGCAACAGCTAGTCGTTTGATAAAATTGCAATTGTTGTTTACTTATAGCTTGCTGCTGCTGGCTGCACTGCTATGCCCCAGCCAAGCTTTTTAGCAAAGGCACGGCGGCCGTACCATACTTTTCTCGAATAATTTGTTAGTCGAAATATTTTAATTTTGTTTGACGAGACATTTTACATAGGGAATAACAAAATAGGTAGTACTAGGTAACTAGTGTATTTTATCAAAACAGAAATTTAACACTGAAATTCGTATCACACACATATTTTAACAAATAAATAACAATAAGTCTTACTTAATAGGCTACTTGACCTATTTTTTTTCTTCATGCTAATCGCTTCTTAATAATCCATTTTCACCAAAAAAACTAATATTTTAATATTTTACACAGTAGAAACCCATAAAAATGTTGATTAAAAATGATGCTATATAAATGGCGCCGAAAACACTGTCCGCCATAGTGTGACGTCATACATTTTGTATTTTAAACTCTATTGAACATTTTTTTATGTGCTAAATGTACGAGTCTAAAAGTGCCCAAAAATTATAAAAGAATTAAATAAGAAATTAGAAATCATTTGTAATGTTGAAAACTTCTGGAGAAAAGTTTTGGCCATTTCATTTCCCGTCTACAATAAATTGAGATAATATATAAAACTGATGTTTTATTTGAATTATTCAAGAAAATATATTTTACAAATCTTTCAAGGTTATTCTTATTGTTTATGTACAAATAAACTTATATATAACAAGCGCGATAAAAAAAAATATTAAATTAGGAGTATGATGACGTCACATCCAAATCGGAAGTACCGCAAAAGCGTTTTCGTCAGTACCACGTCAGTACAAATCATATTTTCATAAAATCATATTTTCAAATCTACTTTATTTATCAATCATAAGCTTTTATTTGATGATAAGGGTAAAATACGGTTTCCTAGGCCAAGTTCTACTAGAAATATGCATTTGTTCAATGAAATTGAATATAGGTCAAGTAGCCTTACATTTTTCTTGAAAAATTTTCACAGATTCGTGAGTATGGAAATCCCATAGGTCCCTAATCCCTATATGAGTCATGAATAATAATTATTGATTTTTCATGAGTCATAATAATAAGCTATAACTTATGCAACTGAAGTGCGGCTAAATTACATCATAATATCATAGTCATTGAGAAAGGATGCAGTTATAGTACGTCTTATCACTACAGCTACAGTATGTTTTCAACCCTAGGCGACCGCCAGGGCGCCGGATAGAAAGGGGCGCCGCAGACACTTTCAGCACTACCAGCAACCTGGGCACCAAAGAAATTTAAGAAATTTCGCCCAGGGCGCTGGTAGTGCTAAAAAATCGGCCAAGTGCGAGTTGGACTCGCCCATGAAGGGTCCGCAGCAGCAATAAGATTTATTTTTATGAAATTAAAAGGGTTTTGATTTATTTTTATATTTCAGTTGATTTAATGAAAGTTTAATTATGGTTTACCATTTATGACGTATAAAAAAACTACTTGTTAGATCTCTATCAAACCAATTTTCGTTAGTAGTTTTTATAGTAATGTACATCATATATTTTTTTAGACTTATCATGCCCCTACTTTAGAAGTTAGAATGGGGGGGGGGGGACACATTTTATAACTTTGGAAGAGTCACTCTCGCAAACTATTCGGGTTATAAAAAATGATGTTAGAAACCTCAATATGATTTTTGAAGACCTATCCACAGATACCCCACACGCATGGGTTAGATGAAAAAAAATATTTTTTGTTTCAGTTGTACCTATGGGGACCCCTAAAATGTTTAATAATTTTTTGTATCAAAATCTTAATGCGGTTCATATACTACATCTACGTACCAAGTTTCAATACTATAGCTCTTATAGTTTCGGAGAAAAGTGGCTGTGACATACGGACTGACAGACAGACAGACATGACAAATCTCAAAGGGTTCCGTTTTTTGCCATTTGGCTACTGAACCCTAAAAAAGGGTTTCTGCGGCGCCCCTGCCGGCACTGCCGATAACTTTAAACAGACTGTACCTATCACATATGTCCCTTTTGTGCTTTACTTAATATACACTTGTCTACGATAACAAAACAAGTGTTAAAACATTTTAAATGTATATCCTTATCGTACACACACGCCCTTACAAGAGTTTTTATTTAATCAATGATAGGTGAAGCTCGTATTAAGGAAAAACACTACAATAACACTTGAAAATCTGCCGTACCTATCTCAGAGAAAATTTACCGTTACTTATTATAAAAATGTTTATTTTAGTGCCAGCAAGAAAAGATGGTGCCCAGAGCTTAAGGTCCAACTTCATCAACGGTTTCTCAATCAGGTTTCCCCCTTCATTTGTCAATAATCCTTCTAATATTATAAAGGCGAAAGTTTGTTTGGATGTATGGATGTTTGTTACTCTTTCACGCAAAAACTACTGAACGGATTTTAATGAAACTTTACAATAATATAGCTTATACATCAGAATAACACATAGGCTACAATTTTAACCGACTTTCAAAATGGGGGAGGTGTTATGTTCGTTTTCTTATGTTCAACGATTACTCCGCCGTTTGTTAACCGATTTTCAAAATTTTTCTTTTGGTATATAGGGTATCATCCCAGTTTGGTATTATATTCACAAAAGTGGTGATCTGATGAAGGATGCATAAGTAATCGAGGGAACTCCTCAAAATTTTTATGGAAACATGTGGTGACTTCGGTTTCGTGAGCAGTATTCTAAGCATATGCTACCAACAAGTAAGATTTTGCACCGAGGTATACCTGGTATACCGTGGTACTCCAGATTCTTTATAGATACAAGTTTGGGAGTTTCGGCGTTGTTTTAAGAACGGAAAGCATATGCTACTATGCAAATTACATTCATCATCATCATCATCATCACTATCATATTATACCATACATCGTCCTATGGTTATGACTTATGAGCCTATAATGACTCTGTTATTGGTACTTTTCATAGTCTTTTAGATCTATACTTAATATTATAAACCTGAAGAGTATGTTTGCTTGAACGCGCTAATCTCACCGATTTAAAAACTTATTTCAGTGTTAGATAGCTAATTTATCGAGTAAGACTATCTATACTAATATTATAAATGCGAAAGTATCTCTGTCTGTCTGTCTGTCTCGCTTTCACGCCAAAACTACCGAACCGATTGTAATGAAATTTTGTATACAGATAGTCTAAAGCCTGAGAAAGGACATAGACTACTTTTTTATTGGAAAAAAGGGTTGTAAGGGGGTGAAAATACGAAAATTTGTTCAAATTAAATTAGTTCCAAAAATTCATACTAGATGGCGCCGTGCGTGTCTTACATCGCGCTAATGCTTGCCCAACATCTTTCTATAAGAGGTGGTATCATAATGCGTTCGAGTTCCGATTTTTTTTCGATTGTTATTTCTTTTTTACGTTATTTAATAAGTCAGTACTATACTATATTATATACAGTGACGTAACCTTAAACCTATCAATGATAAATAGTTTATGGGTAAAGTTGTGTAATTGGGGGGCTAAATAAGCTTTAAAATTTGGCATAAAATATAAAGTTTAATTTAAAAAAATGAAATATTATGTGCACACTGCACAGCTGTTTTGATTTAGGGGGTACCAGGGTTTTTTTTTAAAAGCTTTTGACACCAATTTTGTAGACATCGCGCGCTATAAACTGAAGTCATCGCGGACGAAGTCGCGGGCAACAGCTAGTAGGCGACCGTATTACGACCGAAGAAACTCAGGAAAATGTGGGAAAAACGGGGGAAATATTAGAAATTACGAATTACTGGAGCAATTTTTATGGCAATATTTGGCACAGATATAGACTAAACCAAGTGAAGGGAGTAGGGACATAAGAGCTATTTTTTATGGGAAAATGTACGGTTTCCGTAAAATTCCTAATTTACGCGGGCGAAGCCGCGCGGGACATCTAGTGTCATATAAATGAAAGGGAAGACATGACATTTTAACAAGCTGTTAACACTGACAGACGTTGGTGAATTTTTTCAGCACTACCAGGACCCTGGGTGCCGAAGAAATTTCGCCCAGGGCGATGGCTAAAACCGGCACTGGTCTTATGCTTATAAAAGTAAAAATTATGCCTTTCATCAACGAAAACATCACCTTTTGATACTTGTTAGTTGTTTCAAATCGGTCAAGTAAAGTACTTTCGAAAGCTATTCTTTCAATGCAAACTATTAGGGTACCTACATACTTTTATTAAAATACTATTTATTCAGGCGGTATTTCAATAACTGAGTGTTTTATTTGCATATAATTTCGTTACTGTAATACTATTATTAGACAACATTTTAAACTTTCGCGTTGCATTATAATTAAAACTTTTTAATCGGGACTTAACGCGACTTATTCAAGTAGTAATGCTACTACGAGCTTAACTCGAGATAAAGTATGTATACGTACTATTACTACTTAAATAAGTCGCGTTAAGTCCCGATTAAAAAGTTTTATTATTAGACAAACTATCCGATGTGTTAATTACTTTCAAAATGTAATGTTCCGTACTTTAAATATTTATTTTAGACTTACCATGACTTTAAAAGTTAGAGGGGGGGGGGGGGGACACATTTTACTTTGGAAGAGTCTCTCTCGCAAACTATTCAGGTTAGAAAAAAAATGATATTAGAAATCTCAATATGGTTTTTGAAGACCTATCCATTGTATACCCCACACGCATAGGTTAGATGAATTTTTTTTTTGTTTTAGTTGTAACTTGTACCTATGGGGGACCCCTAATATTTTTAATAATTTTTCCATTTTTGTATCAAAATCTTAATGCGGTTCACAGACTACATATACTAATACCAAGTTTCAATAGTATAGCTCTTATAGTTTCGGAGAAAGGTGGCTGTGACATACGGACGGACAGACAGACAGACATGACGAATCTATAAGGGTTCCGTTTTTGCCATTTGGCTACGGAACCCTAAAAAGGGAAATAGCAAAGCTCCTATGGGCTATGCCCTAGGTTCTATATTCTTGACTGTATATTCTGACTAAACGTTCCTATTGTAGAGCCTTTCTAGAGAATAGCACACTTTCTGCGGTGGGAACTGAGAACTCACCACTAGCAGGCCTAACTCACCGGAAACTAGATAGTTACCACATTTTGAACTAGTAGATAAGACTAGAATATGAACCACAATAGTTATATTTTTTATTTTTATCTTGCAAAACAACCTTTTGTCTACGTTTCAATCATTAAACTTGAGGGTAGAGTTACAATTAGTTACATTGATATGAGAGGTATTTTTAATTGCATATTACGTTGGAAATGTATCAACTTTGTAAAATGATAGCGACTTTTTTTCTTATTTTAAAAACCTTATGATTTGATACATAATAATAATCTGGGCTGGGGGCACGGTAGTGCTCCCGCCAAGACGTTTTGCTCCAGCCAAAACGTTTCGTCGTATTTTTGAACCCTCGTAACTTTGGTTGGGATACTGCTAGATAGTTCAATTTTTTAAGATATAGTGACATGAGTACCTATATAATAATTGCATTCGCAAAGTTTGAATATGGTAGGTATTATACTTTAGATTTTATAGGTGTCCAAAACCCACAATTTTGTCATTGACTCACTTATAAAATACTTCTTGTGAGAAATAAATAATCGGCCAAGTGCGAGTTGGACTCGCGAGTCGCGCACGAAGGAAGGTACACTCCGTACCATTACAGAGCAAAATTAGGCCAAAAATTGTGTTTTTTGTATAGGAGCGCCCCTTATATTTTTATTTTATTTTAATAAATAATGTTATTATTAACATAATATAACTAAAGACTGAGAAAAATTCAAGCAGGTACCTGTTGCTATCAGATATAGAGCAAAAAAGGCAAAAAAATCACGTTTGTTATATGGGGGCCCCCCTTAAATATTAATTTTATTTTTAGTATTTGTTGTTATAGCGGCAACAGATATACATATTACATAATCTGTGAAAATGTCAATTCTCTAGCTGCTACCGTTCTTGAGTTACAGCCTGGAGACAGACAGACAGACGGACAGACAATGAAATCTTAGTAATAGGGTCCCGTTTTTACCCTTTGGGTACGAAACCCTAAATAATACGTGTTATCCTTGAGAAACCACAGACTCACAGAAAACCGGCGTAAAACAGCGCTTGCGCTGTGTTTCGTCTAGTGAGTGAGTTTAGCGGAGGCCCAACTGCACCCTATATTTACCCTATTCCCTATACCTATTCTCTTCTGCTTATTCCCTTAGCGTATTCATTCATAAAAAGGCCGGAAACGCACTTACAACTCTTCTGATGTTACAGTGTCCATGGGCGACGGCAGTTGCTTTCCGTCACTCTACAAAACGCAGGTTCGGCCTCATATGGGATATTGTTCTCATCTCTGGGCAGGGCCGCCAAAATACCAACTGCTCCTTCTGAATCGTATCCAACGAAGGGCCGCTGCCGTAGTGTTTCAAACAGCTTGGACCCCTTGAAATTACGCCGAGATGTAGCTTCACTCTGCATCCTCTATCGGTTGTATCACGGGGAGTGCTCTGAGGAATTGTTCGGAATCATACCTCCTGCAACTTTTCGGCATCGCCCCACGCAAAAAATATACCATTCTCATCACCTTGGTGAATGGCAGTCTTCCACCATGCGTTTTTCGCGTAACTTTTTGCCGCGCACTGAAAAACTGTAGAACGAACTGTCACCAGCAGTATTTCCGGACCTATACGACCTACAAACCTTTAAGAAGAGAGCGTATTCCCTCTTAAAAGGCCGGCAACGCACCTGCAGCTCCTCTAATGTTGCGGGTGTCCATGGGCGGCGATAGTGGCTTTCCATCAGGTGACCCGTTTGCTCGTTTGCCCCCTTATTTCATAAAAAACTATAATTGTAGACCACAGAAAAGTTTTGTAAAACTCTAAACCAGCGCTCTTTTCTCCATAATTTAGTCTCTGAAATCTTAGGAATTACTACAAATATAGTGATAAAATGCCTGAAATCTTAGGAACTACCATTAAAATTGTGATAAAATTTGTCCTAAATAACAAAATACGAGCGTGGTATCGGTAGTTAAGTGGAAACAATTGAAACAATAAGAATGTCGCAGCTAACGCGGTGTGAGGTCACCCAGTGATATTATGTTTACTGTAAACGTCGCATAATATTGTAAACATTATGGTTTTGTATAGATAATTAGATACTTTGTAGGGAAAAATAGGTGTCATGTTAGAAGAAAATATTCTACGAACGGTGTAGCAGGTAGCTCCGCTTTATCTGTAATGGATTTTCTGCATTGCGAATTTTAACCGCGCGGATTCTATTCGCGCGAATTTATTCATATAAATTTATCGCGAAATTTTTACCGCAAGTCCGCATACTCTCATAAGATTCAACACCAAGGGGACTGTATATTTTAAAAGGTTGAAAAACACTGCCCTATAAAATGGAGTATGTAATGTTTCAGAGATATGACTCGTGCGATCCTGGTGACAGGAGGTGCGGGGTACGTGGGCTCCCACACCGTCGCCTACCTGTTGGAGAACATGGGCAATGACCTCGAGATCGTGGTTGTTGACAACCTCATCAACTCATATCGGTAAGATTTTTCGAGATATCGAGAAGCCTTTAAGTAACCTCGTTAAACTAATCGTTAAGTGGTAGCCTTTTTTTATACGGGCCGTTTTGGTCATGGAGTCACCCAAAATTGACGCAAGTAGGCCTGGGTTTATAACATGTTCTAAAAAGCGACCATTGATTGAGATGTATGTAATCGTCAACTAAGTTTGAAAATACTGTCAATGTATTTTCAGTAGTATGAAGTCTTGAATTGCCAAGGTTTTTTATTTACTTTCAAGATGTTAATGTAGTAAATTTTGTGAAGCAGCAAGCCCGGCCAGAAGAAACCCGAGTCGCTCCGCATAATCGAGGACATGACGGGCAAGACGATACACTTCTACAACTGCGACATACGAGACGTGCAAGCGATGCACAGAGTATTCCAAAACGTAAGCATTTTATGTTAGGTATGTTATAATTATATGTATATCCACATGGGCGTAGCCAGGTTCTGGGCCAGGGTGGGGCAAATTACCCAGGCTATGGGCTAAGGGGGGGGCAAATTACCCAGGTTCTGGGCAAGGGAGGGGGGGGGGGGGCAAATCAGATTTTTTTTTAGGTGATAAACACCTAGGTGATAAACATCTTTATAAAAAAGAATAAAAAATTATTAATTTTTAGTTGTAAAAATATTGTATTGCAAACCCCCCCCCCCTTGCGCCCCCCTCGGTACGGCCATGTATATCCATATTCCATACTGATATTATAAATGCGAAAGTGTGTCTGTCTGTCCGACATTCACGCCCAAACCGCTGAACAGATTTTTTTGAAATTTGGTATGGAGATTGGAGTCCCGGGAAACGGACAGAAGATATTTTTTTTGAGTTGCGGGTGTCAACTTTTTAGTTTAACATGAGGTTAATTGATTCATCGGCAAATAGCAGACCTTTGTTATTTGGATAGATCAAGTCAATATCCATACAAGTACAGCTGTTGTAAGATATATGGGCTTGACATATCGTAATGTTTTATTTGTTAAAAAATGTACCTATGATAAAAGTATAATTTCAAAATAATATTAGCTTGATGCACTCCTTGGCCATATAGACTATAACTGTGCAAAATTTTTATTCACCTACGTTTCCGCATTTTTCGTCAAAAGGGATCCAAACCTTCAAGAAAAGAGCGTATTCCCTCTTAAAAGGCCGGCAACGCACCTGCAGCTCTTCTGATTTTGCGAGTGTCCATGGGCGACGGTAGTTGCTCTCCATCAGGCGACCCGTTTGCCCACTTATTTAATAAAAAAAAGTTTTTCGCTCGTGTAATAATATAATATATGATTTCCAGCACTTAATAGAGTGCGTGATCCACTTCGCGGCGCTGAAGGCGGTGGGAGAGTCGGTGACGAAGCCGCTGGAGTACTACCAGGCCAACGTCAGCGGCACCTGCACGCTCTTCGAGGTAACATTCTGCAAAGATGTTATTGAATGACTAGAAATAAATAAAAATGGACTTCGATTTCAAACAAAAATCAAACATAAGTCACATGACTCATGAGACATGTGACTTTTGTCTAGTCTGTCTATGAAAAAAGAAACTAAATTTTGAATTTTAATTTCGAAATTCGAATGCTATTCAGGTGATGCGCGACCACGGCGTCCACAAGCTTGTGTACAGCTCGTCGTGTACGGTGTACGGCGAGCCCCAGCGCCTGCCGCTCGACGAGACGCACCCCACGGGGGCCGGCCTCACCAACCCCTACGGCAGGTCCAAGTACTTCTGCGAGGAGATCATGAAGGACCTGTGTGCTAGCGACAAGGTTAGTGTGATGATGCCGTCCACAAGCCGCTGTAAGAATAAGAATAAGTTTATTTTGACAATCACACAACTCAATATAACATTACTACAAAAAACTTGTGTATAACAAATTGTGTAACCATAATGAAATACTTATTAAATAGATAACTAGCTATTTGAGCGAGCTTTGCTCGGTATTTATTCGATAAAACACGAATAAAATGACATTTTCTAAAAATGATTTCTAGCTAGGTCGATTTATCGCCCCAGAAACCCCCTTTATACTAAATTTCATGAAAAACGTTGAAGCCGATTCCGAGATTTCGATATTTGGCTCTCTCGCACACCGACAGAAGTGGAGCGTGATATCGTTGCGGTTTATTATCACTTATAATCGTCTCTCTCGCACATAACTGTTAACAAATAAACAAGCTACTTGTCTCTCTCTCCCACAGAAGTGGAGCGTGATATCTCTTCGGTACTTCAACCCGGTGGGCGCGCACCCCAGCGGCCGCATCGGCGAGGACCCGCGCGGTACGCCCAACAACCTCATGCCCTACATCGCGCAGGTAACACTTGACTTTCGCACTCACAACGATTAAGGGCCTGTTTCACCACTTTCTGATAAGTGCCGGATAGGCTATCCACAACTTATCAGACACATCTGTCAGATAAGTTCTCTAGTTCTGTTTAGTCTGCTTCATCAAGCAGAGTAAACAGAACTAACGAGTAGGCTGACTCAGAAGAGATCTCGAAATGTATACGTTTAACATTATACGTCATATCGGCCGGCGCGCGCCGTTCTAGTGCACTAAGCATTGTGAACCATGTTGACAGTGGCGCCCAACACGCGTATATTCGCCCGTTTGTTTGAAGTCGAGGTAGGTACTCCTTAGATCTGTCTTTTTTTTATGAAAAAGGGGGCAAACGAGCAAACAAACGCAAACAAACAAAGCAACTTCCGTCGCCCATGGACACTCACAGCATCAGAAGAGCTGCAGGTGCGTTGCCGGCCTTTTAAGAGGGAAGGTAATAGGGTAGGGATGGGAAGGGAATAGGGGAGGGTAAGGAACGGAATAGGGTAGGCGATTGGGCCTCCGGTAAACTCACTCACTCGGCGAAACACAGCGCAAGCGCTCTTTCACGCCGGTTTTCTGTGAGAACGTGTCATTTCTCCGGTCGAGCCGGCCCATTCGTGCCGAAGCATGGCTCTCCCACGTATACTCTGGATGGAGTATCTGTCACATGAGTTGAGGATAGGCTATCCGGCACTTAGATCAATATAATATGGCGAAACAGCCCCTAAATGACGAGTTGACTTTAATTGAATGAAGGGTTTGTCGAAAATATTATGAGATTTATGCCCAATTTTCAAACGGCGTGGCAAACTGGCTGCACTTATAGACATAAATAAACCGCTCTCATACTCCTCAAAACCAAACCTGGTACTTGCTCTCAGCTGCATGACGTGGCAAACAGAACGATCTCGTCAGCGAAGCGGAGGTTTATGAGCCTTTTCGTGTCGATAACTATATGCGGTCCTGGCCACATTGAATAAACAGTTTGACAGTACAGATCAGTGCAGAGTGTCGTATCTATTGATCTGTTAATTAAAACAGTATCTCAAGATAATATCGAGCGATATATTGGCTGTGATCTTTTGGCTGGTTTTTATATAACACGACCAAGTTACGTAGGTCCGCTATCTGCCTATGAATCAACTTCTCTGATAGTACATATTTTATAGACCTCAATCCGACCTATAATATCCTCAGGTAGCAGTGGGTAGACTGGAGGAGCTGCAGGTGTTTGGCTCGGACTACCCCACAGTGGACGGGACGGGGGTGCGCGACTACGTGCACGTGCAGGACCTGGCCGAGGGCCACGCGGGCGCTCTCGCCTGCTTCAACAAGACCGAGTTCACCGGCTTCCATGCTATCAACCTTGGTATGTTATTCCGTTATGAGTAGATTGGGCCAGGGCCGGATTTATATTTTTTATGAGTATAGGCCACTTTCATTTTGCCGCTCCTATGTATGAACTCCGCCGCTATCCTAGGACGCCCATAGACCATGGCCTATACTGCCTATATATATCCAGAGCTAGATTGGGCACATACTTTCATACATATTTTTTATGAAGTTTTGTGCCTCGATAATCGATTCGCTATTTGGACTTTAGAATCTTGAAGCATCGAATTGCAAAAAGGCGGAAGAAAGGGAAGGAGCGATAAACTTTAACATAATCGTTTGATGTGTGAGAGTAAATCTGAAGATCTGTCAGCGATTTTTTAAGTGTATGCAATTGCGTGCATATTTATATCATCGTAGGCTAGGCCTTATACTGATTTGACTGATGACTTTGGTTATTATTATTTGTTAGGTTATAACTAGGTCCTCTATAACTTTTTAGGTAGGAAAGCGAATAAATTTACTACTCATCTGTACTTCTCTAAAATCAAAACTTTCTAGGGCCGGTTTAGCTCTTTATCCTATTTTCCTAAATATATAAAGAAGAAGGAAGAAGGTCTTATCTTTAAACTTATTTCTCTCAATTGAATACTCTACTAATGAATACAAAAGTCAGATTTTAAGCAGTACATTTTAAATAGACATAATTCATCATCAAGTTCCTTCTTCCCTTTCCGTTCCATCCATTCATATTCCATATAAAGAAGAAGGAAGAAGGTCTTATCTTTAAACTTATTTCTCTCAATTGAATACTCTACTAATGAATACAAAAGTCAGATTTTAAGCAGTACATTTTAAATAGACATAATTCATCATCAAGTTCCTTCTTCCCTTTCCGTTCCATCCTTATCTTATCTAGAGGTATTTTCCTGTTACAGGTACTGGCACCGGGTACTCAGTGCTACAAATGGTGGCGGCGTTCGAGGCGGCGTCAGGGAAGCGTGTACCGTGGCGGGTAGCGGCGCGGCGAGCGGGCGACGTCGCGGTGAACTACGCGGACGCATCGCTGGCGGCGCGCACGCTCGGCTGGCGAGCGCGACGCACGCTGGCGGACATGTGCGCGGACACCTGGCGCTGGCAGTCTACGCACCCGCACGGATACGCAACGTAGAACGTATACGGGATTCATAGCCACACACAAAATGCCATACTCAGAGACATTTCATTATGAGATAAGATTTTAACAAAATCTCCATACATTTTCTTTCAGACTCTTCATTTTATTAGTTAAGTAATTAATATTTGTCTGGTGCGGCAGTCAGAGACCTTACGATTACTTAGAGCGCCTTCAGATTACGTCGCAAGCAGTGCGGCCGCAGCGCTGCTGTCGCACTGCTTGCGTCAGGCAGCCTTAAAATAAAACTACCTACTAAAGACACAAATGGTATGTTTAGCCAAATCTTAAGTCATCAATCGAATGCATTTTTGTTTCGTTCAATATACTTAATGTTATTAATTATTATATATTGTAAGATTATAAATAATTGTGTATTTCGAATATTTAATCGAGTTGCCATATTTTATTTATTTTTAAAGTCATAGCTTTATACACGTCGCTACTTATTGTTTTTGTAGACTTGTTATACAACATAGTTGTGCTTAATAAATTGTTTTATTAAGTTTAGAAAAAAATCGCAATCATTCCTTTTGGACAGTTTTATATTATATTTAGTTCATGTTAGAAAAATATTTCAGATTTTATAAAAAAAAAACAATTTTACTTTTCTCAAAAAATATTACATAAGAGCAGTCGATTATATTTTGTAGATATTTTGTTAAAAATTCAAGCTCCACATAATCTCAAAAAGTCTCATGTTATTATAATTTTATTAATATTATTATATTTATGTAAACCATATATTGTAGTGTGTAATCACTAATCAGTAATCATACCAAAGCATTAAGTAATACCAAAGGATACAGCCAAGTTCTAAGTCACCAGATGTTATATAATTTAATAATATCTTATTTGTTCCTGTACGTCTAGTTTTATACCAAATACTTCAGGTATTGTAAATATATTTTTATATTTTTCTAATATATTTTTATTATTAATTATATGAAAAATATTGTTTTTTTTTACTATTGCATCGTAAACACAGTAATGTGCATTTTTTACGAAAATAATGCTTATTTTTAAAGTCAGTGATCAATGATCATCATGAAATATAATTTCGCTTTGCGTTTATGTGTATCATTCCAAAGATTTATTTTATTTATTAATGTTTAATTTACAATTATTATTGTATTACTTAATAAATTTTACTCTGGTGCTAAAAGTTTTTTTTATGCTTGTTTCCCGAATGTGTGCCCCTTAGTGCATGGGCGTAGTCAAGTTTTCAGTCAAATATCTTTTTGGTGATAAAATGAAAGTACACATTACCTGCAGTATATCGTTATTTCTGAAACCATAGACTTATATACATATTGGTTTATGTCTGAAACTTTCCCTGGCTACACCCATGCTTTATTGTAATCGTCAATTATTATTGGTAACGCTCACAACTCCGTTGCGTAAAAATGGGGGTAAAAACCCATAAAGGTAATATAGGTACCTAGCGGAATAGAACAACGATCTCGAGCTGTCAAACGAAACCGAAATTGATTACGTCTGTGTGTGAAAATTTGTTTACGTATACACTTTACACAAGCATCTTTTTAAGAGATTAATTTGTTAACGAAGTCTTAGTAAGATCCGTTTTTCCCGGAATCCTAAAAAAACAAACTCTAAAGTAATAAATTTACTCTTTTACGTTTCATTGCTATTTAATTTTTTTTTCGGAATCAAGCTGCGCCGCCAGATCTACCAGTCCAGTGAGTCTTTCATCGCCCATTTTATTACTTATATTATACGCTCATGAGACAGACGGATACACTTCGCATTCATAATATCAGTATGAACGAATAGCTCAATGCTATCAGTACACTTGAACTATGTGTACACGGATGACGGAACAGTGTAAGGCTGATTAATAAAATAAAGAATAGCATAATTTTTTACTTTGTATTATCTAAAATTACAAATCTTTCATATTTTCAATCATTACAAACTAGGTTCATGTGATTACTAAACAGCTCGCAATATTACTGTCTACGTCAGATTTACATTTTTACACTTTCTATATTCAAACAACTTTTGCTATTAATATCATACGGCATTGTGCTGTAGATACACACAATATAATAATATGTAGTTTGAAAAACAATACATAAGTAAGGTATGTTATGTCATACATTTTTGTTGTTTGATTTCTTTAAAAACAATAATTTCATTTTATAAATGTATACATAAAGAAATTGAAGTATACCACATAAAACGGTTCTGTAAGAATTGATTTTGTACTGAATATTTATGGAAAAAAACTTAAACTTAAAAAAATATAATTAGGTAAAGATAAGAAAATGCCTAAAAATAAATGAACTAAAGATTGTAAAATATTAAAGTTAGGTATAATAATTATGCGTGTTAGTGATAAATTTAAATAGGTAATGTATATTTTATTAAGTGGCAAAATTAATGAACAAAGGGTCATTTTTGTTCATGGGCCCTATAAAAATGTCAACCTTTTTCCCTTATAGGGCTTAAAGCATAGTTTTAGAGAATATTTCAGTAATTTTTCTAGTTCAGTGTAGCTTTAAATCGATTTACATAATGATCACTTCATCATATTATTCTCAATTAAAATATTACATTATCAAAAAATACTACATTAACTTTAATTTAAAATTAACGAAGGGAGCCCTAGAACATTTTTTTTGATTACTAACAAACTAATGTTTTTGTGAGTAGCTTCATATTTAAAACAAACAACTTTTTTATGTGCAAAAAATCTTGACAGAGATAGAAAGGATTTCATGCTATGATTTGATGGTCCTAAAATATGGATTGTTCTATTTGTAGGACAATGTTACTCTTAAATTATATAACTATTAACCTACCAATATACAAAAGATCAGCTGGTTAGGGTTCCGTTTTAGTGTACCGTAGTCAACAAGTTTTGTTGATTACAGAACCAGCAGATTTTTTGTATATTGGTAGGTTAATAGTTATATAATTTAAGAGTAACATTGTCCTACAAATAGAACAATCCATATTTTAGGACCATCAAAGTATGAAATCCTTTCTATCTCTGTTAGCTACCATTTTCAAGATTTTTCGCAGATAAAAAAGTTGTTTGTTTTATCAAAATGAAGCTACTCACAAAAAATTTGCTTGTAATAGTAATAAAAAAAAATTGTTCTAGGGCTCCCTTCGTTAATTTTTCATTTAAACCACCCTCACCATAAATATTTCTTTTCATGTATTGCTTTTAGTGTGCCAACGCTAAAATGTTATTACATGAAAATTAAGTCATAATTATTGATTACATTTAAAAGGAATATTAAAAAAAATCAGTTTATATGCCTAAAATTATAGAAAGTTGATTTTTTGACTATGAAAATAATTAATACTCTGTGGTTATTTCCATAATCTATATTTATTAAAATTTGTTATCTATAACCAGCAACACGTTTATTAGCGTCTGTTCACACCGACACGAGGCTTGACACGACGATGCGTTTAAAAAAAGCGGTTCAAAATTGGACTTTATTTATTATGGTAGATAATATTATGTATAACTCGAATTGCTACTTTTAAACGCAGCGTCGCGTCGTCTTCGGTCATTCGGTGTGAGCTGACCCTTACAATAAGGAGGCATTTTGTTATTGCTTCACCTCGATATCTACATGCCATCACCGCGGCTGACCCGCCGTGTGAGTCCGACTATCGATTGAAAAGTAATAAGGCATCCATCGGTGGAAATAGATCTATGAAGGCGTGATATGTGAGCACCGCAGACCTTAGTGTGAATACAATCTAAATACTTTGGTTGTTAGGTAACTTACAGAGGGTGAGTTACTAAGGTGTGTCCGTGCTTGCAAATCAATGTATTAAACAAAACGTGTCTCATTAAATGAATCACCTTGATAAAGTAATTAATCTTGAGGCCAATGTGAGAACGATCTAGAAGCCAAATAGTACTATGTGTAGATTTTATCAAAGTGGTCATTTATACAGAGGCTGTAACAAAAGCTGATTTATAAAGATAACTGCTAACATAACTTCCGTAACATAAGTCCAAATAATATAATACATCATAATTGATTATATTTCATTAATTTCATTTATGGTTTGTAACGATTTTCATAAAAAAGATGTTTTTTTTTTCAATCTCATTTGAAAAATAAGCAAATTAAAATGTAAATTAAAAAGTTATACTGCATAAACCACACAATATTATTGATGATAAAACAAAACTGAATATAACAAAGGAACAGCTTTAGAGATTCACTATTGATGTACAACTAAAAAATCTTGTAAAACATTACTACAAAAAGAAATTGGAATGCATTATAAAAATGCATCTTACGCTACATTAACCTATCAAACCATTACCGTTAGACGACTGTCAGTCAAATTTTATACCAGAGGTAAAAAAGTCATAACAAGACGGCAAAAAAGGGGATTGCAAGTTACCGGTATGTTACATTGGTGTTATTTCAATCACTAAAGTCTTTAGGGTACTTGTGTGCTCGGCTAGCCTTCACGTTTGATACTAGGCATCTGCGGTGGGGGCTCAGCTAGACCTTTAACCTGAAAACCACCATTAAATTTAAGGAACCACCAAATTTTCAAGCAGCAGCTATTACTCTTATGATTTAGAGAGCTATATGGTTTTTAAATCGTCTTTGTCACATCAGTAGGCGGCCGTGGTTTCTACGGGCCGTGGTTTCTGTAGTGGTTCTGTTTTCGTGGACAAACTGTGGAGATAAACTCAAGCGTTTTTTTAGCGTTCCGATCTTTTTTCGTTTCCAAAAATTCAATTAAAATGCCACTTTATGACAGACTATAGTCCTAAAAATTCAAATAATATCCTACTCTATGACATAATATACTATAGTCTGTCATAAAGTAGCATTTTAATTGAATTTTTGTCGGTCGCGACTAGCCGCGGTAAAGATTGGAACGGCACCTTTAGTTTATGTCTACAGTTTGTCTATACTTTCGCATTTCTACTGGTGGCCGTGCTAGGGCTACTGGACACCAAATATTGTACTGAATCCAACATTAATGTAGCTTTGATCCAATTCAGATCTGTTTAATAGCAAAATAGTATTCTACCCAAAAAAACAAAAAAGGAATGACTTTCAGAGTTTTTACCAATCAAAACGCATTGGCATAGTTTGAACTTTCTAAAAATCATATTTTATACTTCTTTTGTAAAATGTAACTAAACCTTTACTTTGGTGTATTAAAATTGCAGAATTAACGTACTGGACCTACAGATGAATAAAATAGTTATGTATTTAAAATGTTTCTAAATACCTTAAGCCTTGCTGCTGTTTTTAGAAAAGCTGGTAGCTGCTCTTGAGAGACGTTCACCTCTCCAGCGTACATGAACTCAAGTATTGCTTGTAAGTGCAGGTACGAGACATCTTTTAGAATTATTATTGGATGTTTTGAAGGATTCTCCTGGAAACATGAATTTGTTTTAAAACATAAATTCAGATCAAAAAAAAAAACAAGCATTAGAGATGTGCCGACTAGTCGGTAAAGCCGACTATCCGGCCACTTTTATAGTCGGCGAATAGTCGGCAAAAAGCGCCGACTATCCGGCTAAGTACTTTTTTTTATTTTTGATATAATTATTGAAATTACTTTATATAAACCTGGATTATTTATAATATTGTGTTCATATCACACTCCATAAGTCTTACTGCCGCACTCAGAGTCATTATAAAATTACTTACTTAAATGTAATTAATTCAAAGTTTTGACATAAGCCTCATACTATATGACACGCGGGTGTTCTACTCTCGCATTCATTATACTAATGCCTATTCAAAATTGAAGAAAATTGAAAATTTCCGATTTTTCGTCTCCTCCGTACACTGTGTGATATTATGCTATGAGAAAATTACAATACACCTTGACAGTTTTTATCTGCTTGACCCTTTAACCGCCAAGGTCGAAATAATCCGACAAATATTTTCGTGCCCATTTCACCAACATCGGATATTTACGACCAAGTACTACTTTAATGGTGAAGCCAAACGAGCGTAATCCGTTAGTTGTGACTTGTGAGTCGCAGAATTTCGGCTGGCAGAAATTCTGCTGTATTCAGTTTCACAGTAAATTCCTACTTCATTTACACAAGCGTCAATTTTGTTAGTCACGATTTGTATGAAAACGCGACCGAAATTCTGCGACTCATGACTCACAAAATTACGCTCTTTTGGCCTCACCCTAATGGACACGAAAATATTTGTCGGACTATTCCGACCTTTGCGGTTAAGTTTAAGGTTAATTTCCACTTTCTAGTTAATGATATACTGTAATTTACACAGACATAGATCAAGATAGATAATAATAATAATTATAATAATAAAAATTCTTTATTTGCACATTAAAACATAGCTCAATACAAATATGTATTATAAAAATAAAGGACTTGCGCAAATTGGCGGTCTTACCGCTGCTAGGGGTTTCTTCCAGACAACCAACAGCTCAGATGAAAATCTGACATACGATAGGAACAGTATGTAACACTTAAAACTAAAAATAACCTTAAAGTATTATGAATTTATAATCAATACTAAAACACAAAATTATATTAATTTCTTTCATACTATTGTATGAAAGAAATACATAATATAATAAAATAATATACATAATATATAAAATAAAATAAACTACACAACATAATATAAGTACACAGATAATATAAATACACGAATTAATAGAAGAATAGAAATAGAAGTAAAAACCACTGAAAGGGAGACAAAAATAAAAGGATTACATTGAAGGGGCAAGGCTTAAGTAATATTCTTTTGTTTCTTTGTTTCTTGAAAATATTGATTGATTTAGATTTTTGGATGGTTTCGGGTAGTGAATTCCAAAGGCGAATAGCGGAAATGGTGAAAGAAGAGTCATAGAAAGAGCTTTTATGAGAAGGAAAAGCAAGAGTGAGTTTGTTAGCTGAGCGAAGAGTAGGATGGTTATGGCCAAGGAAAGATAATTTTTCTTTAAGATAGTTAGGAGTTGTAGGATTAAAGAGAATAATATTATAGAGCATGTGAAGTATGTGAGAATTTCGGCGTAATTTAATAGGCAGCCAATTTAGCTTAGACCTATATTCTGAGATAGGATCAAATTTATGGAGGCCAAATATGAATCGAATGCATAAATTTTGAAGACGTTGAAGGGAAGAGAGAAGGTTATCGTTAAGGTCGCAGTAGCAAACATCGGCATAATCAAGAATGGGAAAGAGCAAGGATTGGGATAGAGTTATTTTAGTCTTAAGTGGTAGAAAATTACTTAAGCGTCTGAGGGAAGCAGTGGCAGCAGACATCTTTTTGCGTAGTTCCTCAACTTAGACATTCCAAGTAAAATTGCGATCAAAGTAGACACCCAAATTGCGTACGGAAGAGCTATAAGGGATTATGGATCCAAGTGATGTCAGGTAGGTTGTTCCAGTCTACTTTAGATATTTGTTGTCTACTACCAATAATTATGCACTGAGTTTTCTTAGGGTTAAGGTCTAAGCCATAAGCCTGGCTCCATTTCAAAATTTTATCTAGATCGGCATTAGTTAAAGCAATTCCATGAGCAAGTAATGGTAGCAAGACATGTCTATAAATCTGAAGGTCGTCAGCATACAAGTGATATGAAGAAGAGAAGTGGCGAGAAACAGAATTGATGAAAATAGAGAATAAGAGAGGACACAACACGCTGCCTTGAGGCACACCAGCAAAAATGTCACGCCAGGAGGAAAATAAGTTATCAGATTTTAGACACTGCCGGCGTCCTCTAAGGAAACTACGAAACCAGGCAACAACGTTAGGGGATAGGTTAAGTGAGCTAAGAAGGAGTAATAAAATGTCATGATCTACAGAGTTGAAAGCATTACTAAAGTCGAGAAGAGTGAGTATGGTTAGATATTGCTGGTCCATACCAAGCCGGATGTCATCAGAAATCTTCACCAGGGCTGTAGATGTGCTATGCCGGAAACGGAAGCCAGATTATTACAATCTGGCTTCCGTTTCTAATAAGTTATGTAAATTAAGAAATATCAATTGAAGTTGATATTGTACTGAGCGTTCTAATATTTTTGAAAGAAAAGGAAGGATGGAGATTGGACTGTAATCTGAGAAACATTTAGGACTGAATTTTTTGGGAAGAGGAATTAAATTAGCATCTTTCCAGGACGAAGGAAAAGCTGCGGTGGTTAAGGAAAAGTTAAGGATGTGGACAAGAATTGGAGCTAAAATGTCTAGGAGTGGGACTATCATGTTTCGGCCTATGCAGTCAGTGCCTACAGCCCTGGAAGAAATTGCCATGACAGCCTTCTTGATCTTGGTTACGGATAGTTCTTTGAAAGTAAATGGAGCATGATCGGGAACAGGTAAGGTTGAAAGAGCATGAATTGACTGAGCTTTTATGTTAGGATAAAAACGTGTGCGGAGCTGGAGAAATGGGAGTTTAGGTCTTCTAAATTTAAGTCAGAGGGATTGGATGATTTAAGTCAGAGGGATTGGATGATTTATTATTATATATATTGATAGATACCGCATGTGTTACATGTACTTCACGTGCCATATTGCATTCCCAAACGACGAGCAATGCTCGACTTTCGAAAGTCTGTTATTTAGTCTGCTATCAGAATTGGACGTCACTCGGAATTTAAAAAATGACCAAATGCCAAATTGTGCCGTATTGAGCTGTAGAAATTTGCAAGTTTCCTATCATCGGTATGCTACAGTAGGTAGAAAAAAGTGGCATACAAATGGAGCAACATGCGGTATCTATCTTGGTCTATGTCTGTGGTAATTCATATTTTACTATTATGATCAAACTATAGAACTCAATGTCAAATCACACACTTCACACTGTAGGTTGGTTTTTGTACTGTAGAAGATACATTCCTCAAATGTTAAGTGACTACAGATACATCTGTAGACTCAATTTGATTATAGTGTGGTTGTATTAACTTTACCAGCAAGTCTATTTAGATATTTAGTCAGGGCTGTATTTAATACCTTTTATTTATTTAGATATTTAGTCATGGCTATATTTAATACCTTTTGTTTATGGAACAAAAATTATTTATATCATTGCATTTTAGCAAAATATAAATATTACGTCTAGACATACTGCTTATTATACACAGTATGGTTTCTGTTGGATAGATAGATGAATCTTACCTCTAATAAACTTTTGAAATATGGACTACATGCTGATAATACCATTTTATGTGCTTTACAAGTCTGTCCCTCACAAGCAAGTGTAACCTGGAAAAATTCAAATATTAAATCTCACTACCTACTTATACTTATCTAATATTATGTAAACTGATCTGCACAGATTTGTATATTATCTAAGTTGTTAACAGTGCTAAATTATATATGCCTTTTAGCCTTGAAATTGAATTCATGATTACTATCACAAATGCAGGTTTTGCATAGATGCACGTCAAACAAATATTATTTATATAATTTGTTGTTCAAATTGTTTATGTACTCACATCTGTGAAGCTCTTTTCGTCTCTCAGATGCCTGAACGAGGTGACCATATTTGTTTGAAAGTCGTTCCATTTTAGAAAGAACTGTTGGTCCCCCATGTTGATTTTTTTTATCCTGAAAACGTTTACGATATAATTATACGTGCAATGTATTACAACACTTTACAACGAGTTTAACCTCATTTGACCATCAAAACATAGCTTTTCTAAATTATAACAGAACAATTAAATGGTTCTAAAGTGCAGTAAGTTATTAGTTTTCTTCCTACGTCACTATATGGAATGCGTTGCATAGAAAACAAGCTTAGACATAAACACAACTTTATAAGAATTTACACAATATAACCAGGTAACTACTCACTTTAGATAATTAATTTGAGGTAAAAGTAATATTTATTGACCTTCACACAATGTTGGGCAATTGGACGTGAGAAAATAAAGACGGCGTCTCAAATAAAATTAGCGACTTCTTTGATCTTTCTATTTCTTCAAATTCCTTCAATCTTCATTGGCCTATTTTGGTGTTGCCAGAAACTTAATTTTACTATATATTGTTCTTCTTCTTATTTTTTTTTCTTCTTATTATGGCACTTCGGCTAATCTCATTTTTACCCTTTGGGTACGGAACCCTAAGAAAGCTTACACATTTTGGACTGTTATTTTCAGAATATTATATTATGATGCTAACATATGTATGTATATAACATGTATACAAACGTAATACCAAGATCATTTCCCAATAACAAGAATATTTACCATAATTGAGTATTTATTCAGCGATAGTAATTATAGTCTGTCAAAAAAGTGAAGAAATTAAAAAGTGGCAACATCGTAATGTCATCCCTTTTTAGGGTTCCATACCCAAAGGGTAAAAATGAGACCCTATTACTGAGACTGCGATGTCTGTCCGTCGGACTCGCGCACTTAGGGTTCCGTACCATTATAGAGCAAAATAAGGCCAAAAATTGTGTTTTTGTATGGGATTTTTATTTATTACATTAACATAAAATTAAGGGCTTTAAGAAAAATTCAAGTAGGTACAGTCTGTCAAGAAAGTGAAGAAATTAAAAATTAGCAACATCGTAGTGTCATCCCTTATTTCTTAGATTGATTTGAAAGTCACATTAGGCTCTAGTTCATAGTTGTAATATGAATTCTCTTCCTTTTATATTTAATATATTTATATTGTATTTATGCTTATGTACTCTGTATATTTAAAGACCAAAAGAGCCCATTCACTGCAAGACTGCCGTGCAGTCCTGCCGTGAATGGGCCTTTTAAGAAACAATATTTTGCTGT
The DNA here is from genome assembly GCF_905147365.1 of Aricia agestis. NCBI lineage: Eukaryota > Metazoa > Arthropoda > Insecta > Lepidoptera > Lycaenidae > Aricia > Aricia agestis. The sequence continues at coordinate 6,069,819 of NC_056406.1, read as the reverse complement.
ATATTTGCTTGTTCTGGTTTTTTCTGTTTCATTATTATATCTTGTATTTGCATGTTTGCATGAAGTCATCACCCGTGCCCACTGCATGGCAATCAGTTTACGTTATAAGTTATAACTGTTCACATTTTTCGCCTCAACTCTGAGGCTGGCAACTCCTAAATGGGGAGGCTAAAGAGGCCCATTCACGGCAGGACTGCACGGCAGTCCTGCAATGAATGGGCCTCACTGATTGGTTCACACTCGGTGTTTCCGGCCGACAACACCGAGTGTGAACCAATCAGTAAGGCCCATTCATTGCAGGACTGCCGTGCAGTCCTGCCGTGAATGGGCCTTTTTACGCCAAAAGAAGAAGAAGAGTTTTGCCGGGAATGTGAAATGGTGATGTTGTGTTTTTATATTATTTTTCTAAAATTGTGTTATCTGGGTTTTTAATGTGTAATATTGGTAGGATATTAACCATTAGATATTCGTTATCGTGCACATCGTGTGGGAAAGTGATGTCATAACCAGAAACGTGCTCTTTAATTGTGTTCCCTCCAAAACTCCATCGAAAGTTTCAGTAAAGCGTCTACCACTTTACTGAATCGACCGACTTGACTTCTTGACTGTATTGATTTTATACTTAGACTTTAGACCTGACTGACCTGACGATAATATAGGAAAAATTGTATTAAAGAATACTGTTTTCCCGCCATAATATTTAAATACTCGACACTGGCCATGGTTATAGCCGAAGTGCCATTATAAGCAAAAAAAAAAGAAGAAGAAGAAGATTGATTTGAAAGGGATGACCATAGATTATGGATATAGGTACCGTAGATGGATTCTTAGCTCGCCAGCGCGTGGCCATTTTATGCTTGTGTGCAATTGCCATAGTGTGCGTGTAGGGATGGGCGTATATCTGTTTGTATATCGATAAAAATATAAAATTAGACTACAGCTATCGACCAATAGCTAGTCGACTATAATTTTATGTTATAGATTTTTATTACGTTATAGATTTTTAGGACATCAAAAAAGGAGGTTATCAATTCGACCCGCATGTTCAAAAGTATATGAAAAATACTTTTATATAAATAAAATATAATATAAGTATATAATTACACAAATTGTTAAAAATATACATAATACTAGATGTCCCGCGCGGCTTCGCCCGCGTAAATTAGAAATTTTACAGAATCCGTAGCTACATTTTCCCATAAAAAATATTTCCCCCGTTTTTCCCACATTTTCCTGAGTTTCTTCTGTCGTATTAGTCTTAGAGTAATAATATAATATAACCTTCTCGATAAATGATGAGTCTTACTCGATAAATGATCTATCTAACACTGAGATAAGTTTTTAAATCGGACCTGTAGTTTCTGAGATTGACGCGTTCAAGCAAACCATACTCTTCAGGTTTATAATATTAGGTAGATATAGATTTTTTTTAATTATCGCTTGACAAACTCGAGTCTCGATCTAAAAGACTATGAAATGGTATAATATGGTAGCGATGATGATGATGATGATGATGATGAAGAATGTTATTTGCATAGTAGCATATGCTTTCTGTTCTTAAAACAACGCCGAAACTCCCAAACTTGTATCTATAAAGAATCAGGAATTCTCTCAGCACCTTCCGAACCACGGTATACCAGGTATATCTCGGTGCAAAATCTTACTTGTTGGTAGCATATGCTTAGAATACTTCTCACGAAACCGAAGTCACCATATGTTTCCCTATAAGTTTTGAGGAGTTCCCTCGATTACTTATGGATCCTTCATCAGATCACCACTTTTCTGAATATAATACCAAATTGGGATGATACCCTATATACCAAAAGAAAAATTTTGAAAATCGGTTAACAAACGGCGGAGTAATCGTTGAATATAAGAAAACGAACATAACACCTCCCCCATTTTGAAAGTCGGTTAAAATTGTAGCCTATGTGTTATTTATTTAATATTTTAATCAGCACATGAATTGAATAACAAAATTTTTTTCAAATTAATCGTAGCACCATCTGTCAGGACAAACTAAAATTGAAATAGAATAATATTGAATGCGATGATAGCGCCGTCCGCCGGATCTAATGTAAAACATTCCAAAATCAACAACTCCTTATAAATAAGAAATTAATTGAAAAAACATTTTCCAGTAGACCAAACTGTAAATCTAAACCATTCTCGAATCTCCACGAACACACACAAAAAATTTCATCAAAATTGGTCCAGTCGTTTAGGAGGAGTTCAGTCACATACACACGCACACAAGAAATATATATATTAAGATGTATCAAACAACAGTACTTTACTATTTCAATATTTATTTGAACAGAGTAACCTCTTATTAACAGTCGTTATAATAATGCCGATAATTCATGACAGCAAGCTCTTAAATACTAGAAAAGTGATCAATTGACTATTTAACATCCTCTAAGAATAATTATTAGAATAACATAAATGAATCAGACTACAAAAAAATATATAAGCTTAGATAGATATAACTTATTAAATTATCAGTTTAAATTAATCATACTTATTAATTCATAATTAAAATGTAATCATTGACGTCCATAGTTCTCCTTAGTTCCGCCTACCATTACCGGAAGTCGGTAACATATGTATACTCCAAAAGCCACGAAGGCTTGTCCGGAGTGTAATATCAATAAAATCAACAGTTTTTATAAGAAAACAACAGAAGAACAAAAATACTTTATTATACTTAATTACTATTAGACAACAATTTTGTAAAATAACAATTATTATGTATTATCGAAGAAATAAAGACGTTAAAGCATTGGATACCCGTGACGGGACACATAATAATATAATGTGTCCGATCTTTCAGTCAATAAAATATGCAATACATCATAAGATGTAAGGATCGGACACCGGTGTTAGGACACGTTTAAACGTGGGAGAGCCATACTTCGGCACGAATGGGCCGGCTCGACCGGAGAAATACCACGTTCTCACAGAAAACCGGCGTGAAACAGCGCTTGCGCTGTGTTTCGCCGAGTGAGTGAGTTTACCGGAGGCCCAATCCCCCTTTTTTTATTTTATTTATGAAATAAGGAGGCAAACGAGCAAACGGGTCACCTGATGGAAAGCAACTTCCGTCGCCCATGGACACTCGCAGCATCAAAGAGCTGTAGGTGCGTTGCCGGCCATTTAAGAGGGAATAGGGTAATAGGGGAGGGTAGGGATGGGAAGGGAAGGAAATAGGGGAGGGTAGGGAAGGGAATAGGGTAGGGGATTGGGCCTACCCTATTCCGAAGTGCCGAAGCATGGCTCTCCCACGTAGCCCTACCCTATTCCCTTCCCTACCCTCCCCTATTCCCTTCCATTCCCATCCCTACCCTCCCCTATTACCTTCCATTCCCATCCCTACCCTCCCCTATTACCTTATTCCCTCTTAAAAGGCCGGCAACGCACTTGCAGCTCTTCTGATGCTGCGAGTGTCCATGGGTGACGGAAGTTGCTTTCCATCAGGTGACCCGTTTGCTCGTTTGCCCCCTTATTTCATTAAAAAAAAACCACATTGTATAATATTACACAGTACAAACATATTAAAAATTAGAAATTAAATGAAAATGAAAAATATTCAAACATAAGGTTTTATTGAATATGTTCTTAGTCGCAGCTTTTGAAGTAAATATAATATTAACTTCCATATAGGTTCCCAATTGTCATCATCATCACATTGACCTCTTCTCTAGGAGCATTTCTTTAACCTAAAAATAATTTGTTTATTAGTATCAATATTCAAAAAGTATTTATTCCATTTTTTGCATATAACAAAATTTGGACATGTCAAGGTATGAAAAAATATGAAATTAGCAATTTTTAAATATGGATTACGGGAAAGGTTGTCTGCTTTATAATTATTGGACTGTGTTTAATAACTGATTTGTGTATAATGCTACAAAAATTACGTATTGTGATATGAATGCAGTCATGTTCTTTAGATCATTTAAAATGGCATCCATAGCTTAAAAAATGTGGGTTGATCCACAATTATTGACTGCGAGTACATACGAGTATTGAATACTTAAATCCATATTATAAAAATATAAAGGGGATTGTCCTCACTTAAACCATCCCTTCTCACTCCATCTCACCACCAGATTACTCGGTTATAATCTAAACTTAAAAATAATATTATCTTCATTATAGGTCTCTCCGTCATCACCATCATACTGAACTTTTCTTTAGAAGCATTCCAGAAACCTAAATAAAATAGTTGGTTTAGTGACATTAAAAAAGGGTAATGCCAGGATAAAATTTCAAACAGTTAATCCAAGTAACGATTTGAGTACTTACAGGGGGGAGGTGTAAAGGTGGCTTTCGGATCTTTGCCGCGAGCGACCGCGACCAGTGAAAATTCAAATAAAATGCTACTTTATGCCATAGAATATAAGGGTCATTTTCTACTGACATTTTGGTGGTGACCCACGCTGCCGCCGGTGGCGGCGTAAAAGCCAGTTGGTAGAGTAAAATGAAACCTATCGCCTATGTCATAAAGTGGCATTTCGTTTGAATTTTCGTCGGTCGCGGTCGCTCGCGGCAAAGATCCGAAAGCCACCTTAAGAGCTGTTGATCATTTTACTCTCAGTTAGAACTTTTTTATTTCAATAAAATCATTGTTTCAAACTTACGTTTGAAATGATAATCCCAATATTGTGATGCCTTCATAAGGGAGTAAGGATTAAAAACTTACATGAAACTTGCGTCTAAATATTTCTGTTCGTCGTCTATTTTGAAGCATTTTCAAATCCTGAAAAAAAAAACATTTAGTCCATGACAATATTTTTATCGATATAAATTTATACTTCAAGCAAGGTACATTCCCTAAAGCACACGTAAAAATCTATGCCATATTTGTATCCAAATTATTACTTGATGTGACATTTTTATCACTAATGGCATAAACAGCATGATTAAGCGATTATTAAACTTATAAATTTTCTTTTTAACTTACAAAAAATACCGATTGATAAGCCCAAAAAACGTTGTTGAAAACTTACGTATGTTATGTTAAATCCACGTGTTTGAGGCATTCCTTGGCCGTTTTTATGGTTTATTATTTAGCAGAACCACAAAACCCAACAAGATATTGCATTTAACGTTCACTAAGCACTTTTATTAGCACTTTTAAAACATGAAATAAGCAGACCGACTCCTTTGTTATGTTCTACTCGGTCGGACATAACATTACAGGCTTTTGACGTTTATACACCGATATGAGCTTTCTCTTTCACTAAACTTACTGCATCGTTAGTAAGAAAGAGTAACATTATCAACTGTCAAAATATAAGGCTCCCTCCAATAGTATTATACCTTCATGGGGATGACCAGGGCCCAGGGGATGACACTACGATGTTGCCACTTTTTAATTTCTTCACTTTCATGACAGACCATTGAGGTATTATATACTGGAGAGAGCCTTATATCGGTGTATAAACGTCAAAAGCGTGTAAATATCGATGTATCGATATATCGATATTTTCTTTCAATTTCGACATCCCTATAATACGACACTTTGACAGTTTATGTACCTCGGAGAACCGGAACATAAAATGGCGGACCGGCCACACTATTTTGATTTGGTAGAGACCATTAAGCCGCATCCACTTATAAAAGTCAATGGATCGAATAAACTCGCACCCCCTCTGTTGTCATTATTGATATAGATTATAAAGCAGAAAAGGCCAAAAAATCACGTTAGTGAGTACCCTCTTGGTAAGTAAATATTTTGCAGTAAATATTTGTACAGGAACCTAGGTAATTACTATCTCAAGCTGAATAATAAGTAATAACTCAAATATGGTAAATATTCTTGTATGGGAAATGATCTTGGTATTACGTTTGCATGAAAATTGCGAGGGACTCTCAAGGCTTCAAAGTTTAAATAAAAGTGGCGAAAAAAGGAACGAACGCTGCCATCATACAAAAACACAATTTTTGACAGTTCTAGGGCACTCAGCAGCGCCCCCGTTCAATATCGTTGGCCAGACTCTAATGTAAATACCTTCCGAGAATAACAGTCCAAAATGTGTAAGTTTTTTTATGGTTCTGTACCCAAAGGGTAAAAACGGGACCTTATTACTAAGATGACGACAGACGGACAGACATCGAAGATGTCTGTCTGTCTGTCTGTCTGTGTGTCTCCAGGCTGTAACTCAAGAACCGCTTTAGCTAAACTTCTGAAATTTTCACAAATTGTGTATATCTGTTGCGGCTATAACAACAAAATATACTAAAAACAAAATAAGTTAAATATATTATTATAATGATATTTTAATCCCATACAACAAACGTAAATTTTTTTGCATTTTTTTGCTCGATATCAATAATAGACAGCAATAGATAGGCACAATACCAATTCACGAAATACTCAGTTTTATTTGTAATTTGATAATTTACATAAGCTTAATAAAATAAATTAAATAAGTAATTAAAACATCCCATACAAAAACCACAATTTTCAGCCTGTTTTTGCTCTATAGTGATACCTGATACGGTACCATAAGTGCGCGAGTCAAACTCGCACTTGGCCGATTATTTTAAAGTAAATAATATCATCCTACGTGAAAACATTTTCGATTTCAATCGATGATTTCAATGGTGAAGACTGCTCATATAAAATACATCGCAACAAGGTAAAGGCCATAGATTTAAGTACAGGCACTCGAGACTGTGAGAAAACGAGGAAATTAAAAAAACAGTGCAGTCGCATGAAACATTTTCTATTCGATAACAGATGGCGCTGGCTGCATATGTTGACAAAAGTTAATATAAATATTAAAATATAAATACTGATCTGTATTCTGGAGATGAAAATACAAGAAATTGGAGTATGATTTTAAATATTAATTAAACATACTGTAAAATTATAATTTACTTTGTTTTTGAATCTAAGGTTGGGTTGCACCAGAGACGTGGTCAAAGTTAAAGTTATAATTAAGGCTAAATTTAGCTTTAACTTTACCTTTTTTTTTAACATTAACCTTAACTTTGACCGGAGACAGATGACAGCTGTTCCAACAAGGTTATAAATGAACGTGGGTGGGGGCGCTGCTGGTAAAGGAGAACTGTAAAAAAATGCGTTTTTGTATGATGAAAGCGTTAGTTCCCTTTTTCGCCACGTTAAATATTATGACATCTTGATGGCGTCCATTTTTAACTTTAACCAAAGATTTGACATTTTGCATTGTAGTTAAAGTTATAGTTAAAGTTAGTTGGTGCAACCCAACCTTAGGCATTAAAATCCCAGTTAATTAAAAAGTTTATGACAAAATGAATTAGTAGCAAAGAAATACACGAATAAAAAGCATTATTTCTTTATTAATCCAACATCATATTTTCACAAAAAGTTTACAAACGACACTCCTATTGCATTTAAAGAAAATAGGCAAAGGTGTATAATAGTAAATATGCTTATTATAATAAGTATAATTATGAATTAGACATTGTCACAATATTTAATAATTATTAAATTGTATCTTATACATTAACACACAACTACAATTTGAAAGGCCAAGCGGTGTTGCCAAAAGTCTTATCCTAGATATTACTTATATTCTAAAATTAAGACAAAATATTACTTTATAAGTAGAATTATCTACAAAAACAAGTAGATTTCACTCGTAATAACTATACAGCAAAATATTTAAAAACCTACCGAAATGGAATTAAATATTACAAGACTTCCATTCTTTTAATTATAATTGACATGAAGCAGGAATTAAATAAAAAAAGACTTAATTTACCTTATTTGTGTGTTGTACCACACAAGCTAATAATATTATAATTCATACTTAGGCTAGTTCGAAAATTATTGCTTAATACGAGAAGTATTGACGTACTAAGTAAACTATTATATTATTTAATTACACAAGTTTCCTTATACCTCCTAGTATAATTAAATTTAACCTATTATATTTGGTATATACTTCAGCACTTTATAATGTACAAAGCAAATTCAACCTTAGGTATATTCTAGCGTATGATTCGTCGATCCATTGTGGAGACTGAATTCCTAACCTAGGTGTAGCCTAAAGAGTTTACAACTCAATAAAACATCTAACATATAAAAATTTCAAATAAAAATCTTTGAACGCGTGTCGTAACTAAAAATATTAAAAAAAATATATCAAAACTATCCGTCGTCGGTAAACTAAAATCCACCAAAAGCCTTTGGTTTAAACGTACTTTATAAAAATATATTTCAATAAAAGAGATCTTAATCATATTTAGAAACAATTATACAATAAAGAAATGCCATAAATTTGAGCAAACAAAAGTTACTTTATACAATTATGATATCTAGAATTTATTAATAATATTACATATCCTATTCCAAATATTAAATTTTTGAAATACAACTTACGAGAAGAATATTATTATTTTAAAAGTTTTAAGTAGCGAAAGAGAGATAAGTAAGAGTAGAATACAATAATATGTTTAAAATACTTATATTTTAGAATACAGTTACAGAACTAACGCTTAAAAATTACTCATTGGTAGCATATTATGTTATGAGGTTTAACTATTCTATATTCGGTAAACTAGACTGCAATTAACTATCCGATAAGTACTACTACACTACCATCGATTTTAAAAGTAAAAAGATTTGACTAGAAAAATTTGGATTTGCAAACGATTATTTTTGGCTGCTGTTATAATAACTTCGAAATGGAAACGATGTAAAAGTTAAAAGTGAAAGAACATGCGACTAGACGGGAAATGCAAACGTGGTTCATAGCTTCTCTATACTATAAATATTCGTAAGGTACTTTACAAGTTACGACTATCACTTTAATATTATAACGATAAATCCAAAAACAGTGTACTCGAATAAACTGGCACTACAATAATATTTCGTTGCTTCAAACCCATTATAATATACAACACCTACGATAAGGCAGATAAGGACGGTTACGCTTCGCTAAGGCATCTCATAAGCACCTAAAAGCAGTATTTACAATTATTGCATCTAAAGTTACATCTATTCGTCGGTAGATGGCGTCGCGCCGTTGGCGACGTGCGTCGCTCGGGGCGCGCTGAGTCCTCGCGGCGCGGGCGCTAGTATGAGTCGGGCCGGAGTCACGAGGACCAGAGCGTACTCTCATTTGTTCACTCCCAGGAACTTGGCGGCCTCGTCCGCGGACGACAGCAGCTTGTTGATGATGGTCTTGTCGGGGATGCCGAGGAGTTTCCCGATGAGGTCGCCGCCGGTTTCCGTGTCGTTCTCGTTCTCGGTTGAGTATTTGCGCGAGGTCATGTCCAGTTTGAGCTTCTTGTCGTAGGGCGCGGCGGGCGGCGAGTTGTTGTTGTTGACGTTGCTCGGCAGCTCCGACCCCGACCCGTCCTCGGTCTGATAGCAGAACCTGAGCCAAAACATTATTTATAGTTACCAATGACGCTAAGAAAATATCAGGTCTGATATTTTTTAATATTTTTTATTACGATACTCTATGCATATTCAACACAATATTATAAGCCAGGTTTTCTTTTATGAATAACATGTGCACAGAAAAACAAAACAGGTAGTTTAAAGTTTTAGATGTTTAGGGGATAACTTACCCATTCACTACGCCATCCTCGTGTGCGATGATAGGTGACGAGGCCTCCTCGTCGTCTGTGGCTTCTTCGCGGTGCTTCTTGCGATGGCGCAGCATGCTGTGTTTGAGGGTGAAGCGCCGCCGGCAGAGGTCACAGGCGAACGGCCTCTCGCCGCTGTGGGTCCGCATGTGGCGACGCAAGTCCTCCGCTGACCAGAAACGACGGATGCAAAATGCGCACACAACCTGAAATTATAGTATGATTAAATATTACTGCAAACAATAAGTGAAGATGATTCGAGAATTTCAAGTTATTTTGAGGTTATGTTGACTGAAGCTCACATAATATTATTATATTAAAAAATAGGTTTATTTATTTACCTTTCTATTGGCGTGATCCGGGAATTTCCCTCTTTCATCGTCATCTGCACTTTCGCTGCGATCACTGGCCGCATCGAGGGCGCCTTTGCTGACGAGTTGCCCGTATTCCGTAGCGTGGGAGGTGGCTAGATGCTCGAGAGCGCCAGTCCTGTCTCCGAACGATGCCTCGCAAAGGTGACATTTGAAGACTAAGCTGCCGTCGGCCTCCTCCGTTTCGGGGTTGGGCGAGCCCGGCTGAGATTCGCCTGTACCGTGGCGAGAGGACATGTGTTTTTTTAAGGTTTCCATCGATGAGAATGTGCTCGTCGGGCACGAAGCGCACTTGAACGGTCGCTCCGGCACCGATCGGTTATCGTTGCCTTGCGGAGGGGACATGCTGACAGGGTCTGCTAGTATAGCTTTTGCAGATCCGCCGTGCTTTCGCAGTAGATGGCGGTCGCAATTGGATTTAGTGGTGAAAAGTAGGGGACAGTGGGGGCATTTGAAAGGTTTTTGGCCGGTGTGAGTAAGAACATGTCGTCGTAAAGACGAGGACCATGGGAATTTGCGGTGACAATAGGGACAAGACACACGATTCGGCGCGAGGCTGTATGCTGACTTTTTCTTTGGTGGCTGATTTCCCGTGTCCGATTCAGATCTGAAATAAAATTGTATTTGTAAGATTCAAATTAAACAATACGCTGTGGTTAATAAAAAGTATAAAAAAATATATTCATTACAGTAACAGTGTAACGACTTCCAATTTTAATGTTAAAACTTACTTGTTTTCGTCGCTTCCGGAGTTATTTCCCTCACTCGTCGATGCTACAAGACCTTCTTCATCTTCTTCCTCATCGCTGCGGGTGGGCACCACGGGAATTACGTCTTCTTTATTCAATGAGTCTGGGATACCATCAGCTTTTTCGTTAGGAATAGGGACCGGTTTGTTGATCAGATTTCCAGTAATTTTAAGATCAAAATCTTTGTTCATCTCGAGGCGACTCGTAGCCAATAGAATTTCGGCGGCGGCCTGTCGGGCCGCTGAGTGGTCCTCGGGTTTTCCGTCTTCTGGTTCTTCATCAATAATCAAAGTATCGTCTTCATCTTCCTCGTTATCAGCGACTTCATCGGAATCTCTCCTGGGTGGGGAGCGATCATTTTGCAAAGGTCGTTCCAGTTGTCCAGCCAGTAAAGCGTATTTAACGCGATCTGTGATGGTGTCTTGTGGATATGGAGGAGGCGCTCGTGGTGTTGGTCTTCTGATGCTCCAATGCTGCGGATGTTGTTGTTTAACGTGCCTCTCCATATTTGAACGTAATGTGAATCTTGCCGAGCACTGAGAGCAGGAGAAGGGTCGTTCTGTACGGTAGCGCCTTTGCTTTTGTTTAGGCATAAGAATGCCATTCTTAATCACCATTTTTACGGAATCATTTTGTGTAACCATGCTATTACTTAGCGGGCGAGGCGATTCCGAAGCTGGAGGTGGGGTAGATGATGTATCTATGTGTATAGGTTTCTGGTCTTCATCCTCCTGTTCTTGTTTTGGTTGTGGTAAGGTTTCATTTGTTACTAATCCACCACCGGACATACTGAGGCCCCGAAATATAACTTTCTGTATGTGCTGCTTCATTTCTGCAAGTTCTTGTGTATCAGAGGGGTGAGGAAAAAACGACGGCTGTAGAAAGTACGGGTTGAGAGGAAAAGAAGGAGGCAGAGGCAAGCTAGGTAAACCTGGTACGGCGCTTGCATACAGTTGAGATAACTGGGATGCGTAATAAGCGGTATCAAGTTTGGGCATCGAGTTTTCAAATAACCTTTGTTGAGCAAGAAGAAATCTCGTTTTCTCAATAGCCGATGCGGCCACTGTTGCTGCAGTTGAAGGCGAGCTTTCAAATGGAGCTCGGGGTAAAGCTTTAGGTTGTTCATCATCAACATCTCGTTTTTTCTTGCTTAGGTCAAGCACATCACAGCTATTGTCATTTGTACTTAAATCGACAGGAGCATCATCATTATATGACTCTACGGGTGCCGGTTCATTATCTTTATATGGTATTTCAGGCGTCCGGTACTCCGGTATTTGAGTTAACTTGCCCAAATTCACAACGTTAATCTTAGGCATTAGGGTTTCGTTTTCTTTGGGTGGCAGTGTAGGCGTCTCGGGCAAACCTTTGGGTTTAGTCAAGGACAAAATAGGGTGCTGTCTCTCAGGGACAAATGGTTGTGTATAGTGCCCCAATGGAGTACTCCTTCCAGTATGTTCCATGGATCGTTCTGAATCTGGAGTATGGAATGGCAATGATCTTTTGAATTCATCTCTAGCTACTTTGGAGTTCATTTCGTCATTGTTAGGATCTTCAGATGGGTGATATATTATAGACCTTTTCACGTCTTCCCTTGTTACCTTAGCATGCCGGTTGCGTAAATGGCGTTCACAATTAGCTTTGGTAGTGAAAGCGTAATTGCATACGGCGCATTCATACGGCCTGTCACCATTGTGAGTTCTCATATGACGAACGAGAGCAGCTTTGTCTAATGAGGATTGTGGGCACATGTTACATTGGTATGGTCCCGGGCCAGTACCGCTTAAATGAACTCTGTTATGGCCTTTCAAAGCCCTGAGATTGGGAAACTTAGCTGGACAAAGGCGACACGGAAACTCTCCACGCAGTTTCATTCGTCTAAATTCCGCCGCAAAATTGTCCTGAGTTTCTTCCTGGTCGCGCTCCTTCACTACAGTATCCGGCGGGGTAAGAACGGAGCTGTGCAAGGATCCTCGCCCTGTTAATCTTTCGAGAAGGCTGCTAGCGGCAGTAACATTTAAAATTGACGATATGTCTGCCAAATCATCGATTTGCCTCAAGCCATTAGTAAGATGAGGCTCATCATATTTCGGGGGAAATTTCTCCATAGGCGGAGTCAAAGTTCCCGGAATTCCGAATGATCTGTTTCGGAGATCTAGCTTAGAGAAGAAGTCCTCTCTTCTCTCGTGCTCGGAACTATTAAATTTAATGCACGTCTTTCGGTGACTTTCTAGAACATGTAAAGATTTAAATTCTTCAGAACAATTCGCGCAGCGTAAATAATCTTCAGCGAGATGAGAGTTGCGATCGTATGCGCCTCGCGATATGTCGGGATACTTCTTGTTGGGGAAGGTCGGATACGAGAGATCATTGAATATAGTCCGAGCATCTTCTCTGTGGTAGGTGAGCTTGTGCAACTCGAAGGCGTTTCTAGAGTCGAATCTTTGGACACATTTGGTACATTCTAGGAGAGCGGTTCTCTTATCCAGAGGCATGGGCGTGGGGGATGCGGACGCCGCCCTCTTGCGGTTCTTCCTGCATTCGTCATCGTCGCTCCTGTCCGAGCGATTGTCGCTGTCGATGCTATTGGTTCGGACGGGCCTCATTTCGTTATCCTTCTTCATCTCTTCGTCCTGATCTTTGGATTCTACTTTGGCTTCGATGATGACTTCTGTTTCGATTTCTGCAACAACAAAGGCACGCGTTACGATCGATGTATTTAAATAACACAAAGGGCGTGCTTTCGTTTGACTATTCCGAGTAAAACTCGACAATAGGTGAGTCAGAGACTAGTACGAATGTGTCGAAAGAACGATGAGATGTCTAAGTTATTGTGAATCTCACAAATAGATAAAAGATTACAACAGTGACGTAAGCTAAATTTACCACATTCAATTACGCAAAAACCAATAACGATAATGTAGAGTTTATAATATTTAATGTAAGGTTGCATTTTAACATTTTAGTGTCATTTGTGTGAGCCACCTTCCTCTTCAAATGAATCACCGTTCACCAGACATCTATTGTCTTCTATATGGTAATCTGTGGTCACGTAACCAATATTAAATGTAGAATTAGAGGAGTCAAATGTGCATTAAATAATCGTGATATATTAGATACTATCTAAGATATGGTTAAGCGATATAATACGTAGATCTAGAAAAGTAGATCTAGTGTTCAAGAAGGAATTGCTGTATTTAATATTAACATTTTTATTTGTGTTTTTGAATATCTGTAAGCGCACGTTTACAAGTGATAAAACCAAATTTTACATAACACATTCTATTTCGACGCAATCAGTTATTCGCGGTAGTATGAGGTAATATTTCGTCGGCCTCTGGTTGGCTGGAGGAAAATCAATACTGACATCCACTCGGCTAGATATAGGTGTGTCGGGAGTCACGTAAACTACGTGGCGCGATCGATTCTACACTCTCCGACTACGAGATAGAGTTCACAGTGCAGTAGCCGCGTCTGTGTGTACCTTATAGTGCCGGGTAAAAGGGAGTAATGGCTAGTCTCATAATGACTGTCGCCCGTCGTTTTTCCAGCGAATTTTATTTTCTCTAATATAGCCGGCGCCGATGCTAAGAGGCTTGGCATTGATCGAGCAATACTGTGCATACTTTAGAAACATTACTATGTTTGCAATGTCTATAATTTTAACGAGACTTGTCTTTCTATTTTCATTACAACATTAAAGATAAAAGGATTCCATTTAATTGTAAGATCGTTTGGATTAATTATAATGATTTACCACTCGTGAGAGTCGTGGGCAAAAGCTCCTAAATACATTATTTCGGCGAAAAGCCTCTTTGACTGTTCCGTGGCTTAGGAACATTTTACGGTTTTCAAAAACAAATTTTTATTTTGGCTTCCAGATCTAGTCTGAATATATTAGTATTAGATAGATATTGCTGACGTTTTCCCTGCATTGTGTGAGTAATTAGAAAACCTGTGCGCAGCAGATATCCGCTTTCAGCGACACGTACTTTACTAGCAGATAGCACATCCGGTCATACGCGATCAAATTACATCTACTTATTGCTACACGGTGATAGCGAGAAAAACGGAAATCAATAAGATTAAGGAAGCAAAGATTGTGAGTAATCTGTGATTGTTTTTAAAGTTTGTACATGCTACGGTCAAGTTTTAAGTATTAGGAAAAGGAAGGCATCGCTTTTTTTAATTAATAAAAAATCAAAATGGTTTAACACCAAGCGGGCCACTGATAAAGTCCCGGCGGGCCGCGGGTTGGGGACATACTGTTCTGAATTGACAGCTGCGCCATGTAAGGAGATGCCTCTTAACATCTCCTTACATGGCGAAGAGGTAAAATTATTTTTTATTTTCATATGGTTTAAAAATGTAACTTATTTACTATACTCGCCATGAGTAATTACCGAATACAAGAAATAATTAATTAATGTTTATTAATTATTATTCAATTCGTAATAAGTCATTCGCATCCATATTGGGATTTGGGGTAAGCTGAGGTAATGTCTCATTGGGTTTTCCTACTCGATCTTACTACGGACGCAATTCGCTCATTCATGTGTATTGTGTGCTCACTTGACGACAGAGTGATCGTGACCGCACTTGATGACATTACAACCAGACTGATCTAAGTGACATTTTAGAAAAAAAGTGTAATTTTAGGCAAAATTGTGTCTTATGTAAGCCATACACGCTACGGTCTACCGGAGAGGTCACCTGTAGCTCTACCATGACTTTAAAGCTATAGTATTCTGTATTTATCGATACTCGATACCGACTACGTAAATATTTAGTATGGCGATTTTAGTTCCGCAAGTAACCGCTAGAGCCGCTGTAAAATTTGCCATAAGTACTAAAAAATTACGTTGTCGGTATCGAGTATCGATAAATACTATAGCTTTAAACTCATGGTAGAGCTACTGTGCAGTTATGCACTTATGCCTGCCCAGGTGTCACTCGAAAGAATTGATTTTCAATTCTGCGCCGCTCACCTGCGCAGGCTCAAAAACCTGCACAGGTCTATTCCTATTTCCCACACACATTTCGGTCTAGGTAGACCGGAATGTGTGTGGGAATAGACCAGCGCAGGTGCTCAGGCATACCTCCTGCACAGGTGGACCTCTCCGATAGACTGTAGCATGTAGGTATGGCAGGCATTATTCACAGTTGAAAAGAATACGGACTTCTTGGGGAAAAATACTATATCACTTATATTTTAATTATTCTACACAATCGTGTACCTACAAAACCCATTTTTGCCAGAAATGTTACTTGCCCGGAATGTCTTTTACGCTAACTTAGGTCACTAATATCATCACTTTATTCATGAAAATGATCACCATTCATCACATATGACTCCACAATACCTGCACTAATGTTTCCTTATATCCCACTCATGTCCGTATAAGGATTAAGGATACAATATGTTGGAAAACCACAAAACGTTATCCAGCAATAAATTGATAACAAAATCCTCATTTTAACAATAATAATTACATTACGTTTATCTAAAGTGATTAATGTAATTTGATCATCGCGAAGCGTGTCGGCGTCTGTTACACCGAACTGTACCTAAATTGCATGCTTTAATTACTCTTTAAATTTATTGAAAAGTTAATTTATTATGAAAAGGAATGAATTTTCGATTCGATTTATATAATATTCATAATCTCAAAAACTATTGACTATTGAGTTAATACTGTATAAAGTGTAACCTGTAATATCTTGTAAATATATTATTTCACCGCACTTTATTTTAATTTCACCATGACGCGGATAGTTTTCAGCGAGCTCACAAATTGAATTAAGTGAACATGTTGTCATAATGGAAAATGTAAATTCTATTTCTATTAGATTAAGTGACTTGACGTTAATTTGGATAGCTTGGAGCAAAATTACTTTTACGATCCTTTTTGGTTTTGGTTCCAGCTTTTCAGCTCGTATGCAATTATTATTTGGCCTATTGGTTTCATGATATTAAGATTATCCCGTATTGAATGAACTAAACATTTTAGATATATAACTGTAAACGTAAAGAAGTGCACAATAATAACTAGATGGTGCCGTTTTAATTCATTTGGCAATAAAGAAAACCGATATTACAGCACAGTGTGATAGAGGAAACGCATAACGCAGCGTAAGTAAAGAGCGTACAAGGAAATCACGCGTCTGTCTGTTTCGAAATTAATATCGATACTCAGAAACGATCGTGAAATGCACAATTCGGAAACGCATTCATTGAACCTGCACTTCGGTCGAATCGACGTTACATTATTTACATTTAATTGCTGATTTGTGAATATTATGTTCGGAGTTTTGTCATTATCTTTTTAACGATCATTATAAGTCTCCAAAATGGCAGCTTGGTTTTGTTTAGGGTTTATGAAAATTGAAACTTTTCTGAAATCTTGTCCTGATTTTCAGGTCATCGGCTCCTTTATTAGGTATTCAAAATTTGTTTGAAGCGACAGTAATTTATGGAAATAATACTTTAGAAATTGTAAAATTGACTGAAGGCTTTTCTTCATTCCGTGCATCTAGCTAGACTTTTTAGGGAGCATCTAGCTAGACTTTTTAAGGCTTCTAAAACGTGTCATCCAAAGATCGTATTACCTACAAATTTTCCACTGTTTATAACTACTGATTGTTCAGTGTCCACCTAAATTTAAATATTTAACCGTCGCTCGGGTGAGTTCACTCAAGTTCATATACGGAGAAAAGGTGTCGCATAGATGCGCGCGCCGTGACTTCCTCCTTCCCGCTTATTCGGAATTTAAATCGACCTATCACCATCCAGGTAGCATCAGGTCCTGCCGCGTAATTGTCGGCCTTACCGCCTCGACATAAGGCGGCCGATTTCGTGTAACGGTAGAGTATCGCATATTATAATTTGATTGATATGGTTAGGACGTCGCCGATACCGCTTTCTGCTACAGTCCAATGAGTCCAACGGTACTGAATTACACCGTGTATCTTAAGGCCCTCATTTATGGTGTCGCCATTGACAATTACCCGCCAGCCGCGACGTTTCCAAACGATACGCTCAAAGCAATCTGGGCTTTACGCCCATAGATTATACAGCCAGCGTTCGCCCCGTTCACCAGTTTCAGACACCGATAGACCCAGCCCGGCCACCCGGCTATTGTGTAGAAATTGATAATTTGTGCTTGTCGGACAATAGCGAAAAGAAATTGGAGTTTCTTTGGGAAATCTAATTCTACGTTTGTAAATAAGGTGTAATTTACGAGTTGACAGACGACAAGGCAATCATATTGCAGCGCTGCGACAGAACCATTGAGACCTGGATTTTCACTTGTCTTGTGTTCAAGTTTTCTCTCAGGGTTGTTCTTTTAACTTACGGGATAACTCAAATCGAAACTACCCAAAATGTTACAGGATAACTCAAACGGAAAGCATATTTGATGAGGAATGACACGTAACTAACTGTATTTGAAATTAGAAAGTTAATTTATTTCGACCACGCGGTTCTCAAAATATCTAAGTACAGTATATTGACGATTCCTTGATGGGCGACTTCGATATCTAAACGCTCGTAAACACAGTGATATAAAGCCTACATTAAACCATAATTAATTAAGTTTAAGTGTCGGATAAGCATCTGGCGCGGCCATCTTGGTGGAATAACGCATGCAAGTCAGGAGCGCGGCTTCCGCGCCTGCTAACTGTACTGTTATGATAGGTTATTAGGACAGGCGACGGAACGTGTAGGCTTGAGGACAATTGCTTAAAATTAGGTAAAAATAAACATTTAATATATTCTAATTAGAAGAGAAACTTTAATTTCATTAATTGGGATTTTGATAGTAAACTGAAATCTGTTTGAACTGAAAAGCTGCGCATGAGCTTTTACGTTTTCAATAATACAACCTAGATGGCGTTAGCGGTAAGTAAACGAAATTCAATAAAGTTGGAAATTACTTAAGATAACGAGATATGAGTGTTATAAAATTTAATTTCTAGAAGATAATAATTAAAGTTATAGCCGTTATTATGTTATTTTATAAAAAATGACTTTTTATAATAATTTAGTACTTAATTGAAGAGTTTGAATTTTCATTTTAGTTAATGAAGCTACTTGTGAATTCATTCAATTTTGTAAACTGAATGAATTCATTAGTGCATACAAAAGCAATGTAAATTTTACCACAATTGAATATTGTAGGTGAAAAAATGATATTTCTTTAAACGTTGCAGTTAGTGTTCAAACTCAACAGACAAAAGAAAGTTTGCGTCAATGCTTGACCACTCCAAATGTCCACAGAACTATCTGGAACTATCTTATCACCGAACTCGCCTTTATTACTCATCTCGGCTATCAGGTGGTCGTCCAAATTTGCCGTTTGCCCAATCATGCATACAACTTATCAGTTATCTGATAATACCGTTGCCTTAACACATTTCTCCGCAAACTAATTGTTTTTTCTTTTTAGTGATGACGCAATTATAGAAAATAATAAGATTATTGCACGATTATATTTAAAAAATTGTTACTAGATTGCTAGAGTGGTACAAAATTTCATAGAACGGCGACTTTTTAAAGGATGAAGAAAATCGTAATGATCGATTGTCTTATGAGAATAACAAGCGTAGTTTTGTAATTTGTGATAGCAAGTAACTGAGCTGGAGCCGAAAGTAGAGCACAGTACAGTAGGGATGACCTCAAGATGTTGTGGATACAGGTGTGGGGACAAAAGGATGTAGCGTGGAGATGTCTCTCGGCTGAACAAACAGAATTCCGAGACTGTACAGACCACGGAATTAAACATAGTGAATTGTAAATGAATTGTTTTTGATTGTGGCCAATCTATAGTCTACACTAAAGTACCTACGGATACGATTTTTGTGAAAATAGTTATAAAATTACTGTGTAGATAAAAACGAACTGGTTACGGACCACGGTAATCCTTTTCTATTTCATTTTTCTGTATAGCAGAATTGCGTTAATAATTTTGAGTAGGTATTTGGGTTTTTCCCGTGACTATTATTATTCATCGATTAATCAGACATTTCCAGCCAAAAAGTACCTAGATAACCTGCGTAAAAGATAACATACTGAACTCTTTGCCTCCTTTGGCACATACAATAAGTACCTACAAGAAAATATGGGCAGATAAGGGACTTCTTTGAATAGTCTTAAAAATATTGAAGCTAACGATAGCAAAATTCTATATTTACGCATTTCATCGTGTGATAAACGACACTTAACATACACGACGAGCTATTGGTTCAACAATAATAAATTATTTTTCAGCATATACATTCCTATATTTATTGAGACTCGCCAAGGATCTATTGCGAACGCCGAGTAAGCGTTAACACGAGCCACGATTCACCGTAAACACATTTTACTGTTTTATAGATTATATTTTAAATTCAGAAATTGCTTGTTGGAATTAAGCAAGTCTTAGCACCAAGTACGTCAAATCAAAAATGGTACCAACTACCAAAATGTAAAAAAACTACGCAATTTTTCAACCCCGTCGCTAAAAAGGGTGTAAACATTCCCATGTATTAATAGCGTAGATCCTAAACAGTGCTAGTATAAAGACAAAATCGAATAGCTATGACTATTTTCAATGGCCAAGCATCGTTGGGAGATATTCCTAAAAGCCATAAGCTTCGAATGCGGGCAAGAGCGGAGTGTCGTATGTCGCGCACGCGCTAACCGCTCTTTGTCTGTTGAGATATTATCTTCATTGCTAATTGTATATCGACTTCACATCCTGTACTCATATCTACACTATATACTCATATCTACGTACAGTCTTTCAGATAGAAGGTTCGCCATATAATGATCGCTAAAACATAGATATCATTTTAAGGCGATTTGGAAGCAAGAGGATAGCTTCGTTTGTATCGAACAGGCTCAGTGAATGACTGATGAAATTCGGAACAGATTTATAGACTACGCGGATACTTTTTTTATCATGGAAAATGTACGGTTTCCTCAAGATTCAATTTGGGAATGCAGGGAAACATCTAGTTGGTAATGAACATAATATCTATCTACGTTGTTTTCCACTGTTTTCTACCTTCAAATTGTACTAATACAATTAAGTTGGTAGAATAAACATTATACGTGTACCGTAAGTAATATGTAGTATATACAACGCAAAAAGTGGCAAAATTGGATACCCTTTTAAGTTTTACGCCATTTGTCTTTTTTTCATGGGAAAGTGGTCACATACGACTCGAGGGTGGTTATATCTTCCCCTTACGGCTATTGGGCTTTATACGCTTCGTCACGGGAGAGTAAGTAAGGAAATATGTTCAAGGGTAGTTACTATAGGGGATAAGGATACAGAAAATTTCGCAGTATTAAATGAGTAAGTTCTTGTTAAAACTGTAGTGTTGTTGTTGTTGTTTACGCTTTAAGTCGAAAATGTTTTTCCTTTATAAATTTTTGCTGGCTTTATGTAAAGGGCAGACAATTGGGCACCTACTTACGATCTCTAACCTTAGCTGTTGAAGCTAAGCATTTTAGTGTTGTGTATCTTATGTAGTATCATAGAATCAGGTCCCCCGTAAGGGCTACTGGCGCCTGTGTGCAAAAAAAAAGATTTTGGCGCCCCTTTAGGCAATTTTTTTGGGTCCTTGGTTTTGGCGCCCGATTTAGAGGTGGACCCACGTCCTTTGGTTTATGTCAATTCATTATTCAATGTTAATTCCATAGACTTATTTATATACTGTGTTAATTCTCATATATCAGCTAGACTTTGCATTACCTATCCAGATTAGGGCATGCCTTTGATTCAATGTCTCTGATGGTACAATTTATTGATGGAACTTACGTCTCGTCAAAAATAAAGGCGTCGCAGGATGCATCGCGACTTACACATCGCGTCTTAGTAGGGCAGGTGATAAGTTATCTCGGTCACGGGTTAGCGAGCAAGTGGAGGGTGGTGTCGGTCGAGTGAGCAAGTAGGTAGGTAGTAGGTACTCACGTTGTGCTGAGGGTGGCTCGGCCGCAGGTGGCGCGGGCGCGCTCGCGGCTCCCTGCATGACCCGCGACGGTCGACCGCGCCGGCGCCTAACGAAAACGTCATGTTTAGTGTGTGGGAAGAAGGTTCTAGATTATTCTAAAAGGGTGACATCGATGGGAGAAACATTGAAATAATTCGTTAAAAGAACTAGTGATTTTTAAGCGCAAAGGCCTTAAGGTGACGCCGCGTTAAAGTAAAATACCGTGTTGGATAGGTTTTAGATTGCTTGTTTTCTATGAGAAGCCGAAACAAGCAATGGAACAGCAAAACATGGAAGCGATAAACGACAAAATGGTTTTTGTCGCGTTATTTAAAAACCATAAGTACTAAAGTCATATAAGCTATGGGCAAATTAAAGTGTATTCTTGAACCAATTTATGTACAAATTTTGGAAGTTTAAGTCACTCTCCTCTGTTGGCAAAATAGGAATCCCTTTTTTTACAGAGGTCTTTTTGATTGATAATTCTGTGTTATAACAGTTGACCAATCGTGTTATGCTATGGGTAATTCAAAGACAAAGACATGATGAATACTGACAATGAACTTTAATTTCTTAGCTTTAGTCATTGCTCAAAATCGATATCGCTACAGCCAAATTATCAAGGCGTCACCTTAAAATTATGGCGCGTGTCATTGCATTGGTATTTAAACTCCAAAGTTATGTCAGAGTTTTATGTGTCTCAAATCTATCTAGCTATAAAGTGGTACACCGCGTCTGTCGGAGATTGCACACAACTTATAAGTTGTGTGCAATCTCCGACAGACGCGGTGTACTACTTTTCGGTTAAATTACTATGAAATTTTTAGGTTCAAGTGCATTTCTAATGTGCATTAATTGCTAAAGTAAAACAAAAGCAATCCCAGTCTTAATAGCAGTTCAACGTTAAAAATATTTTTATGATGTGGTTGCGACGAATCGGCAGATTTACAATTGCGATAGAGTTTCTCGGAAAACAAATAAATCCGAGGTGCACGCGTTTAGGATTCTACGTAAGTGCAGAGTACAATAAAATATAACAATAAGGCGTTTTCTCTATAAGCGTGAATCATAGGAACATTGCCTTATCTTAACTTCCTGTTACTTTACAGCCGATGGTTATCCGTGAAAATATATCACAAAATCTATACAAAGTATTATACTAAGACATTGAAAAGTCTGTAAAAATCTTTTCAATAAACCGCTAATAATCTTTTCAATAAAACGCTACCACTAAAATATTATATAATAATTTTGAATGAGTTTCAGGATAAAATATCTAGGATATTTAACAAAATATAATAATAGGTATATGGTATTCTAAGTATTCTTCTGGTTTATCTACTTTTCATTATTTTGATGACAAACTTAAGTGCTTGGTCTGCGCCATGTTTTTCTTTGTTCGTTTAAAAGTTCAAGTTCGTGACCTTTATAACCTATAAAGTACCTTAATCTACTTCTCAATAATCAGTTTTACCACCTTTAGCATTTTCTTAGGTGTTATTTACATACAATAAAATGCTATCAAGCTTTTACAGCTCTTAAAAGCGGCAGCCGTCGATTGAAGTATATTTATTGTGGAGTCAGAACAATGCTTTATGTATCGACAAACAATGCGACAGAGCCTAAAGGCTGAACCTTAATGTACAAGTGTTAATAACCTGAGGACTGTATGAC
The DNA here is from genome assembly GCF_905147365.1 of Aricia agestis. Taxonomy (NCBI): domain Eukaryota; kingdom Metazoa; phylum Arthropoda; class Insecta; order Lepidoptera; family Lycaenidae; genus Aricia; species Aricia agestis. The sequence goes on along the minus strand of NC_056406.1, from coordinate 6,046,454 downwards.
TATTGTCCTAACATCTGCTATATTGTCAATACACTACGTACTACAGAAATTAGTACCTAAGTCGCAGTGTAGATTGTATTTTCATTACGATTTAATATTATAACAAAACAAAGAGTAAAAGAATGTAGACTGTAATTATTTTTTATTGTTAATTTTGCATGCCCATAGAGGCCTATGTGTTGAACCTAAAATCAAATATTATAAGACCTATTATTGTAATACACATACGCAAAAATAAATGAATTTGAATTTGAAGAGATTCTTTTAATTTATGGTCGTTCGTCACCAGATTACGTGTGATCTCTGTGTTGTCCCCATGATGGGCCAACGCACGTCTAGCGGGGCATATTTGACTATAACTGCCGGTGATCGACGACAATTAGGGTTATGAAATGCTTTTCGTGAATCGTGGCTATGCAATATGCATATAGTCGAAGGTGAAGAAGTCATGTCTAATCCGCATTCTATGATAAAATAATGGACGCTATTAAGCAACCCGTTTATACGTGGGAGAGCCATGCTTCGGCACGAATGGGCCGGCTCGACCGGAGAAATACCACGTTCTCACAGAAAACCGGCGTGAAACAGCGCTTGCGCTGTGTTTCGCCGAGTGAGTGAGTTTACCGGAGGCCCAATCCCCTACCCTATTCCCTTTCCTACCCTCCCCTATTCCCTTTCCTTCCCATCCCTACCCTCCCCTATTACCCTATTCCCTCTTCAAAGGCCGGCAACGCACCTGCAGCTCTTCTGATGCTGCGAGTGTCCATGGGCGACGGAAGTTGCTTTCCATCAGGTGACCCGTTTGCTCCCTTATTTCATAAAAAAAAACCCACAAAAAAATTACATATTGCGTTATGAATGCAGTTATGTTCTTTAGGTGATTTAGAACAAGACTGCATTCAAAATTTAACAATCTTGTTTAACAGCGACCGCGACAGCGAATAATCTTACCTAGTATGGGCGGTTTTCCGTTTAGTTTTTCGCGTGTGTCAGGAGTCAGGACGCGGCGCCTTTGATCGTCTCCGAGAACGGAGTCGTAATACAATAACCGCCGATAACAATGCCGGTGTAACATTAATCTATCGAGTATGTTTGCTTTTGCGGAAATCCGTCAGCGAAGAACTCCGCTGCGGGGTTTCTGAGTGGCATTTGATAGAATACATTCAATTGAAAGTGTCTTTTTAAATATTTTTTAAACAAGAAGCATTATTAAATAATTTTTATTTAAAAATATCATCTTAGAAATCAGGCAAATTGATATAAAATATCGGATTTTAACACTTTTATTTTATATTTTAACCGTGACGGAAATTCTCATTAGATTCTTAATAGGTATACGAAATTAAAAGATCCCGTCGATAGCCTATGTAAATATAAAAAATATATTTTGCAGTTTGTCCTTATACGAGCCCTTTAGCCAATTTTAGTAAAAATCTGCAGTTAGTCCTTTATACGGGCCCTGCGTGCGCGCGTTGAAGTCTAATACACGCGGTGGGCCACCCCGATCATTGGCAGTACTTCAAAATGTATTCCCAGTAGCTTCATTAATCATTTCATTATACTTCTCACAACAATGATCTAACAGTCATCACGAGCGATAAGGCTATTACACCTTTTTATCATTCGCAGACGTGACAGAGTTGCGGCAGAGCTGTTTCGCTATTTTGCTTTTGCTTTTGGTTGTAGGCATTTCGTTGCGAAACTGATTATGTGCAGATATGTTTCTAGATTTTTTTTTGTGGCTACAATCTCAATTTGTTTGGAATATCTACAAAAAGAGTTTAAATCGGATAAAGCAAAATTTTAAAGAATACAAGCAATAATTTCGGATCTAAAATCTGCCTTGCGGAACTCCTTAAATTCTAATGCAAGATAGAGAGACTGATAATTCTAGTCCCACAGCAACAGCTTTAAAGCTATTCAGTTTCATTTAATGTATGGAATAACAATAAAATAGATTAAAACCCGTAATACTCGTGCATGTGCAGAAGAAAGCTTTTAAAAAGTCCAAGATCACTTAAGCCATCATGAAATAAAATTACGACATTATTGTAGAGGTTGCGCGGTGGCATGTCACTTTTTCTGTGTGAAACTTGTGTCTGAAATACCGCGTTTTATTTAATAAACCGTTATTGTGAGTCATAACTAAGATCGCCGCAATCACATAATACGATAAATCATTTTTATTTATTCAAATATGTTTATATTTGAATAGCATATTATTCAAATTATTTGTTAGGGTGATTTCACAGTTCAAAACAACGCGACGCAGCGAATTTTGAAGTGCGACTTATGCCCGCTTCAGGTTTATTGTTTTTTTTTTATTGAATAGCGCTTTTGATCAACAGCTATCGTCAAACATCTTAATCAATCGACAATTTTGTTAAATAGGTAAAAAAAATTAGAAACCACTGGCCCTTTATTTTATACTTACTATTTTTATAAAATAAACTTTAATTTTCAATAGGCATCTGGAATACATTGCCTCGGTGTGAACTTACCATTAAGGGTGGGTTGCACCAACTTACTTTAACTATAACTGTAACTATAACTAACTACAATGCAAAATGTCAAATCTTTGGTTAAAGTTAAAAATGGACGCCACCAAGACGCCATAATTAACCATAACCATAGAGCTCGACAAGGCTTTAAATGCACGTGGCGAAAAAAGGAACTAACACTGTCATCATACAAAAACGCAATTTTTGACAGTTCTCCTTCACCAGCAGCGCCCCCGCCCACGTGTTTATAAAGCCTTGTCGGACCAGCAACGTCTTCTGTCAAATTCTGTGGTCAAAGTTAAATTAGCCTTAACTATAACCATAACTTTGACCATAACTTTAACCACGCCTCTGGTGCAACCCAACCTAAGTAAATCAATAATAATAATAATAATATCTATGGAGAAGAATTAATAAAGAAAGAAGATAAATGTGCATTAAGAGATTATGAAGAATGGCAATTAAATTATGCCATTCTTCATAATCTCATACACATTTATCTATGATTGTTATTTCACATAGTTTCTGAGGTGTACTTAGCACTAATTTAATTAAGATAATACTTTAATCCCTCGTTACGTTGACGTCACTTGGACATTTTGGAATTTATTTCAAAATGGGTAAAGAGAAACGAAAAAGTTCAAGAAATAGGAGCCCACTTAATCACTTTAATTCATAGTGTGATAATAAGCGTGTGTAAAAATCTTCTTTATATTCAGTAATTAAATTAGAAAAGTACATTATAATGTATAATGAGTTTATTATTTTAATTAATTTTCACACAGCGACAAAGTAGGTACAAATTAGTTTACAACTTTCTTAACTGGAATCTGGATTACACTGTAAATCTACCGAGATTAAACTACGGCTATCTGCTGCTACTATATGAACATATAATTGGTTTAATTCGAACTATAATGCGTTTTTGGGAGAATCTTAATATTTGTCCGATTAAAAAGGTTCTTTTATTATCATTATAGGGATCAAAATCATTAAGATCACAATATTAATGTTTATCAACAGGTCAAAAACATGAGGGGGTCAAAATCATCGAGGTAAATGTTGATGAACGATAGCAGCTCTCAATTTTTACTTAACTTGTGGGGGTTAATATCGTGAAGGTGCAATGTTGACGATGAAAACATTTTGCGTATTGCAGCAAGAGGCTGTTTGACGCAATCCGCCATTAGATATCAACCGAGAGATACCGAGATATCACGAGATAGCAGCACTCGAGTCTCGAGTTCTCGGACACTCGAGATACAGCAATTACGAGATCCGAGACGATTCTCTTATCGCGACACTGTCATTACTTTCTTAGGAATCAGGTGATTGTAAGGTAGATGAATGTATAATAAGATAAGGTAAGAAGGCAGAACATATTGTGTATTTGAGAATGTTGTGATTCAAGCCAGCGGGGCTAAAATGGCCACATTTAGCAATTACTCTCAATCAATTCAGCAAATGAATTGTCAAAACTGTCAAATCAGTACAAAAATACAGAAATGAAAACGTGGGAGAGCCATGCTTCGGCACGAATGGGCCGGCTCGACCGGAGAAATACCACGTTCTCACAAAAAACCGGCGTGAAACAGCGCTTGCCCTGTGTTTCGCCGAGTGAGTGAGTTTACCGGAGGCCCAATCCCCTACCCTATTCCCTTTCCTACCCTCCCCTATTCCCTTCCCTTCCCATCCCTACCCTCCCCTATTACCCTATTCCCTCTTAAAAGGCCAGCAACGCACCTGCAGCTCTTCTGATGCTACGAGTGTCCATGGGCGACGGAAGTCGCTTTCCATCAGGTGACCCGTTTGCTCGTTTGCCACCTTATTTCATAAAAAAAAAAAAGAATTGCAAGCAGAGTTGCTTTTTGCGATTTTAGAAAAATGAATCATATTATGATTCATATCATGATTCTTCAAAGCGACCATTTCAGCCCCGCTGGATTCTATTTTTAAAGTATTACTTTTTTTTACAAAAATGAAGTTTTGTGATTCTAGTTCAGCGTTTAGGTTCATGTTTTCTAATAAGATCAATTGACTATAGTTGTAAGGAGTGTGGAAATAATTGTGTTCGCGATGTCAATCTACAAAGGCACGCCAGTATAACAAAATATTAGGCAAAGTAAATCTTTATAAGCTAGAAGTAGTAGTTTTAAGTTAGAAATAGAATTTTCGAAATTAATTATAAGAAAATATCCGAGATACCCACTCCGGCATATCCACGAATGTGAATTTCATAGTCACATTGTTTTATTTCCAACGGGCTAGCCTCATAAAGTTTGAAATTTATTTGTTTGGAAATCTCATGGCGCTTTTTAGGAAATTTAATTAAGTAACGAATAAATTATAATAATGTATGGAGGAATTTCGTACAGCCAGTGAAAAGGTGATAGTATTCCTTTGCCAGTAAAATTTTGACGCATCTATGAATATAATGGTGGGTTCCGTTTGAAATTACTGCCAAACTAGAAATTATTGTGTGGAAATACCTATCCTATAAGAATAATTATATTTATATACTTACTATAATTATATTTATATACTAACTTTCCCGAGAGCGTTGTTCGCACCATAAAAAACCTTATTTGATTAATTTTCTTAAAAAAATATATTGTTAAAACTAAAAAATAGCCAGATAAATCCAGCCAATCTTAAGGGCCGATTAACACCGGAATGGCAGCGGCGAGGCGAGCACTTTCAGCGTCATATTATGATTTTAAACTTTGTCTTCATTATTGTAAGACGTATCACTTGAGAAATCGCGGCCGCCGGCGGCCGCCAGCGGCCACGAGCGGCCACGGGCGGCCGTAGACTTCTCAAGCAATACAAAATATATATTACATACATATGTATTACAATAATGAAGATAAAGTTTAAAATCATAATATGATGCTGAAAGTGCTCGCCTCGCCGCTGCCATTCCGGTGTGAATCGGCCCTAAGTTTTAGCGAGACTTCAAAATTGCAATACAATTTTCTTTCAAAATACTTATTGTCGAACACTAAAGTATATTGAAAACCATTTTATTTTGGAAAAGATATATTAATAATATTTATTATGATCCTAGTAAGGTCAAATGAACCCTTAGAGTCAAGAACCACGACCTTTCAATTGAAAACCCTCGGCGCCCTTTTTTGTGATTTGTTAGTGTAGTTTAAAGCTTGACCCTCGCTTACGAAGGTCAAAATCTCCTTATTTATTTGTAAAATTACACACTTTAATGGGAGTCTTTTAGTACAAATACAATATTTCATTTTTAACAAATAACAAAATAGGTTTTTTTAAGAAAACTCAAAAAAGAAAAAGGAATGCTGCAATTTACTATGCGACAGTGTTTCTCAAAAATTTTAGAAGATTTTTTTTTCACGAAGTAGATATTATTAGATAATTATGAATTTATGACAATGTTAAAAACATTAAGGTTAAGAATTAAATATACAGACACATTTTAAAACCATTAAGTTATTCTTAAGGTAGCAATTTATAAATAAATACTTTTTTCGAGATAATTTGGATTCGAAATTATGATAACGGCTGTAAAAATTAACAAAAAAGAAAAATCGCAAAATTATCGTAATTACAATAAAGAAGACACTTTAAAACGAGCACAGATATTATGTTAATTACTGCATACATTATTTTTTTAATTACATATACGTATGTTATAGGTAACAGTGCCATGTTGATTCGGTATTGCACATAAAATCGTTACCAGATGAGTTATGAAAGTTCATTCGGTTCTATTGTTCACAATATAAATTCTTTAATAACTGATTTTATCTTTTCTCATTTCGAATACGGTATAATGTCTTTGAATTTTGAATAACATGTAGAAAGAAGCAACAAGAGTTCTGTAATTTTTAAATGCTAATCAATATAATATTAGGTGTATTTTAGTAGAACAAAATTGAGTCTGCTTCGTGTTCCGATCCATCTCCAAATAACTGAACCGTTATAATGTAATTTTTGGTGTGCACGAGTACATTATTGTGAAGATGACTCTGTTTTATTATATTATGGTAATGAACGTTATTATCATACATTAACAAAGAATTTGTGTTCTGAGATTGGGTATAGGTATTTCGAAAGAGGAATAATTATGCTGACTTTCTACATCTTTTTTATTTGCAGAAACCTGTAACCAAAGATACTTACGTAATTTTTTAACATTCTCATTTTTATCCGACTGTAAATAGTTAATAGGGTTTTGTTTTTTGGGCGTAAATTCGATCCTATTTTATGCATAAAAGTGTTATTATAGGCGATTGATTTGTTACTACAGATTACAGACAAATTATACAAACATTTTGACTTATTCCAATCTGTAATTATGAATAAGAGCATTAATTACGAGTTTTGACCGAGATTTAAATGTGCCAGCTAATAGTGATTCCGAGAAAAATGTTTTGTTGTAGGTAGGTGCAATAATTAACTAATGCGAGCGCAAGTGTAACAAGTGATAAATTAATTACATTTTAAAACTCATTACTAAATTATTTATGCTTTTATCCTAAGTAAAAATCGAATACTTACTAATAATAGTTTTTTTTACTTACGATAAAATTCCGATTGCATTTAAAATTGAAAATTAACTAAAAAGATTTTTAAATTTTTTTATAATGAGAGCACAAATTTGTGCTGTTATTATAAAAAAACTTAACCCGTAGCTTTAACATATTTTTTTTGACACCTTAAAATTTCATCTTAATAGATAAAAATACTTTGTCGCTTTGGAAACACTGGATTTTTTAAATATCTATCAATCGGAATTTTATCGTAAGTAAAAAAAAACTATTATTAGTAAGTATTCGATTTTTACTCAGGTCAGGATAAAAGTATAAATAATTTAGTAATGAGTTTTAAAATGTAATTAATTTATCACTTGTTTGATAACAAATACCTTAAAAAATCCGACGGTCTTTAGTAATTTTTTTAGGGATTAATATTTTTGGGAACATAAATCAATGGTGGATCTTACTTGTTGGTATTTTTCCACTTGCGACATAAAACAACAGAATTTGGAGATAACATCACGTAACAAAAATACTACAACCCCATAGAAAAACAATAATTTGCACTGCATTTTACGCACCATGATTACAGTGAACTGGCGACAAAACATTTTGACTGCGACTTGGCACACAGGCCGCAGCCTACCTGATATAAATGTAACTACATAGGCACCTTAATACATACAAGCACAGGGCGATGGCTGCCGTAATAAACGATAATTTGCATTGTAATCTAATCGGTACAGTACTTACCCAATCGTGGATGATTTTAACGCTATCAGGCGACAATTGAATAATTGTAACCGAAAGTCCAAAGTTCGTGCAAACCGGCCTCCAGTCTCTCACAAATCACGGATAAATATTTTTTGAGCACAGATTTACAGTCGTAAATATCACTAAATAGTTCTAAGGCACTTAATAAAATATCGGCCGCTCGCGCTTTATCTATTTTTCATCTTCCGCGGGAACGACAACCTCGCGCGGCGAGATGTTGTCTCCTTGTGATTGTGATGAGAGTACGCACTGTCGCTCTGCTCTCGGGGGAGCAGAAGATGGCCGCCTATTGGTCGAGAGCGCCGATCGGGCGCGCGGGGAGAAGGAGAGAGCGCATCTCACGCGGGAAACGAGTGAGTGAGACAGATAGCGTCGATCGTTTCGTCGTCCTGCTACAGATTGTCCAGCGGGCGAGTTCAGGTGTATTGAGAGTGCGTAATGATGATAATATTAATATAGAGATGCCCGAACGATAGCTTGTTTTTATCGACGATATTTTATTTAGTAAGAGTCACGTTAGAGCCCATACAATATTTTCACTGAAAAATTTGCAAGAAATAATATCCGGATTTTTGTTAAATATTACAAATTAGCCGAAAAAAGTTTTAACACTTTGGGCTGAAAACTGAAAAACGGGAGCCACGAGTATCGCAACTCGCAAAAGCGCGGTGGTGGTGCATTGCCGAAACATGAGCTGAAACGGGGGCCCAACATCTTGAGATTGAGATGCACTGACATCTTTTAATTTCATATTTTATGAACTATGAGTTATGAGTTAATTAGGTAACTACGAATAATAAATTTTATTATTCGAAGGTATATAGGTACTCAATTTATCTAAGTAGTTTAAAATATAATTGATCAAAATGGAAATACGAAGAAAATAATTTTCTTTATTCTCGATAAATATTAGATATTAAAAAATTCGTTCGTCTACTTTGCACTAATAATTCTTTTATTTTTATTCCGTTTATTTTAAAATTCGAATGTGTTGGCTTAATTAGGATTTAGGACACTGTCCTTAAAATCACCTTGGTCATGCTAAGAACAAGCCCCAATTTTTTCCGTGGGAGAGCCATGCTTCGGTAGGAATGGGCCGGCTCGACCGGATAAATACCACGGGCTCACAAAAAACCGGCGTGAAACAGCGCTTGGGAGTGAGTGAGTTTACCGGAGGCCTAATCCCCTACCCTTTTCCCTTCCCTACCCTCCCCTATGCCCTTCCCTACCCTCCCCTATTACCCTATTCCCTCTTAAAAGGCCGGCAACGCACCTGCAGCTATTCTGATGCTGCGGGTGTCCATGGGCGACGGAAGTTACTTTCCATCAGGTGACCCGTTTGCTCGTTTGCGTTTAAAAAAAAATTATGCAGTTTTAATTAATATTCAGCGTTGTCAGATTTTTGTGCCAAGCCTTTGGAACTTTTTGAGTGAAAAAGCAGGATTCTTCAGTCAAAAGCGGGACAAAGTAAAAAAGGTATAAAATCAAAAGTTTTTTGAATCTTTATCTTTTTATTTGTGTTAAAATAACGTTTACGTGACAATAGATAGCTAAAGTAGCCAAAAAAAATCCACCCCTCTACCTCCCACACTCTTATCTTCATTACGCAGTACGCACCTTTCTTTCTCAGCACGCTGCACGTACGTTCGGGCTTTTCCCGAAAAGCGGGACTGAGCCTGTCCCGCGCGAGACATTTAATTTTGATGAAAAAATCGGGATGTCCCGCCAAAATCGGGACCTCTGGCAACGCTGTTAATATTATTAACGAACGAACGATAATCGATTTATTATAACTAAACGAAGTTTGCCATTTTTTCCAATAAAAACTAGTTGGACCTATTTCTACTACTACCATTAAGTCTACTTTAGGTATATTACTAGCAAAATACTCTCCATGGGCCATGGCACATTATCATAAAGGACGCAATTTAAATATAGTAATTTTGCACCCTGTCTCTACATCTGAAATAGCTTAGCAGTTAGCAATTATATTACATTCTGTTCAACAAAGACAGTCTTCAGGACATAAGGACTACTCTGAAGTCTGATAGAATCTAAAACAAAATTTACGCGTATGGTCCTATAACCTATTATAAAATGCATAATATATTGTATAAACTTACCAGTGATTTGAAGCTTTGAAGATAAATAATGACCACAGTTTCACAGCTGGTCATCTTAAATATTTTACCCAGTCTTATTCCCTTATTTATTCGCATTATTATTCTGAACCTTAGAGTATTAATAACAGTAGTACTACTGTTATTAATACCCTGTCTGTCTATATCGCTAACTATATACCTACTCCAGATTACAAATACTCGTATACAAGAATAAATTCCATCGCATCAGAGATCCAAGTATGAACTGTTAAGTCAACACCACTATCGACACATCTCGGTCTGACCTCGTGGTATCGGGCAAGCGCGGGCAAACAACGCCTCAATGGAGCTCTGTCCAGCTTGTTTGAATTAGATCTGTTACCCTAAACCCAGCTAACAGTCTCAAAGTCAAAGGGGCATGATATTATAAAGAAGATCATCTGTTAGGTTAGCTTAAAAGCCAGCCAAGTGAAACAGATTGTGTAAATGGCAAAAACTCAGGAATCAGGATACAAAAATTTAAAATTTAAAATTTAGAAACTAATGGGATTTGATATTCTTGCATCGCAAACTCTATGCGTTATGCATTTTTGATTTCTAAGTTCGCTGTCGATGTCATTGAATTCTAAGCTTGACTAAATACCGAGATATGTTTCCAGTAAGATGGTAATATAATATGTTCGTCGTAAAGGTAGGATCAGAATCTGGTCTTAGGGGCAGAATACTGCATCATAAGTGGATGGAGTCTTGATCTCTTAAGTAATAATGAAACTACTGACTTGATAAGGAAACTAACGTACCTGGTTAGGGGTGCCTACGTAATATAATGCATAGTACAATGAAGATTGAGGAAAGAAAACTTGAAACCTAATATTACCTAGGCACAATAAATAAAGAGTATTATCTTTCATGGCTTATTCGATAAATGAGTACAGATAAAATATATCTTTGTCTTAACAGGTAAAAAATAGGTTTATAATGTATCGATAATATCTGTTTATAGTTAAGAAACGCTAAAGAAGGATATGTGCTTATCGCTTCAAGATGACACGTACACAGGTCGCATCGATGGCATACAAAACATAGATATCGCAAATTATTGTCATTGCTTTAAGACAGGAATCGTCTTGGTTACATACCTATCTATCGACTACGAATAAAATAATTATAATCATTAAAAGATGACTTATTTGGTATAGTTAGTAAAGTTTTAGCAAAACCCTTAGCAAATGTAGAGATCACAACTCACAGTAGAAATGTAGAATTAATATTTGTGCTAACAGCTTTTAAAAACAAAATGACAGATTTAGATTTTATTTGTTAATCCGTCGTAGTCTATTCTTTCCTAGAAAGAAACTAGTCCTGTGAAAGCCATGCAATCTCATTATTGTATATAAAATAATTAAAAAAATACGAACGTGCGAATACACAAACATAGGTTTAAATCTATTTTCACTATTATATCGATCTAGAGGTAATACGACGGCACTTAATTTTACAACTATTTCATGTGTTTAACGTGACACGCGCCTAATATAATACACATTTTACAACTATTTGGAATGGCTGCTGGTGCTTATGAGAAATAATAAAGAGTTTATTTGGCATAATGCACGTCAAGGCCACACTTCACGCGTATACGATTGAGTAAGTTTTGAATGAAACTTTGATTTAGCAAGAGTATGTACAGTTAAAATTAGAAATATTGTAAATCTGGGTCAATATAGCCCACCTGCTGTTGCCCGAAGTTGATCTAGTGGCATAAAAATTTTTGAACTGGAAATTAACACTGAACCAAAAATATTAACTGTGGTTCAGATTTTTATCCAGGGCCTCTATCATGAGCTCTTAAATCCATTCTTTTTACGTCCTTATAGGGCCCCAGTCTGATAAAATTCATCGAAGTAATATTATGTAGATGCATGAAAAATATTGTAATCTGAAAATATATCAAATCTTTATTTTATCACATATCGATGGCGGCAGTGATAATTTTAAAGGTGCTCGAGTTGTATAGGAAACTATAATTATCCGATAGGGACGGTATTGAGCAAACACCGAGGGATATTATCTTCGCCGAGTATCTATCGGGGTCACCATACTAATGTATGTGTGTGTTTCTAACATTATGTGTTCTTAATTTCTTTAGTCGTCGACTACATCTTTAGTGTACTCATCTTTTGTTACAGAGTCATCAACACTTATGTTTTAGAAACTATTGCTTCGTAATTATAGTACTTTATTGATTTTCATATATTTTATATTGATCAGATTGACTTTAGCAGCTATTCTACTATCATCTATGTTACTTTTGATAATCTTGAATTGAATAATCTTTTACATTGAATTTGTCCACATCACATGCTTCGGCATTGTAAATATTTTCCCGCGCATTTGCGGAAACCGCGCGAATTTCATTCACAAACCGTCACGCGTTTACAAACATGGCGTCGCAACGGAAAAAATAGACAGGACGGGATGTGCGGCCACAGTTTACAAAATATAGACCAGGGTGGCTGAAATGATCGAACAATAGACGCTACATAACATTGTAGGTTAAATACGATGTTTAGTTAAATTGACTAAAGTTTTGACTTTCATTATCATCATCATGTTTTGATCAATCGCTTAGCTGATCAGTTCAGTCGTCAAGTCCAATATTTCTGATAAATCCAAATTTAATCTGTGACACTATTATGTTAATATGTTTTTTATTTTTTTATTTAATTTGGAGCCGTCTATGGGCTCTGCGCCCATTTCCTTTTTTGCTATCTTTGTATTGTTTTTCGCACCAAGGATATTTGAAATAATAATATTACTTATTAATTGTAATAATTGTAGTCTGCAACACTATGGACTACAATTATGTTAATATGTTTACAATGGTGCGAATCTAGATTTAAAATCGCCTTATTTGCTTAGTGTGACTTTACTTGCCTAAAATAAAGTCTCATTAGCAAATAAGGCGTTCGCTACGAAGGTTCTTTTAAAAATGTTGTAAAAAATGGTGGAAAATTTTACTTGATTATTATTGTCGTTTAATTGAAACTTGACATGTGCTGCCTGCCAACTTTAGTTTAAAAAGAAAACAAGTGCTGCCTACTTTAATCACAAATCTGAAAAAAGTAATAGATTATTTACTTCATAATATTATATACTAGCTATGATCGATTTATCGCCCCCGAAACCCCCTATATACTAAACATTAAAATCGTTGGAGCCGATTCCGAGATTCCAAATATATATATATATATATATATATTTATATATATATATATATATATATATATATATATATATATACAAGAATTGCTCGTTTAAAGATATAAAAATTGTGCTGACGCATGCATGTTCCCTATCCAATCTTTGACCGTTAACTCAATTAAGTCTGTCAATGAACCATCTAGTTACTTAGCGTTTAATCTGCGTGGTTTTTCATCAGTTCAACAGCTCCTCACGCACGCGGCTGTGGCAATTACGTCGTCTCGCATGTCTGTGCCTCCGTAACGCGACCGTGTTTTATGACAACCATTTTTTTTTCTTAGAGAAGACATCGTTTGGTCATCGACGTTGAATACTAGATATACATTACACCGGTGTTACTGGCACAATACAATAGTATCAATAGATTACCACGACCGTAATTAAATAGTTTAGGTACTTATTAAATGTAACGGCCAAGCTCTTTGAGTGCTTGGAGACTTTCCTTGTCTCTAAACGTTTTTTAGCTTTTAGAGCGTTAAGTTACCTTAACTGCTTTCGGTTATGGAAACACTCCAGATTAGTAATTTCTATTTTCTTGGAAACAGTCGTGTCCGGTCCCATACCTTTATTTGCAGTGGATGATGTGTTCCTATCTCACTTGTCTCAGATAATGTATTTGTAAATGTTTATAATCCATTATTCTTATCAATTGACGTTCTACTTACGATTAAAGAAGATAACACTGCACGTAAGGCCGTCCCAAGCCCTCCAGATTTGACTAAATATTGTTTTTATATTATCGTGATTTTTAAACAGGCTCATGGAAACTGATAGGCTCAGGGCGTGGAAAATTCGAGAAAACTAGACAAGCCTATTACAAAGCAGTTAGTTTATTTCTAATATTCATCAATTATTGTACTTTAAAATTTGGTAAATCGTATACCGTTTAGTTTGTAATCCCGTAGCAAAAATTCTGATTATTTCTCGTGGATCGTAATATTTTGACAATCTACAATTTCAAACATGGAACGTTTTTTTTATTGGACATCGATGTCGGTAACTGACACTGGCCGGTAGAGCGTCGAACAGCGCACGACTCGTGTTTAAGAAAAAAACTCAAGATTCATTTTCGCGCGCGCTTCCGCTACGGTCGCGTGATGAAAATCATGCGCTGGTCAGGCCTTCTTTCACTTTCTTCGAGACGTATTCCGCAAGTTTTCAGGTTTTTCTGTACTATGAAGAAAAACCTCATACTATGTTACTCATGCATTCTGTGTGTGTTTGTCTTTATGACGTTATTCATTGGGAAGTCTAAGAATTTTCATGCACTAAGTTGGCAATAAGTCTCATGATGGTGCTACGTCACGTAGCGCCGTAGTATGAATATTACAACTATACTATAGTAACTTATATGAGGGTAGATAGATCATGCATACTATCCACGTGATGCAAATTTCTTTAGTAGTTATTTTACATTGAGTGGCATAATATCGGGTCTGAGCAAGGATCCGTGGAAAGTTTAAAGAATTGCCTCAGCAGCTGTGCTACGCCTATACATATCGCTCACGTTAGTATATTATGTCAAATGTTAAGGCCTGAAAACCAGAAGTGTAGTGCCTTCGTAAGCTATGGTCAACAGCTCTGTGACAGTAATTCTACCTCACACCTCAATCCTACTGATGATGATGATGAGTGAATCGATCGGTTGCAGTGTGTTGGCTAAGCGGTACCTAATCTGCCGCGCTAGATGTTTGAGCGGGCTGTTTGTTCGAGATATCGACTCTGCTCAGTCAATATTGTCGGAGCGGTCAGTGACCTGTGACGTCACACATCTGCCGCTTATCACAAACCACTGTCCTTACAGAGTGATGTGCTAATAGGATCCTTAGTTGTTAATCCCATGAGTACATAGCGTCTCTAGTTTGGCGCAGTTAGGAGCCAGACATCAAAACGTGTCAAGGGATCTAAAGCTATTAAAATATATGCAGTCACACATAGAACTTTCTCCTTTTTGAAAGTTGATAAAGAGTTTTTGGAGGTCAAGAAAACTTGAAATTTCAGCAATGCTGTACTTCAGATCCTTCAGAAATGGTTAGTAAACATTAAGCCCGGCCGCACATTGTCCGAATTCTGATCAGAAACAGTTGAATTTCGCCGGACCGCCACCCCGCACACTATCCGAAATATCCTTCCGGCGAGTTCGAGCTCACTCGGCTCAGTACAAAATGTAAGAGACAGCGCGGACGTTCAACTGTTTCTGATCAAAAATTTCGGACAATGTGCGGCCGGGCTAAAAACGTACGTTCTTCTTGCCCCAATTAACCTAACAACCAAACGATGTATTCCAATTAAAATTAGAATAAATAAAATATTACGTCACCAGTGATTACTACTGAGTAACGTAACGTTAAACGGTGTAAATATACGGGTCAGACGCAATCGGAATTTGACATTCAGATTATGAAGTTACATGAGATCAGCATAATTACTATATTAGACCTTGGCTTTCTGCTCCGTGACGGTAAGCAGCTAACAAAGAGATTATAATGCTTAGACATTAACGCTTCTTACGAGCTACTACGTTCCAGACACAATTTTCCGCGTGAGTTTACGGAGAAAGTATGACGTGTGTGACAGTTCTTGCGGTTTATGTGTGACGTATGTTTTTTTAAATTTATTCTGAAATATAGACATTAGACAATTTATTAGCGTTTCCGGCATCTAGAACTGCCCCGGGGCAGGGTGGGCTGAATAGCCGAAGTTTAAATTACTACGTATCACTAGTACTTGGTACTACTAATATATATTCTGTGCTAGTACTAAGTCTAAGTGCTTCGTGGATCACTGGTTTTGTTCGGCTATTTCCGTATCCATTCGGCCTGCCTTGCCCGCCCTGCCCCGGGGCAGTTCTAGATGCCGAAAACGCTATTTGAGATATTCTAATGTTGGATGACATTATCATGTGGACGTGGATGTTAATTAGGTAGCTGTCACTGAAAATTGAACCAGTTTTAGTTTTCATTTTGGCCTTACTATGCAAACTAACAGGACCAGGCCATTTAGCCGAAACTTTTTCGTTTTCGCTTCGTGATAGAATCGCCGAACAAAATGTATGGAATTGACATTAGACGAGTCGAACGTCAACGTCATATTATCGAACGCTTATGTCAATTCCATACATTTTCATCGGCGATTCTATAATGAAGCGAAAACGAAAAGATTTTGGCTCACCCCTCAGCCCCCTTAGACAAAGTATCTTTCGTTAAAAACGATGACCAAATTCCTTATCAAAATGTATGCCGTTTGACATAAGTCATCGCTAAATGACATTTCGCTTTCGAAGATTAATGTGAAATCCCATACATTTTGATAACGTTTTGTGTTTTGTCGGCTGGGTTTGGTATAAGGGCCGGGACACAAAAACACGGCACGACGTCGTACGGTACCGTACGGCGCCGTGCCGTGGTTTTTTACGACGCGCGTCCGACACGGCGCCGTACGGCACCGTACGACGCCGTACGACGTCGTGCCGTGTTTTTGTGTCCCGGCTCTAACGCAGCCCGTCTGTCGTCCGTCCGGAAGAAGGTCCGTCATCTGCTTATGAATCGACTTCTCTGATAATCCAGAAATGTGAAACAGTTGACGCTCAATTAACATTTTATAATAGTTTACGGTGGCGTTAGTTATTGGGCCCCATGGCAAAAGAGCTTTTGTAGAGTTGTAAACTTCTTTAAACTGTACTGTAAGAGTTAAATAGTTAATAGGGAACCAAAGTTTGTATGCCTGGAATAGTTCCTTCTTTGCGATCCGCGGGAAAACACAAGTCGGGTATATTTTTGAATGCTTACATAATTTACCTTACTTTTCAAGGCGATAAGGGCATTTCTTTAAGATGCTTATGTTGGTAATATTTTTAGTGAACTTTACCACATGCACAACGCAACATAATTGAAGACCACATACCTACACACGTTTCCCGTATTCGAATTTTGAATTCATTTTCCGTATTCGGAAATCCGAATGCATGGAGCAGGTAGAAACATAAAGTTAATATTATATTAACTTTATGGGTAGGAAATACATTAACCAGCCCGTAACAGATAACTTGCTAATTACGAATTGCCAGGTAATGATCGGGGAATTTCTATTGTTTTGTGTAAAGCCGATATATTTAATCTTAAACCGGATTCACCATAGAAGTTTCATAGTCATCGTGGTCGGGATTGTTTTTGCAAGTAAGCATCGTTTTTGCGCCGTGCGAACTGTGGTTGCTGGATGGGTATTTCTGGCTATCAACAAACTTTTTTCGTCGCCTATAAACTTAGCTTATTAAAATTACTTACACCAGTTACATAATAATTATTTGTCATACTCCTACTTGTACGTACGTTGATAAGTATCATTAATTGAAAGTAGCAGCGCTGAAAGACCCAAAAATTTTTTCACTTTTGTATGGGGAAACTCGTGACGCTCGGGCCCTTGCCCATACAAAAGTGAAAAAAAATTTTCGTCTTTCAGAGCTGCTACTTTCACAATGAACTCTCTACAAGGAAGACGTACACACCCTAAAGTATTATCACTTATTTTTGTTACACACTGTAGAAGCTTCTTACTATACAGGGTGTAACAGTGTACTAATAGGGTGTGTATGTGTTCCTTGTAGAGAGTTCACTGTGAAAGTAGCAGCGCTGAAAGACCAATTTTTTTCCTCTTTTGTATGGGCAAGCACCGAGTTTTCCCATACAAAATAAAAAATTTTGGTCTTTCAGCGCTGCTACTTTCACAGTAAACTCTCTACAAGGAACACATACACACCCTAAAATATTATCACTTAGTTTTGTTACACCTTGTAGAAAAGCTGGAGTAAAGGGAAGGGAGAGTACTGACTACAAAATCTTTTAAAACATGACATTTGAAACAAGTTATCATAATATTATGTCACTTGAGATGGTTAATTCATAACTCATATTTCATGCATTTAACATTGCCGTCGAAATGTTAATATATTTAATACTTAATTTCTCTGTTTTAGGAAAAAAGTATCTAATAGTGTCTCAGAAATTTTCCACTATATTATGACATTGGGCGAAAATACGCGCAATCGTAGTACGTTAGTAACTGGAGTTTCACAAGATTTATCTGTGAGCTAGCACTATCTCTTGTGTAGCAATTTTTTTCCGAGTATTAACTAATATATGATAAATTAAATATGCAAAGTTGCGTGGTTATGTTGTAACAACTCTTACATTTACCTACGTCACAGTAAAGCGTTACATTATTCCAATCCATTTGTCGAATGCCCTGGAATAATGCAAACAGGCACTGAAATGCCCTGGAAGCCACAATTCGGGGCATAACAGTATTCAGATTTCAGTGCCCGTTTACATTATTCCAGTAGCAATCCAGCTCTGGATTGGATTGGAATAGTGTAAACCGGCCATTCAGTTAAGCTTTATAGTTCGGTGATGTCAGGAAAAGTGGTGGAATTTTCCCGGTAAAAATTAAAATTATTCGGATGTTTGCTAATTTACTCCTAATAGCTATATATTCTAAATTCTTATTAAAATGTATATTACAAATTATTGCCAGTTATAACGTGTAACGGTACCTAAAATAGAATTCACATTGTGTGCCAATAATGTGGTCGTTACAACAGATATGTGTCTCGAGACACACTACGATCTCTATCATAGGTCTCTATTAAACTAAGAGAGAGTGTAGTGTCTCATATCATATTTAGAATGTAGATTAGAGCCTCATCCGAACCGGAAAAGTGTCGCGTACCGCAGACCAGCCCGCAGGCGCCTTGTGGATCGCAGGGCTGGCACCAAAGAGTTTCCATTTATATTTAAAATATGAAGATTGTTGTTGATTCTCACTCGTAATGGTGGTCTATGCTTAATTTTAATAATTGCTACATTTAAAAACATATTTTTAATACTTATTTTCCAGTTCTTATAATATAATAGCTAATTCTTTATTATGAACTCATCCTTTTTACCAAGCAATATTGATGGTGATGGTCTCTGTGGTCTCACACTGCCAATTTTGTGTCATCCTTGCCAGATAGACGCCATATACACATTGACATGCTTGTAGCACTTTCCAGCTTAATCTTGGCTGTCGAAGCTTAGTTTATAGCTGTTGGCAGCCCTAAGCGGCCGTGAAAGCGTTGTCGGATGTCTGCGCGTACGCATCCCGCGCGCTGCGCATGCGTAATGACCTGTCAAACTTTTCTCCCGAGGAATTTTCGACCCGTCATCTGCCATTGTTGTGGTCGCTGAATCATTATTATGATCCATCAGTTTTATATCGACATAAAATACGGTGAAGTACTTGAGTTGAGTACAACGTAAAACTTGAGTTTTACATTGTTCTATATAGCGAATCCAATTGTAAAAGAGTCCCTTGAATTTTGAGTTGTGTAACGTAAAAAAAATCCGTGGACCTCAGAATTATACTTTGTGGGTTTTTAAAAGTTTCTATCTCACTCTTACACTGTCACACTCACTTCTTAATACTTTGACACGAAAATGTGCTGTTGCCTGTAATTAAAGTGCCCCGCAAACGATCAAATTTGTTTGACAAACATGTTTGATGTAATTTACGTTTTCATCAAACAGCAGCGCAGACGAACAAACGTGCATCAAACAAGTTTGTCAAACAATTAGCTAGAATCAGTTTGAGATCATGAGATCTTGTTTGACAAATACAGCGGAACACGTTCAAACACGTTTGCCAAACCTACGCCAATGCAAATTTTATTCAAACAGGTCAAACACGTAGTTTGTTTGACAAACGCTTCAAACAAAGCTGTACACTATCAAACTGTTTGACAAACACGTAAAATTTGACTAACAATTTGATCTTTTGCTGGGTACTTTACCTACTGTGTGTAAGATCGAATTGAATCATAGAATAAAATAAAAGGATTAGCTAGAGAGTCTTTGGTATAATATTGTAATAATTTTGCAGCGTCTGTACGCTCAGGACAGTGCTGACCACCTACCACTCGTCACCCAACCAATTTGCCGGTGATAATTACGCAAGGGCGATTAACATTCCTCTCGGCGACAGGTCTCCGGACCATTACTTAAGTCGCTTTCTCCCGAGTGGCCCAACTCCCAACCATCGGTAACCATCACATAGGATCTGAGTTAAACTTAGCCCTGGGCCTGTTAATGTCATTGTAGTTTTTCGTGTAACAAAATATAACGTAATATTTAACCTCGAGTAATAAAGTTAACTTTACCCCGGGTCCGAGCAAGTGGACTGCAGTGTCTTATTTGATAGCATATTGTGTTATGTGTTGATGGCATTAAGTGCTATTTGTAGCATAACGACTTGCAGATTATGTGAGGAGGATGAAACACCTATTCACCTTCTCCTCGACTGCCCTGCTCTACTACAGAGCAGGAACAGGCACCTTGGTCGCCACGAATACTCGTCCACAGAGGAAATTCGTGGCACCAACCCCAACCATATCGTTCAATTTATGAGCAGTATTGGGTTGGAGATGATACTCTAGTGTGAAGGAGTCACAATAGATCCTCATGGGTCGCAGTGACGTCAAGGCTACATCGACCTGCCTTCTTTAAAAAAAAATAAAAAAAATAAGTGCTATTTAGCAGGAACCCCGGGGCGGGGCTTCCACCATTCTAGAGGGGGGTTTTTGGTAGCTCTCAGAGTTTTGGCAGCTACCCCGCCTTATTGTATTTGACCAACAATTTTCAGTAAGTATATGAATACCAACATTTCTTTGGTACCTTAAGGTACGCCATTGTGCGCTTTAATAATTTTGGACGTGGCGGTGATATCGTGGACGTCCGCGGTAAAACGATAACATAGAGAAGTAAAATGTATGGAAATATAATACGAGTATGAAGAGTGAAGACTGATATGAAGACGCATTTCCGTCGACGATAACTTTTTGACGTGCACGTTAGAGGACATCACAACGTCTACACTCTGCTGAACCGCACAAAACGTCTGCGGTGCGTAAAATCAAAAGGGCATGTTTTAACGTACCCAACGTTTTGTCGTGGAAGTCGGCTTCCACGATAACGTGACGCCCAAAATTATAAAAGCGCATATTGTACCTCTAGATCAGTCTTTCCCAAAGTGGGCGATAACGCCCCCATGTGAGCGCTTAAGGTCTAAAGGGGGGCGGTGTGGGACCCAGAAAAATATGGGGGCGTTGTGTAGAGGCTTGGGGGGTGATTTATTTCATCTGGATGCATTTTAAATTGAAACAATGGGGGTTCTAAAACATAATTTGTTCTCAAAGTGGGCAGTAGACAAAATAAGTTTGGCTCTAGATCATACCTTAAATGCCCAAATTGCTCGAACTCAAAGTGGGCCCATTTTTTGACCACGTATGTAGGTCTCAGTTGCCAGTCATGTTTATTTTATACTCGTACGCTACAGGTATACCTATATAATAAATAATAATACACTATCTAGCATTTTAACGAGTTCCACGTGTAACTAAAAAGATATCGCGGTATTTTGTCAAAATATATTTATACCTAGTGTTGTTCTCAGAAATGATTCATCAACGACCTCTGTGGCTCAATTGGTTGAGTGTGTGGCAGCTCAAGCCGGGGGTCGCGGGATCGAATCCCGCCGACGGAACAAAAAGTTTTCAATGTTCCCGGGTCTGGATGTGTATTAAATATGTGTTTGATATAATAAAAATCTTAAATATATTTCCTAATATTTCCTTTCCTGTAACACAAGTCCTTCAGGTACTTAGTACGGGGCCAGACTGACGTGGTGTGAAGCGTCCATAGATATTAATATTATTATTAATACTGCCCTGCTATGTGCAAAAGCGGTATCTCAAAAAATCGAAAATTTGATTTTTATGGCATCGGAAAACATAATAATAAATACGCATTCAATAGTCAAATTGTGGTGTGCTTATAACCAACTTAATAAAAATAAAAAAAATCAGCCAAGTGCGAGTTTGACTGGCCCATGAAGGGTTTCGCAGCAGCAATAAGGTTTATTTTTATAAAATTAAAAGGTTTTTGATTTAGTTTTATATTGCAGTTGATTTAATGAAAGTTAAATTATGGTTTACTATTTATGACGTATAAAAAAAAACTACTTGCTAGATCTCGTTCAAACCAATTTTCGTTGGCAGTTTTTATCATACAATTTCTTTTAATTAAGCAACCCATTAAATGCTGAATATTTTTTAATTTATATCATTAAAAAAATATAACGAATATTGCTTGAACATTATCTTTTAACTAAGAGTATATTAATGGAAATTTAAAAAAAATAGTAGTAATGACAATGAGTATCACATTGACACCTTATAAGTTATAACTAATTGCCAATGCTTTTTATAATGCAATCAAAATTTTTTTAAATCTTAAATGGCCTTCTTATGGGCCCGTTCTTAATAAGGCCAAAATGTTCAATATGCGTGTATAAGTTTAATAATCGTATTAAGTAAAGATGTTATAAAAAACATTATTTTAACTCTTACGGTACGCATTTATAACTAAAAATAACTGTTTATATGTTAATGATTTTTAGATGTTCCTTGTAAAGTTCATGTTCCCTAGCAAGGCCAACTATCAAATCTTTGGTTGGGCCTTATAAGGAACCACCAGCCTTCCTAGGAACATTACCAATATTTTTACTTAAATCGAGGCATAAGTAGATTTTCTTTTATTAGTACTATACATATATCCCTATACGACAATGCCCTGTAATTAAATTTGAGATACATATAGGTTATGTAACTAAAAAATAAAGTTTTTCAGGGTGCGGAAATTACAATTGTAGCCTCGACAACCAAAGTCTACAAACAGTGAGATCTCACTGCCACAATTGGGGCACGATCGACTCGCCGCCGCTTTTGTGGCCTTAAGTTTGATGGATCTAAGTGTATAGTAGAAAGAATATGTCTTACCACGGCGATAACTACGACTTTTTAACAGTTGGCCTTCAAAGGAACATGGCCTTACATGGCTCAGGTCCCTTATTTACAAAACCTCAATTTTCTCAAAACTTACTTTCACTGAGATATCGCTTTTGCGCTTATTAGGGATGATGACAAGGTCAAATATTAGCGAATTTTGTTAATAAAATAAAGAAATCACGGTAAAAAATAAGTGTTCCCAAAATTTCAGCTTGATAGCTTTTGTATTTTTTTTTGTTATGCGCCTTCAAAGTTGAATATTCAAGTCGAATTTTTTTTTAATTAAATTGCTTAATATTTGTATACAATTCGATAATTTATGCAATTAAAAGCAACTTTTTTTATGAAATCACTTTCATAAACGCAATATTTAATATACCTGTCGAACAAAGTTGTCTCCCGATGCGTACAAACTACGAAAGACTGACGTCATACTTTCGTAGCACTTTGTATGGAGCGTTTTGGGCAGGTCTTTTTATGAGATATTTGAATTGTCATATCTTGGTGAATTTTCAAGCTATCAGAGTCATTCTTTCAACGATGTTTCTATTTTTTAAGTGCCTTTCAATTACGGATAAGAAAAAAAAATTGTCATCATGCCTATTATAATGTACTAAAATTTCTTCTTTATCTTTCGTTTATACAACAATATTATCATATATTTTATTATTTTTAAGATATCACTCGATACGAAGATTAGAGCACGTATTTCAAATTTCAATAATATATACTTATCATAATTATTGTATCCATTTATCTGTGATTTTTAAACATATTATAACAATTTCATTAATTTCAGCAAAGATGTCGTAACATTTCTGAACTAATTATTAAGTAGTGTTATGCATTAATTACGTTTTTAGAGGTAAACTCGTCACCTGATCAGTTACTTTTTTTTAATTATTTAAGAGAAATGGCTCCTCTAAAATAAAATATTTGTGCCTGCGATCGCCAGTACTGAAAGTATACCTGTTTGTGGCCTTTACAGAGGTCCATCCAGTGCCGGACATTTTTGGCAGCTGCCAGACACCCTTCAACTTTCAAAGTATTAGACTTTGAGGGTGTCTAGCAGTGGGAAGCAACTGTCAAAAATGTCTGGCACCGGAAGACGAGCTTCCTCCACTTACCGCAAAGAATATAAGATATGAAATTGAGCTTTACTCTTTCTGGAAGGTCAGGTTCACCTTCAGAACGGGATACCTCCTAAAGTAACCGCGACCGAAACCCCATAGTTGCTGGACGTTCTTACCTCTGTAAAGGCCACAAACAGGTAAACTTTCAGCTTTACGAAACGAAGGAAGGTCTGGCTATCGCGGGCTCAAAGTTAGCTGTCACTCTCTGCTGATCAAATTCACATGACAACATGTGACTTGAGATCCAATCGAATTATAAAATGTGCAGAAGGAAAATTACATCTAGTCATCATCTTTTATATTCCAAACTTTATGAATATACTAGTATATATTATATAGGTAGCGATGATCGGTGCTCTTGAATTCTGTAATTTTAATACAATGCAGGTGGAATATTTTCTTGCAAACGAAGAGGTCAAGGAGTTCCGGAATTTACATAGATGTTTGTTCTTATCACCGTGCAACAAGGGTGACATTACAATAGCAGGATACATGTGAGACGTAACGAGCTATCATCGACGTACCATAGCATAATATAAAAGTTACCACTTATCATCTCTTGTTCAATAGGATATTTTACTGACATGTTTTCACGGAAGCAGGACTAGCACAAGAAACAAAAAGTCAATATTCTGATATTATGACATACTCCCCGCGTTCGCTTAAACGGTTAGATATTATGTAGGTACACTTGTATGTATATTAAATTACTATAGATACAAGACGTGTACCTATACGTCTTCCCGTTTGTGCTTTAACTACCTACTTAGATACGCTAATTGTTTTCTCTCCTTTGTTAGTTTGAGGAATGAGGAATAATTTTAAGGTTAAATACTAGGACTAATTACAGGTATTTGGTTTACTTTTTACTGCTCGATTCTTCCCTCATATTTTTTTTTATGAAATAAGGGGGCAAACGAACAAACGGGTCACCTGATGGAAAGCAACTTCCGTCGCCCATGGACACTCGCAGTATCAGAAGAGCTGCAGGTGCGTTGCCGGCCTTTTAAGAGGGTATAGGGTAATAGGGGAGGGTAGGGATGGGAAGGGAAGGGAATAGGGGAGGATAGGGAAGGGAATTGGGCCTCCGGTAAACTCACTCACTCGGCGAAACACAGCGCAAGCGCTGTTTTTTTTCGTGCCGAAGCATGGCTCTCTCACGTATAAATATTTTAGATATAGTCCGGACTGTCGGTTTTAATTTAGGGGACGTGGGTTCAATGTTTGAAAAAAAAGCTACATGAACATTGAACGGAGAGTTTCCAGACGATCAGATGAAGATTTCAGACTCGCAGAAAAAATCTATGACAAAAGTTACTTACTATAATACTCTCACAGAATGTTTGTAGTATTATTTTTTTTTTTTAAAACGTTTGTAATTGTGTGTTATTTTTCTCGAGTTCCCGTCCGAGTCGCGACCTCTGCACCGCGTACGGTCGGCATAAAACGTCCACGATTAACATTATAATGAAGGGAGTTCGATTGTTTATTCAGTATGTATCTAGAGGCGATAAAATCCCGGAAATTGATTTACGTATTTTGTATTTTTCCACTGATGATAATGATACTAAATTTATTGGGGTAGAATCGTTTTTAGAGGCGAATACACCTGTTTTAAATTGCTAAAGTATTATATATTATACAATACAATGTGTACCTACATGTCTACCCGTTTGTGGTTTTACTAGTATTAAGTAATTTAATGTCGAGAATTATAAGTAGTTTAATTAACTGCGAATTCAGTTATCGTTTTAAGAATTCTAAGAATAGACACGACATGAGACATCGTCGGTTTCTTAATCTAATAGATAATCAAAAAGTAATTCTTCTTTTATTTTGTATTTTCACCTAAATCCAAAGGTCAATCTTAGGCATGAAAATTGGTGAAAATGTAAAGATAATTAGGTGTCCTTAGTGGCTACTAGGGAAGAGTGACTAAAACTGTCGAGTATTTCATATTATAATTATTCGTTTATTTATTGTAAATAAGAATGTACATAACATATTTCTTTGTCGCTTTTTATTTAATCTGAAATTGATCTTATCATAGTAAAAAAACCCAAACAAAGGTATAATTTTATCAAACAAAATTGACCTTGAAGATTATTTTCGCAGTTATTCTAATAATAATAAAAATGTTTTTCTTTGTGTTAAATTAAAATATTTATCAAAATATATCTTTTTAATTGTTTATTATACAACTATACGTAATATGGGTTTAGGTCAAGGTTAAGATTTTATAAAAACTGTTTTACGTTTATATGTTAAGTAATGTTCAAGAAATAAAATTGCTTTAACAAACAATTTTAGGACATATTAATTGATGTAATTGTTTAGGTAAATATTTAAATAATTCATACATATTATAAAACAAAGTCGCTTTTATTCCTCATGTCCCTTTGTTCCCTTTAATCGTTAAAACAACGCAACGGATTTTGATGATTCTTTCAGTGTTAGATGTTTATCGAGGAAGGCTATAGGCTATATATTTTTATCATGCTAAGACTAATAGGAGTGAAGAAATAGAGGAAAATGTGGAAAAAACGGGGAAAATTATTTGAAAGGGCTAATTTGAACGCGCTGATCTAAGGAACTACTGGTCCGATTTGAAAAATTATTTAATTGTTAGATAGCCCATTTTATTGAGGAAGGCTATAGGCTATATATTTTATCATAGACACACAATAGGAGAATGTGGTAAAAACGGGGGAAATTATTTGAAAGGGAACGCGCGCTACTGGAGCGAACTATTGGAGCAATTTTTATGTTATTTGGCACAGATAAGAATTAGTAGACCACGTGAAGGATCGTAGGATATCGATTTTAATCATTTTTCCAGTGGCTTTATATTTTATGCGAAGCCGGGGCGGGTCGCTAGTAATTAAATATAGATAACTAGATGACGCCCGCAACTCCGTTGCGATAAAGTTAATATTTTATCGCGCGGGAGCCGTACATTTTTCCGGGATAAAAAGTATCCTATGTCCATTCCCGAGACTCAAAGTATCTCCATACCAAATTTCAGCCAAAATCGGTTAAGCGGTTGGGGTATAAAGAAGTAACAGACAGACAGACACACTATGGCATCTACTTATAATAATTCACTAAACAAAGTTATGAAATTCAACTTTTAATGATAGTTCCATCATCCATGGACCATGATCCATCCGATTTGTGCTAAAGATTTATTATACTCTAGGAACATGTTATGCAACAGCAACTGAAGGTCTACATAAAATAAGTGTATTTTTATATGTCATCTAAAAAGATGACAGATGAAAACACAATAAAATCCTGATATTTATAAATATCTGAGAATTTTTTGTGATGTTTATTCATTCGCTAGCTCTTTTGATTGGCTACCGGCAACTTATTAAGCAATCAACAAAGCTATCGACTCCTATCGAAACACCTCTATAACTGAGCATTTGTGTTCTAATTTTCAAATCAAAATTCGAACAAAGATGACAGAGAAAGCGCGGTCATTGGTCGGCTCGGCGGCGCCGGCGCGTGCGTCCACCACCACTATTACACACAATATAAGTACTTTGTCATTTGAAATAAGGTGTCATTTGGCGTACCATTATTTAAAGTTTTTCTTAAACTACCGCGATAGCACACGCCTAGATCTTATCTTATTTTTTACAACATTACCGTGATAATTCTCTTAAATTATAATGACACATCTGAATCAAATTTAGCATAAAAAGTTAATTACTATCATATGGCAAGTGTACTTCTAACTGTAGAAAAGCGAGATTTTTTTTCATACAAGACTCTACCTAACTACTTTACTAGTAAATATCGTAAGTCGTTACTATTTGGACTTGCGCAAAAGATTATTTTATCTTTATCAAAGATTTAAAAAAAGTAAGTAGTGTCGTTAGAAAAAAGTTACTATCACTTTCCAGCTAACTGTTTATGAGCAACGAGGCGTGAAACACAGAGGTAACAAGATGCAAACTACGTGTGTTATCGCTCCTCTCCGTAACGACTAACGAGATGCTTGCTTCTGGACCTGAAACCAATCAAATAAAAAAAAAACATGTGGCACTCGGGGACTGCCGCGGTAAAGCTAAAGCATAGCATTTTTATCAACTTATGCAATAATTATAATTCGCATACGTCTGTCGTCTAGTCGCATGCACACAAACACCGTGGCGAAGTTTGCCGTACTCAAACGACGTTAGACGATGCACAGCAACGCTGCACCTCTGTGCCGGTCGGAGTTGGGTGCGTTAGGTTTATTTTCGTTACGGAATTTCTCGATTCGGTCGCCGCGCTCAAAGCCATGCAATAGCTTAACAAAAACACCCCTATGAATTGTAGATTTTTAATTTGTAAGTCTAAATGAAAATATATTATATAACTCAAAGGTTGAGGACTGACTGACTGACATAGTAATCTATCAACGCACAACCCAAACCACTGGACGGATCGGGCTGAAATTTGGTATGCATGTAGATGTTATAACTTATAACGTTGGCATCCGCTAAGATAGGATTGCCGATTGTGATCAATTCTACCCACAAGGGGATAAAATAGGGGATGAAAGTTTGTATTAAACTTTGCCAATTTTAAACCGATACCTAGCGAGCGAAGCCGCGGGCAAAAGCTCGTTTCAGTATGTTTGTGTACACAGAATATGTAACGCAATGGAATTTTTATGCCAATCTTAGATAATAACTACGAATAATAAAAACGAAATAGTAAGTAATTCGATCCTGTTGTGACGATGTATAAGATAAAGAGTTGACAATTTCGAGAAATCGTAGCTCCTGAGGCTGGAAGAACTATAAGTTTTATTCCATATTTTGTAACGTATTTTTTTCATGAAATTTTGTGAGCATATTGATGCTCACAAAATTTCATGAGAATCGGTCAAGCCGTTTCGGAGGAGTATGGCAACGAAAACTGTGACACGAGAATTTTATATGTTAGATGTATATACAAGAATTGCTCGTTTAAAGATATAAGATATTATTATACTCGTAAGTCGTAAGTTGTAAGTTATCATATTCACCGAATAGGTACTCCCAAAGTCCGTACGTAAAAATCCGTCGTCGATCCGCTTCTACTACTTACTTCAGCATAGTTTCTTTAATCTTTATCAGCTATCTTTATCTTTGTCTTTGTTTTTGAATTACTAGATGACGTCAACCCCGTTGCGCCAAAATTCGTTTATATCGCGGGAACCGTACATTTTTTCCGGGATAAAAAGTATCTATCATAATGTCCTTTCCCAATACTTAAAGTCTCCGTAACAAAAAGCAAAATCGCTTCAGCGGTTTAGGCGTAAAGAGCTAATAGATAGACAGACACACTTTCGCATTTATAATATTATTATATTACGGATTCATCTAAAATCCGTCATGGAACCAACTTCGGTATAGTGTGTTTGGATACTTAAGTCTTTGTTTATGAATCATGTGTACTTACGTACGCATTAGAGCATCTCATACACTACGAGCACAATACATAATTGACGTTCGTTCTCGACACCGGCGGCGTGACGTGACGTGGTGATCTTATCTGATGAGAAATTGTTCTCATCTCATTCACCTGGCTATTGAAGATATTAAGATATGAGATGACATATGCAAGTCCGTTGCGCCAAAATTCATTTATCGCGTGGGAACCGTACATATTTCCAGGATAAGTATCCAAAGACTCAAAGTATCTCCACACAAAATTTCAGCAAAATCGGTTTAGCAGTTTAGACGTGAAGAGGTGACAGACAGACAGACACAATTACGCATTTATAATATTAGTATGGATTATGCTTATTATATATAAATGTCTAAGGGCCTGTTTCACCACTTCCTGATAAGGCTATCCACTAATTAACTTGACAGATCAATATGGAGAATCTGTCAAAAAAGTTGTGAATAGCCTATTGGGCACTTTATCAGAAAGTTTTGAAACTTTAGTCTTTATAGTCTTTAGACTTTATTTCTGAACCATTACATAACATCACATTTATACAATATATTTTCAAAAGTAATTTTTGTTTACACACAAGTATCTAAATAAATTGTTTTAAGTAAGTAAATATACAATTTTCAATTTTGTTATTAGTTATGTAGTAAGCCATACAAATTGCAATGGACCCCAAACTAGGCAGAGCCTGTATCTTGGTGGTCCTCTCAAGCAAGCCCTAACAAAAAGACAAAAATATCTGCAGCTATCAAACAATAATGAGTTAGCTGTTAGTGTTTACATTTTCGTGGAAATTCGTTCCTAATGATGTTACTGCTCATTACTAAGAGTGCACACATCATGACTCGTTACGGTAGGCGGCGCCCTTGAGACTATTCTTTCTAAGCATCTGAGGTCCGAAGCTTGTTAGTCAATAGTAATGTAGTAAATATGTAGTAAATGTGTAGTAAATTAATGTTCAAATTAGCATAACGCGGTCGTAACGTGAACGCAAGAAGAAAAACTAGTTGATTTTTGCAATCGCTCTGCAATCGGTATTGATTCAAGCATTGTGTTGCCAGATATGGAAATTAGGACGAAATTCGCACAATATCTTAAGGTGCAAGACATTTGTAGCCAGGATACGTATTATTATGGTTTAAAGTTTATTTCTACTGTGACTAATATAGAATTGTTGCAAAAGATTTAACTGCTTAAAGTGTTTAAATTAAAATCGAACAAATTATAAAAATAGATTTTTTACGATAGTTTTTGTATTTTTATCGTGAATAAAAAATTGAAAATTTCGTATTGATAATGCTTAATATAAAACACACGGTTATTTTATGTTTATGTAAGTAATTAATTTGCGCTCATCAACACGTTGTAATGCCGTAACATTGGCTAACTGAAGTGACTAAACGCGCATAATATTTCATGGTCCATAATTTTTACTCAGTTGTGATATTCAGACGTATCGTGTTGCGACATTCGACGACAGTTTCCTTTCCCTCGTAAATCTGTTCTATTACATTAATGTTTGTTAATCTTTGTTAATCTTAGTAACTAATGTTTAAAAAAATCATTGTAAATTAACAACATATTTTGAAAGTTCAATGGCAAAACAAAATAAAATATTGACCCCTCAGCGGATGTCCCTTTCTCTACAATAAAGCCCTTGTAATATTTGAGTAATTAAAATAACAAAATAATCGGCCAAGTGCGATTCGGACTAATAACAGTCACATAACTTTTTTCCCCTGTTTCAGGCAGAATACCCTGGCAAGTGGCAACACTGTGGCGTGCATCACTGAAAATGCGCTCGGTCCGCATCAGGATGCGTCAAGTGTCACGCACGTAGAGCTCACGCTATTACGTTCACTTACGGAACACTGTTTTTTATTATTATTTTAATTAACTTTTTTAACTGCCGCATCGAGAAATGCGATTATTGGTTGCGTAATTCAGTCCAAGCGTGAAATTAGCATCAGTTTATATTCTGAGCTTTATACCTAAAGCCGAATTTAGACCCTACGTAAGACGCCTCTTCTACAAAGGGCTCGAAAGTTTCTAGGTGTAGGTTTTAATCATCAAAGTAGTCGTTTTCATAAATTTTAAGTCTCATAATATTTCAAAGGACCCCAAAGATTCCTGATGACGCTCTTTTTGACTCGACATACTTCCATACTAATATTATAAATGCGAATGTGTGTCTGTCTGTCTGTCTGTTACCTCTTCACGGCCAAACCGCTGAACCGATTTTGCTGAAATTTGTTATGAGATACTTTGAGTCCCGGGAAAGGATACATCTAAGAATACTTTTTATCCCAGAAAAATGTACGGTTCACATAAACGAATTTTGGCGCAACGGAGTTGCGGGCGTGATCTAGTTCTGTAGTATTATTACTTTTAAATACTATAAAGAGATGTTCTCTTTTTCAATGTAAATTAACAAAAATATTGCACTTCTTTGCGTAAGATAAGGAAACTTTTAGACAAATGTTTCGTAAAAATATTAGAATGGCAATCGCGACTAAACAAGAATAGTTTAGTAATTAGCTATTTACATTTCGGCTGGCCGTTATCAAACAGTAAAAATAATCGTTCCGTTTTGAAATAAGATATGTTAAATTTAACTGCTCGAATTAAACTAGTTAGTTACATTGTTCAAAAAATTAACACTAATTACATAGTTAAGTGTATCAAAGAAAAATTTTCTTTCTACTGTACGCTGTCTACTTTTGTGGTATGATTTATTGTCATTTTAATTAGCCCATAATGAGTTAAGATATTCTTGTTAAAAGGTTTTACCTTGGGATTTGTAAGTCCTGAAAATGAAAAAAGCTGATTAATTAACATGTTTCCATGTCACATGACACATAGTATCTACGCTACTTAACCTAAGTCCTAACCAACCTATCTTGTTACATTAAAACCATTTTGTAATTGGTCTAGTTGGTTTTTAGTGCCGTACAAATTATATATAATTTAGTAATATATGCGAAGGAAAACAATTTAAAAGTACGACGTAGCTTACGAAGTGTATGGTAATGAAGATGGCTACAAATTTTCCGAGAAAAACAAATGTAGATACCATCGAGGAAATTAATTCCTAGGCAGTTGACAGACTAACGTCATTTGATCGGATCATGTCAATTCAATGTTAATTGTGATCTATCCGCTGGGTTTGACGTAACGCGACTAAACTACGTAGGTCCCCAATCTGCCTAGGAATCGATTTCTCTGACAGTACTTAAGTAAGTTCATTTTACTCTAAGTTCTATTTTTTAATGTGATACTTTGTAATCTGTAAACTTTCCATGAAGCTGTAGTTATCTACACCGCAATGTAATCGGATCGCCGCTATCTACTCTCTACTCTATCTACAGTTTACGACCGTTTAACGAGAAGACCATAAACATTTCATTACAAATTCACAAGCTAAAACTATCTACGGTAACTTGAGATAACTTTGGTTTTGGTCTGTGAATTAAGTCTCGCGTAATTTCGTTAAATTCGCAGTTGAATTGGAATTACTTCCTGCTTTACCAGACATCAACGTTGTTTAGTAATTAAATATTTATCCCTTAAAACTGGCGTTTTCTTCTAGACATGAGTGTAGCTTGTGCTGAAGCCTACGCGCAGTCCCTGCATTCCAATTCTTTACAATTTACTAGAAACGCTTTGTTTTCTTGCATACCTAGGTAGGCTCCACCCAGCAGCGAAATGAAAAGATTGCGGCGCGTCTGCGGCTAGATCTGAGTTCATCTTCTGTTACCCGTATTTCCATGACATTTCTGCTCTTCCTCCTGCTATCCCTGGTGTCAATAAGTAATAATGGATGTTTACGAGCAGAAAGTGTCGCGAATCGAGGGGTCAGCTCACCTGGCCGGCATTAGCATACAATCGAGAAACCTGTGCCCGCGCCGCCCGCTTCTGCCCGCGCCGCGCACGTCCGCCGCATACATTTAACATTACGCCTGGATTATTGTTTGTGGGACGATCCAACATCATCAGCTTGTGACGTCACAGACTGAAGACTGAAATACAATAAGTATTCCAGAAAAATAAATATCACTGTCTTTGTGAAACCACCTTTTGTGTCCACTAACTCTGACCACTGAGTCTCAAAAAGTGCTAGGAACTAATTAGTATTTTGTATGCTCAAAAGTAGCAACCTTATTGGAAGAAAATTTCACCCTATGCCACCTTTAAGTATTATAATATAGTTCTATATCTATCTGACCTCACAACATAAAGCGTAGTAAACCTATTCATACATACCCATTCTTCACAACTCAATGAGCCTCATTTCCATACACATAACCTATTTATTTTAAATGTGTTATGCCACGCGAAAGTGGACTCTATTCCGAGAGCAGTAGAGCGAGATGAGAGGCTCTCATCTGCGCAACAAGGACGCACGATTGAGATTAGAGAGTATTGATCGCCGCCCGCCCGCCCAGCGCGGAAGCCATTTTCGTTAATCTCGCCGTCTGGGGGCGGATTTCAATTGGTTTTCTTTGGTAGGTATTAGGGGGAAAACTCTAGAAACGACTGTTGTGTAATTTAGGTATACATAAAGTTATCGTGAAATTTAGACGAATAAGATCTTCGGGCATCTTAAATGTCTTAAGCTAGTAATCGTAGTAGGCATGTTGGAACTTAAAGTATTCTAAAACGTAGTAACATTTCAATAACCATTAACCATTGTTGTTATATCTATGGTCTAGCTCAAAACTTACTTTCAGGCGATTTCAGGAGTTTTTCAGCATACCTGGCTGGCTATTCTGAAAAGTAATTAAATATTCTTAATGAATATATCGCAACGGGTGTTATATCGAAGCGAGCGAACTGACCAGTGCGTGGTGTGAAAACGCACTATTGCGTGATATTTTTTATAAGTAACTGGCAATGTGATACAGCATTCTTTGTTCCTAATAAGATTTTGTAACAGAGTGTTTCGATCAATAATTATTAGATCGTGATAATTGTGTGTTGCCCGTTCAGGATGCTATGCAACAGTTTTTTTTACCTTTGCTAGAAACACTTCACGTTTTTCTGCATTTTCAAGTCTGTTTCGTAACTCACGAACGCTAAGACTATCTTTATTAATAAAATAGTCGTAATTGTATTTATTTTATAGTTACAAAATAATAACGTTGATTTTACGTAGTTAATAAAGTAAATATTTATTTGAAATGTACTAAAACAGTATCGTACCTACTGCAGCTATTGTTTTCCCTGTAACAAAATTTTCGCCATTCTTCGACGACTAGCTGGTAAAAGATGTTCTTCTAATTCATTACTTCATTTTTGCTTCATTTTAAAATATATTTACACGTAACACGTAATCATGCGAAAACTACTGAACGGATTCAAATCAAAGTCATGATAGTGGAATAGTCTGAATTAACACATAGGCCTTTCATCCTGAAAATGTACTACCGAAGAAATTAATTCATAGGCAGCTGACGGACCTACGTCATTTGGTCGGATTGTGTCAGTTTAATGTTAGCTGCACTTTAGCTGTGATCTTTTGGCTGGGTTTGACATAACGCTACCAAATTACGTAGGTCCGCCGTCTGCTTAGGAATGAACTTCTCTGATGGTACTCCCGTAGGATACTGTAATAACTATAGGCCGTCCCGCAGATCATAGAGTAACTTATATATACTTATAGTAGGTACCGCAGATACAAACTACTTCACAAAACAGTATCGACTAATTTTATTTCGTTCAAAGTATCTTGTTCCACGGGATTACAGGAGCCCACAACGACACGGAAGCGAGCTGAAAGCGGCTGGAATATTAATTACCGTCTCCCTGCCTCCCGGGGGGTGTCGGGGGGTGTTTGGGGGTGTCGGGGGGTGGGAGGTGTAGGGGTTGGGGTCCTCTTACAGCGCCTGGCACGACGCCGCTCTATGTACGAGATGACAAACGAATCTTTTTCTTTGTTATCCTATGTAAAGCATACAAGCTTTACATAGGATAAGGTTTCGTTTGTTTTGATATTGTTGTACCTATGTTTTGTTTTCAGAAAGTATGTTACGCATTTATTAAGCATGTTACGTTAATATTAATAATCGAGTAATAAGATATTAATAACGCTAATGTTTACTTTTCTCTCTATATAAAATGTCTTAATCATTTTTCATGAAACTCTTTACTCTGATCGATTACGTAAATCTATCGATATTAAATTGCTTTAGACTGTGATTATAAAACACGCGTTCTTATATGTACTTTATAATTATTTCAGTATCCATCCTTTACTAATATTATAAAATATGCGAAAGGGTGTCTGTCTGTCTAAATATTTGTTACCCCTTCACGCCCATACCACAGAATACTTATTAGTACAAGTTCCATTAACCGCTGAACCGATTTTGATGAAATTTGGTACAGAGATACTTTGAGTCCCGGGAAAAGACATAGGATACCTTTTATCCCGAAAAAATGTACGGTTCCAGCGTGATGAACGAATTTTGGCACAACGTAGTTGCGGGTGATATCTAGTATTTTATAAAATCAATACAGTAAAGTATTCCAAGGCGATCTCGAAGCGTTATTCGTCCTATATGTTGCGCATACTGATGTCATCAGATACAATATCTATACATTATGTATTTCGTCCGTATGTCCCGTTACATGGTACACATTACTTGGTACTAAGTTCAGCTAAGGGCAAGATTACAATATAGTCATGATTTTGTAGTTATTAGGTACTTTTCATTTAATTTTTTTTCTTTTTTTGTCGAATCAAACGATGAACTACTGTGATTAAAACACAATAACATCTTTCTTTCGTTTTTATAACTTTTTTATAATATCTACATTCTAAATAGCACGTTAGTATAACAAGCAGAAGTAAACTTACATATTAAATACATATTTTTCTGGAAAGTGTAAAAAAGCGGGTACCGAGTTAATTTCTGGGTGTTGCATTCTATAATCTATAACCCAAATTAAAAACTTACACAGAAGTAAATTAATATAGACTATCAGTTAAATACTATGCAAAATATAATAGATTTCTAGAAAAACATTAATGTATAATTAATTAGAGATAAAACAGTTTAAACAAAACACACTGACCTTATTGTAGAGAACAAAACAACTATGACTGTGTAGTTATACTGTGTTTTCGCGAAATATTTACGTAATAGATTTTTTTTTTTTCTATTTTATAGACAAAGATCTAAAGGTGTAGACAATAGGCTTTGTATGGCGTTCTGTAGACGGTTTGACAGTCTTTGTGTGGAGCTTTTGTTGTGAAGGCTGGGGAGAGGCTTCCGAAATGGATTGTTGTATACTTCGGAAATTGATTTCAGAGTCGAAAACGTATTTAAAGTATACAATATACATGAATGACATTACATATTAGGTATATCAAATACCTTTTTTTTAGTATAATCAAAATAGAATATATAATAATTTATTACTTGTTTGAGTCGTAGAGCCTCTGACATTTTGAAAATATCAAATATTTACTTAGAACTTTAATCAGAATTAATTTTCTTCGTAGATAATATTAATTTTATCATTACGGATTTTTTACTTTATGTTTGTATGTTTTTTTGCTTATTTTAATGTTGTATACAGTGTGTAACAAAAATAAGTGATAATACTTTAGGATGTGTTCATGTTCCTTGTAGAGAGTTCACTGTGAAAGTAGCAGCGCTGAAAGACGAAATTTTTTTTTCACTTTTGTATTGGCAAGGGCGTCACGAGATTCCCCATACAAAAGTAAAAAAAATTTGGTCTTTCAGCGCTGCTACTTTCACAGTGAACTCTCTACAAGGAACAAGTATTATCACTTATTTTTGTTACACTCTGTATATACTAAGCTTATATTTTTGGTAGGTACAAAATTCATTTCATTGTCATCAAATCTATGTATATGTTTATAAAGTATAAATTATAATGTATATCTTACATCTACCCTCTCTAAACTCCGCCAATCACTGCAGCCGAATACGATCACAAGTAATTCCTCTTGCGGAGATTCAACTTTACTCCTGGTTCTAACGTCATCAAGCTAAAATTTCCAAATTAATAAGAAAATTCACGTTTTAAGATCCAAATACGCTTTCAAGTAAAATTCGTCGCTTGTATCATTTCGTTACTGCTTCAAAAACAAGATCGATTCTCTTGAAAACATGCGTACACTTGAAAATGGGTTTTATGTCGTTGAATGAAGAAAGGATTCGGCTTGGATTCAAAACAATGATAGACCAATTCAAATACGGAACATTCAAAGATGGTTCTCTAGGGAAAACCTGGAGTTCATTCAAGCGACTTTCACCCGATTTGTATGAAATTTATCAGTAGTAAAGCTTAAAGTTGCCTGTAGCTTTCTAAGTTGAGATGTTGTTAAAATAGCGCAGTGTTAGAAGATCGATTTACTCTAGGGAGAATACGGAGCCACGTCAGAAATTGGTAGTGTAAAATGTCGAATGTGCATGAGAGCTTTAAAAATAATATTGTGTAAAAAATATTTTGGAAACTAGCTTGTTAGTATGTACCTTAGTCCTTATAATAGCCACCTGCTACTGTAGTCCTCAAGAACAATAAGGTGGACTTGGAAATAAAATAACTCTAGACAATGTAATTTAATACAATAATAATGCCAAATGGTAGCATTTGAATACATTATTCAAATAATTTTTTTTTTTTTAACTGATCCCAAGACATTAGTCGTAGGGCTGGGGTGTAGGGAGTTAACTTAATACATATACTGAATAATAATAAATAAACACACACACACACACACACACGTACACAATTTATGATTAGATATCATTAGAAGATGCTCTCACAACTAGTGACTTAACTCTAAAATATAAATGATGTTAGACACGATTCAATAATACCTTCTGTGGGGGGGCCTGGTGACCCCTTAACACAGGGCAACCTAGTTAGGGCACCAGTCTCCTACTGTGGGAGAAATTAATAAAGATTTTTGAATTTTGAAAAAAAAAAAAAAAAAAATATATATATATATATATATATATATATATATATATATATATATATATATATATATATATATATATATATATATATATATATATATATATATATATATATATATATATATATATATATATATATATATATATATATATATATATATATATATATATATATATATATATATAGAGAGTTGTTAGTCTGTCTTTGGTACTTAATAGAGTAATTTTTTAATATATTTTTTTCATTTAGGCTTTTTTCAATCATTTTATGCAACACATCTACTAATAATTATATTTTTTTATTAAATAATTTATTACATAATTCAAGTAACTAATATAATTATTAAAATGTGGAGAAAAACATGGGGTTTCCTCAGCGCTGAGACGTGCACACATTCGCGGTGTTGCG
Source organism: Aricia agestis (assembly GCF_905147365.1). Taxonomy (NCBI): domain Eukaryota; kingdom Metazoa; phylum Arthropoda; class Insecta; order Lepidoptera; family Lycaenidae; genus Aricia; species Aricia agestis. The sequence goes on along the minus strand of NC_056406.1, from coordinate 6,007,487 downwards.
CGCGCGGTTGTTGGGCGCCGCCCGCCTATTGTGCCAGAGGGAGCTCTGCGATATAATTTATGTGACCTATATAATACTGGAGCCACATTATTCACTCTGATGAAATATTACTACAGTTGTAGCCTGTGAAATTATAGTTTTTTATTACAATTTATAATGGTACAGTATTATATTCATATTATTTTATGTTGTTCAAAGTGCGTTTTATATAGAAGTCTACTGTCTAGACTCTAGAATGACTATAAAAGCGGTACGTGTGTTATTAAGTACTGTGTCACTGTAATAGTTTGTAGACGTTACATAAATAATAGATTGATATATATTTTTTATTTTCGTAAGAACAAACTCATAACGCCCACGCTAGACGCAAACGTATAAGCATGCGCGCATGCTCATACAAATGACGAAAAAAATACTCTTTCAGCGCTGCTACTTTCACGGTATAGTCTATAATTATAAGGGGCACATACACACCTTAAAGTATTATCACTTTGTTTTGTTATACCCTGTACACATTTTGTTGTCGGTAAATGCCAAATGGTATATTTTTTTACATTTGCATATAATTATATCACCCACAGAATCAGCCACTATTAGGAAAAAAAGTATCAAACGTTTTTCTCCTATAATGATCGTTATCCCGGTGAAAATAACCCTAAGGCCGCTAGTCCACCGTCGTCGTCGCCGGGACGTCACTGAGAATAAGATTATTTTGGGCCGTTAAAATGCCACTTTGTGACCTAGGTCCTAGGACATACGGCTTAAGTGTCGAAACACAATATGCCGAAGTTCCTCAGCGGAAATTTCGCATGATTACGTCAGCAATGTCAAACGCATACTATATAACGCGACGGAATTTCGGCATGGTGTGTCATCGGTAATTTAAAATACATTGCAGGCGGAATCAAGCCGACCTTCCGCCGTGGAAATTCGGCATAGTGTGTTTAGACACAGGGTCCCCGCAGACTTACAATTTAAAGTTGGCCGACTATCGTACAAACCACAGAAATAGATCAAGATAGAAGCGCCATACGCTCGTGTTCATACAAATTGGAGCGACTTGACGCTTCTATCTTGATCTATTTCTGTGGTTTGTACGATAGTCGGCCAACTTTAAATTGTAAGTCTGCGGTGACACTTAAAGTTTTCACATTATAAAATTGTAATATTTAAATTGCTTATATTTTCTAGAATGTGTCATCGATGGCTTGAGTCAGGGCCATCAGTCTAATGCGGGTTCCGGTGTTGGGTAAACATATACGCATGTGCCTATTACTATGAGAATAAAGTTCATTTTTTCATACTATACGCTATAGTAGTACATAGTAAGTATGTAAATTCAGTACTAGTAAAGGTTACTTTTACACCTGCTGTTCTAACGCCCTGTCTTTGTTATGAATGTATTAGATTAAAAAAAATAGAGTTAAAGGTTCAAGTTGAGACGATGTTTTTGGATATTGACCTATCGCGTCTTGTCTCTTTCACTCCGACAATCTACTGGAGATTGCTTTTTTGATAGGTACATAATATAGGGACGAATAATAAATTTTCTATTATAGTTTCATGCAATTTAAGAAGATATTAAAATCATTTGAAACGAAACAGTAAAATTTATCTGCAACGAAATTAAAAAAGATAATATTTGAAACGCGATAACAAGATATTCACTACTACCAGATAAAAATCTATATTTTGTGAAAAATCTAACCTAAATATCGTAGATACCGGTAGCCGATACCTTATCAGCTCAAGATTCGGCTCGTAATGTCTTGCAAATGGCCGAACCACTCGACACATATCGAATACTCCACGATAATTCTCAATTTTCGTGTCATTTCGGTATCAGATTAAATGGCTGAAATCAAGCAGGCCACGTGACCCGTAATCATGTTTCTTACTGTATTTCTATCAAACTCTTCATTTAATTGAAATTTAATCATCATTAGTACGATCGTAAATCTTATTGATTTGAGAGTTTTTGTATGAATGTTAAAGTACGTCTTTCTTTCTATCTACATTTTACGTTTCATGCCTGTGCCTCAGCCGCTGAACAAATGTAGAATATGAAATTGAATCCCAATTCCCAGGAAAGGACCGAAGATAGCTTTTAAAACGACAGTATATTATTTCAGGCAGCTGTGACACAGTTCATACTAACAGCTATAAATGTATATAGTACGACTGCCAATGTTTTCCTTATTAGTGTACTATGTAAAATACATAATATTGCGTCCCTCTCATTGTGAAAAATTGTATCGAAATTGAATAATTTAAAAATTTATTTATTATTATAAATATAAATAATTATTATATTCTGTATATACATAATTATTATATTCTTGTATATAATAATTATGTATATACAGGCTGCAACAAAAATAAGTGATAATACTTTGGGGTGTGTACGTGTTCCTTGTAGAGACTGTCACTGTGAAAATAGCAGCACTGACAGACCAACATTTTTTTTCACTTTTGTATGGGGAAACTCGTGACGCTCGGGCCCTTGCCCATACAAAAGTGAAAAAAAAATCGTCTTTCAGCGCTGCCCCTTTCACAGTGAACTCTGTACAAGTAACACGTACACACCCTAAGGTATTATTACTTATTTTTGTTACACACTGTATATAATTGGAATCTCGGAATCGGCTCCAACGATTTTCATGAAATTTAGAGAGAGATCGAGATCGCCCAATGGTCGAAATTCGACCTTACATGCAAGGACATTAGGACTACTAAGTACCTATATTTTGCAAAAAAATATTGACTTCTGCATAGTCTTTTTAAATTTTTGTCTCTGGGACTCAGCTGATCTCAGACTGGCCGTTTAAGCATTGTCTAATAGTATCTAAAATTAAATAAAAAAAACAATAATCAATTTTCAATTCGTCAACTTGTTGTCAACGGACATCAATCATAAATAAAAGAGCATAATTTTTTTTTTTTTTTATTAAATAAGGGGGCAAACGAGCAAACGGGTCACCTGATGGAAAGCAACTTCCATCGCCCATGAACACTCGCAGCATCAGAAGAGCTGCATGTGCGTTGCCGGCCTTTTAAGAGGGAATAGGATAATAGGGGAGGGTAGGGAAGGGAAGGAAATAGGGGAGGGTAGGAAAGGGAATAGGGTAGGGGATTGGGCCTCCGGTAAACTCACTCACTCGGCGAAACACAGCGCAAGCGCTGTTTCACTCCGGTTTTCTGTGAGAACGTGGTATTTATCCGGTCGATCCGACCCATTCGTGCCGAATCATGGCTCTCCCACTTATTTATTATTATATACGGTTTTGTACTACATAATATAACCTACGAATTTCAGAATAATTGTTGATATTTCGTAATTTATAAATATTGGCACTTGCTTAGCTTTTATTGTGACGTCTTAAAACTTGTGTCTAATAATTATTAACGGGCCTTGAGCCTCATAGTTTGTGGTTTCTTGTATGAGGCAAATACAAAAAACTATAATCTAATCTATAGTAAATCCTTTATAAATGCCTGTCGCCTGATATTGGTTGTTCTTGTTTGCACTGTTTTGTGAATTGTGGCGCCATAACTTCTAAGAAACGTGACGTCGGTCGTATAAGTAACAATTTCTAGTAACTTATAAGTTTAATACATTGACGTGGTTTCACCAAATATAAAAGCAACAGCACGTCAATAGACTTGAGTGCCTCCCCTCGGGAATTCGTGCATTCTGGTCTCTGGCCAAAGCTATTGAAGGAAATTTCTGCAAGACAATCCTACCATCCCTACACGTAGGAAATGGATCGTTGGCCCAGGACGCAAAGGACAAAGCCGATCTTCTGGGCAAGCTCTTTGCGTCAAACTCGACCCTGGCTGACGGGGGGCAGAAACCGCCGACCATACCGCGATGCACGAGCATCATGTCAGATATTCGGTTTCATCAGCGCTCAGTGCAAAAAGCCCTCTGTTCCCTTGATATCCAAAAGTCGAGTGGGCCTGACGGAATCCCGCCTATTGTGTTGAAAAAGTGTGCTCCAGAGTTGGCTCCGGTCTTGACGCGTCTTTTTCGGCTCTCCTATTCCAATGGCATCGTCCCGACTTCCTGGAAGACAGCCTTGGTGCACCCGATCCCCAAAAAAGGTGACCGCTCAAATCCTTCCAACTACAGACCAATCGCTATAACCTCTCTCTTCTCGAAGATAATGAAATCCATTATCAATAGCCAGCTTCTTCGATACTTGGACGGCCAGGGATTGCTAAGCGACAAACAATACGGGTTCCGTAAGGGTCGCTCGGCTGGTGATCTCTTGGCATACCTGACTCATCGTTGGGCTCAGGCAATTGAGTCGAAGGGACCTCTCCCTTCGACTCAATTGCCTGTTAGTTTGGACATTGCGAAGGCCTTTGATCGGGTTTGGCATAAAGCGCTGCTATCAAAGCTTCCATCATACGGGCTGCCCGAGAAATTATGTAAGTGGGTCACTAGTTTCTTAGCAGACAGAAGCATAAAGGTCGTAGTTGACGGCGAATGCTCGGAAACTCAGTCTGTTAATGCTGGTGTCCCTCAGGGCTGTGTGCTACTCTATTCATACTGCATATCAATGACATGTTACAAACCAACGGCATTCATTGCTATGCGGATGATAGTACAGGTGATGCTGTATATACCGGCTCCCCTAATATTTCTCGGCAAAATGTCACTGAGAGTCGAAACGAACTTGTGTCTAAGGTGGAGAATTCATTGGAGAAGGTCTCTGAATGGGGTAGACGTAACTTAGTCCAATTCAACCCCACCAAGACACAAGTCTGCGCGTTCACCACTAAAAAGTCACCAATGGTCGTTTATCCTCGTTTCGAGGGCACATCTTTAACCATCTCCCCTAGCGTTGAGATACTTGGCGTCCACATATCGAGCGAAGTCCAGTTCCGATATCATCTTGAGGGTAAGGCCAAATTAGCCTCGAAGAAGCTTGGTGTTCTTAACAGAGCGAGACAGTACTTCAGTCCGGACCAACGCCTGCAACTCTACAAGGCGCAGGTTCGGCCTCATATGGAATATTGTTCTCATCTTTGGGCAGGGGCGCCAAAATACCAACTGCTCCCTCTGGATCGTATCCAACGAAGGGCTGCTCGAATTGTTGACTGCCATAGTGTTTCAAACAGCTTGGACCCCCTGGAATTACGCCGAGATGTAGCTTCACTCTGCATCCTCTATCGGTTGTATCACGGGGAGTGCTCTGAGGAATTGTTCGGAATCATACCACCTGCAACTTTTCGCTATCGTCCCACGCGAAAAACATACCATCCTCATCACCTTGATGAGTGGCAGTCTTCCACAGTGCGTTTTTCGCGTAACTTTCTGCTGCCGCTCACTGTAAAACTCTGGAATGAACCCATACCCCTAACCCATATATATATATATTTTGGAAAAATATTTTGTTTTATTCAAATATATATATATATATATATCTACGTATTAAGTTGTATAATATATATATATATATATATATATATATATATATATATATATATATATATATATATATATATATATATATATATATATATATATATATATATATCTACGTAGTAAGTGTATTTTAGTTTTTGAATAAAACAAAATATTTTTCCAAAATACCTCACTTAAAATATACTACCATGGAAGTATAAATAGAAATACTAGAAATTAGATTATATACGTTTCTAGTTCCTATGCTCCTTAATCAATTCCATGTATGGGACTAGGCCACTGCATGTACGTCACAATGGCCGGCAAACAGGGAGAGGCAGGCGACAAGGAACAGATTAGATTCGACACGTTCCGCGTCTTGAGTGCTGCGCAAACACGATATCGCATTATCTACTATAACCCGGTTCCACTTGTTCAAAAGTCCACATCGCCGAAACCAATACCTATTACTAATAGATATTCTTTGAGTGCGAGTATCGTACACCCAAATTCAGGTGTAAATAATTTGGGTGCGCGTTAAGCATGTCGCTTCATGGGAAGAGCTCGAAAATATTCATAGATTTTTTTTGCGTCGACCCATAGGCCATAAGTTACCACTTTGCAGGAAATGTTGCCCAGAAACTTACGGAATAAACGGCCTCCTTGTCACATCCTGTTGTTGCCGAATTGCGCAATCAGAAAAGCTCCTACCAAACTTCATAATTATTATCGTTCATCCTTGGTTTATCGTGTGTGAAAACAGTTAAAAGTAATTAGCTATCTGTTCTTCCAGAATGACGAAGGTTCATTGGCTCCTAGTTCCTTGAAGAACTAAAGATAATAAATAGATGCAACTTGCATTGATGCAACCCTTATTTCAATGCAACTCTAACAACTCTTGAATCAATTACGTAAGGAATCTGCATCCAATTAGTAGTAAAAGGATAAGAAAGTTTGAGAGACACCGCGCCCAACAATGTACCAGTCAATGAGCAGACGCACGCATAATCCTAAACAATTTCAAAAGCAATTATACAAGTTGGTCACTCCGAACCATTCCGTATGACATGTCCACTTCGAGGAAGCCACCGACGAGCGTTGAATCAAAATATCCTCTTGCTGCCACCGGCGGGGCTGACCTCCCCCGCCCCCCGGCTCATTAAGGAACGTGACGAAATTGGAGATAGTCGGTGTGATAGCGAGGCTCTATGTATATTGGTCGTCGATGATAGACCAGCTGTACCGTTACGCGGCGATCGGTGACTGAATGAACATCACCCATTCAATTGTTTCGCTGAACGACGCGGACGGCTGTCGTCAGAGTCTTCTCATAACATTTCTAGAAATTACTATGCTTAACCCTATTTGCGTCATAAGAATGCGATATGTGCACCTGCAATGTCTACAGAGTATACGTTAAATTACAGCTAGTTACGACGGTTATACCTAAAGATTTCATCGGGGCATCACGATTTTAGATTGAGAAAAGTGGCAACGGATATCAATGCTCATGTAGTGTGTATCACACCTCCCTCCTATATAAGTTAGGGTAATTAATTATTAAGTTAGTTAATAAAGATCAGTCGCGACTAAAACATCTCATTCAATCAGTCTCCCCTAAGCCGCACATTGCATGGCGACCCTGCCAGGATGTAGATTTGTCCTAAATTAACGGATTGAAAAGCTCACCACTATCATAAAAATGTTTACATCATTACACATTATCAGTTATAATAATAATTAATGTAGAAAGAGACTTATAAGGTAAAGTTTTCTTACTCGTAGAGACTTTGCTAGGGTATTCATTTAAAAGACTGATTAGTGATTAGCAAAGGAAGTATATTATAATGTGCCTAAATTATTTATTAAAAATTCCAGATTCTTTTGGTTTTAGTTAATATAACGCAATAAAACCGAAGCTTTAGAATGTATTCTTGGTATTCGTAAATTTTCTTATTTGTGTCTAGAGCAAGTCTAGATAAAAGCTCCATCGATTGTTCAATGGTCGTTCTTCTTTAAGCTTCCAAGCTTAAAGCCGACATCCGAATTTTCATAGCTTGATACAAAAGAGGACGAGGGGTCAAAATCTTTTTAAAAGGAAGTGAGAGAGAAAAAAATAGGATAGCGCGGAAGCGGCGGGCGTTGGCACCTGATGCGGCGCACATACTGATGGGGACCAGGGATGAGAGCACATTAGCATGCGTGGGATAGCTGGGGAAGTATGGTGGTGTCGAAGATGGTTCATAGCTTAAATACTTAAACACACGAGACACACGGATATGCCATTTACTGTCGTGAAATTGGGCCTTTATAGTCAGTAAGATCACTATGCCACGTTCGGCCATAATATACAACCGACGTAGATATTTTTGTTCAATAAAATTTATGTATCCCTCTTCACGTACAACCGGAAGACAATTAATAATTATTATCCAATCTTTAATAGACCTCATGTTTATAAGCGATCTTTCAAGAAACATTTAATTTGAAAAATTGTGACTCAAAATTGCTGTTATTTTCGTCGACCGTGAGCTCGATTCTAAGTAATCGATGCAGTAGAGCACTAGATATAGGTGTCCTTTTCTCAAGTTTAAATATTTTCTTGAATTTGAAAGATTCAAGGGATTGTTTACGGACAGTAAATAGTTAAACAACAAAAAGAGAACAACAAGAACAAATTACAACACACACGACGCAAGACACAGCTACTTAGCATGTCCCGCACATTCACTCGGATTCCGATGTTCAGTTTTAGTGGTCACTCGGAGATGATTTGAATTTACGAACAACAGGCTCAGAGGGGGCTATCCTGAAACAAATCAATGAGTTTGAAATCATTACAAAACTTAGGAGAAAAAAAACACCGCAAAGTTGTTCCATTGTCGGAAAGGAAATGACGACGATAAAGGACCAAAAGTAAGAAGCTGTTTTTTTTAAAGCGCTATTTGATCAAAGTAGTTATAAAATATGAAAAGCTAGAAAAATTAAGCCTTATAAACAAGGTAACAGGAAGCTTATCGAATCTTTCATGGATTGTGTGGGAAGTACATTTTTACTGTACTTTACTGAAAGCTCCGTAATGGTTTGTGTGGTGCAGAAGTGCTTTTTACTAAGATATCAATCATTAAGTAATTCTCAGTATATAACCCGACTCGAATCTTATATCGCACGCCATATCATATCGAATGAGTTCAGAATAGCCTCCCAAGCGGGGTAATATCGAATGCGCGTGTACACGATCTTACATAGAGATAGCATCTCAATTGAATCTTACACAGCCATTATAAAACCATATGAAACTGATGCTTCTAGAATACAGATTAATTATTCTTACGCACTTTCTCGAGCCTACTACGAGACGACGTTGGAGGATTTTTAATGTGTCTCCAAATAGCTAACAGACGACTTTTAATAGAGTTCCGTAATCTGTACAAAGAGGGTAAAAAGTTCCCTGTCTGTTTATAACTATACTGTATCTCCATAATTGTAAAAAAAAAGACAAAAGAAATAGCTAAGTAAAACTCCTATACAATAAATAAACGTGTTGTATTTCCTTTCAAGTGTATGCTGACTCGCCCTTCGCCGTCTTTTATTTCACATCCGTATTTTGAGATTTCGTCAATCTTTAATAGGGAATACGCAAATGTCGAAGCAGAGGGGGCTACTACCTACAGCACAGAATACATATATACAAGTACTATCAGCCCTCCTAGACAAGTGACAAAACGCTATCGCTAGTGCTAACGCTAACGCTACAAAAGGTATGGATTTGACATTAGTATTCGCTAGCGAAGCGATGACTTATGTCAAATCGCATACATTTTGTAGCGTTAGTGCTAGCGTTAGCGTTAGCGTTTTGCCACTTGTCTAGGGGGGCAGAGAAGTTGATTCCTATGCAAATCGGGGACTTAAGTAGTTTGGTCGCGTTACGTCAAACCCAGCTGACAGATCACAATTAACATTGAATTGACATATTCGACCAAATAACGTTGGTCTGTCAATCGCATAGGAATCAATTTCCTCGATGGTACCTACAGTTATTAATGCGACCAAAATGCGACATGTTGCACACGTCTTATCAGAATATAGATAGAAACAGGACGTGGTAGAGCCATGCTTTGGCAAGAATGGGCCGGCTCGACTGGAGAAATACCACGTTCTCACAGAAAACCGGCGTAAAACAGCGCTTGCGTGTTTCGCTGAGTGACTGAGTTTACCGGAGGCTCAATCCCCTACCCTATTCCCTTCCCTTCCCATCCCTACCCTCCCCTATTACCCTATTCTCTCTTAAAAGGCCGGCAACGCACCTGCAGCTCTTCTGAGCCTGCGAGTGTCCATGGGCGACGCTCGTTTGCCCCCCTTATTTCATAAAAAAAAGAAACGTCAAAATATGTCGAACAAAATTTTTGTTTAGGTACTTTTTATATGCTGGTGCTATCTCTATCGTGAAAACATTGCAGTAATCAGTATTGTTTTGTTTGATTGAAAACTGAACTTGAGTATACGATTAATCAATGACAGTATATCCGTTACAGTCTACAGATAGAGAATCAATAATGCTGTGTAGTATCAACATTCAAGGCGCTGGTCCCCGATACGATGTGTCAACACAAGATCTGAACGTATTAGATAGTAGGTAGTTAGGTACACTTGTAGCTTTATTCCACTTGCGCCTGGGATTTAATATGTCTGTACTCGTAATGATAAATCATGTAACTCTTTTTGTAACTTATAGCCGCTCTTAGAGATATTTAATAACTACTTAACAAACCAACTTTAACGAAGAGTTTGACATAAAAATATGAACTTTATATAAAAAATTTAATTAAATTAAAGTGAAGTGGTAATTAAATCTTTCTGAATGCAATCGTTAAACTTATATAACTAATATATAAAACTATCGATCCTTTAACTATACGAAACTGTAATACTTATCTATCTTTCAGTGAATTCTAAAACCTCATTGGCTTCGCTAACCTTCGCTTATATTTTAGGTTGTCATCCAGATTCCTATTATAATGGCTTCCTTCTGAAGAAAGGCCTTATCAACTGCTGCATCTATTAAATGTAAATTGTAAACTAATTTTCAAGATTAAATAATTGCTATTAAAATATGACGTCTCATAAAAATCTTGTTACTTAATACTCAAAATAATTAAAACACCATAACTATTAACTATAAGTACCTACGAAATGAGCTACTTGCTTAAGCTAATTAAAATCTTAAAATGATAAATTATCTTTAATAAAAGTTTATTATAATAATGGTAAAATATCTTCTTAGCCATTAATTTCCCCAAGGTAATCTAAACCGTCGCAACCTTGGGCCGGTCAGAACTCGGACGGTTTAATTTGCAAATTAAAGAAGAGCTTAATTTATGTTGTTTGTATTAAGTATTGTGGGGCTGGAGCCAGACATAAAAACTAAAAAAGTGTACATAAAATATACATATTATATATCATGAAAAGAATAATGTACCTATTGTCTTAATTTACGGTTTGCATAAGCATAGTTTTGGGAGTCTTTTAGACCTTTTTCCAAAAAAAAAATCTCGTTATTTTTTTTCGCTTAGATAATCATTAAGCTATTATTACGTCATTAGCATAATTATCATATTACATAGTCATTAATTTACAAACGAATAATATATTACTATTACTGTTATGGCGCCAAGTAGAGCCCGCTGTATCTGCGGCGAGTAAACAGCGTGTTCCGAGTAGAACATAATGCAGCATTGTGGACATCTCCGGTCTCGGCGCAGGCGCACCGCGCACCCGACACCTCATCCCACGGTCAGCTCTCATAATATTCCGCCAGCACAGTAAACATTACTGCTTAGCAACGCAGTTGCGGCGCTTTTGTTATTGCAGGGATCTAATTGCTTCGTAATAGTAGGCTTCCATTTGCAGCTTGAAAATAGAACATTATTTAAAGTGATGAAGGAATGTTATCCCAGTTTGGTCCAGCCTCCGACTCTTTTTCATACGCATCTGCAGATTATGTACGAATAACGAACTTGTGAGTCAGTCTTAACCATAAAGTTAATATACCTAGCGAAATAGAGCAACAATCTCGAGCTGTCAAACGAAACTGAAATTGGTTTCATCTGTGTGTAAAAATATGTGTACGTATACACTTACACAAGTATGATTGAACATGAATTCTTCGAGATTAAATTATTGTCAACGTGCGGCACGTGCCGACTGGACGTCAAAAAATGTGCTGCTGTCATGTATCACACGTCTCTTTTTACCACGCAGTGTTACTGATAGTGACATATTCTCTCTTGCTCAGGCCTTTGTTTCTCTATTCCTTTCTAAGTATATTAACTTTATGGTCTTAACAGACAGTCTGAGCAGACCGAAGAAAATTAAACTTACTAATATTCTACAATCAGAAAAATTGAATCATAAACATAATTATGGCGGACGGTATACGCAATTTGGGTGTTTTCAGTCAGCCTGCCCGCATTCCGCGAATAACATAGTTTTGACATAATTAATGTATGCGTAAGTGCACCATCTGCTTTGAGAATCAATTTCTCCGATTGTATCCAATAATGACTAGATACAAAGTGTACGTAATAGCTTCCAGATTTTCTTGTGTCAAAAACAATTCGTCTGACTTCACTTCTCAAAACTTCCGTTCACAATATTCGAAAGTTTAGCATTTAGGTTATGTATTGCGAAAGCTGACGAGACCGATCGATCGAAGTTTTCCCGCCCATTGTATGCGGATTCTGCGTATCACCAGATCACCGCTGCCCCCTGCGCATACTAAACACTTTTACGATCCCACATTTTGTCCGCACCGAGATAATAAAATAAACTCACGAATCCTTTCCCTCATTTGGATGCTGAAGGAGTAGCTAATGTATCTGTAATCAGTCAATCAGTAGAGACAGTAGACCATGGTCGATAGACTATAAAACTCAATAGATTTTTATAAGTAAAAGTAAAAAGACCATGTTGATCACTAATAGTGATCAACATGGTCTTTTTTGAAGGCAAGTTTTGAGTGCAACATATAAAGCATAGCAAAGCTGAAAACAGCATTTAAAAGCTCTATCTTGATGACGTAGAAACGGCAGAGATGCTGGAAAAATTGGAGGAATTGAGGTAGAAACAAATAAGTACTATCAGAGAAGTTGATTCCTAGGCAGATGGCGGAGTGCCGACCTAAGTAATTTGGTCGCGTTATGTCAAACCCATCCGACCGATCACAGCTTACATTGAATTGACATGATCCGACCAAATGACGTAAGTCTGTCAACTGCCTAGCAATCAACTTCTCTGATAGTACATAATATACATAATATTATTAAGCACGTGTGTGCTCTTTAATGAAGTGAAATAATAAAGACAATAAAAGTAGAAGAATAGTTAGATTTCAAAGAAAAGACCTAGAAAAACTTTACGCATGTACGTACCTAATCTCCAGACAATCTCGATTCAGTGTTGTCTGTTAATTAGTCTGTACCTAAGTAAGTTGTATAGGTACAAGTGTACCGACCAGCGATATTATATCTAAATGAATCAGAAGCATCCAAGCGACAAACAACCAGTACGAAGCCTCTCTGTAATTTATTCTACATCTAAAAAGCTGGTTTCTCACGCACTCATAAGCTGTGCATGTATGGAAAAGGTTGTAGTTATCCTCTCCGCATTATGCATTAACGCTCCTCCAATATAAACTTTATTATAAGGTCTCAGAGTTTGAAAACGCTTTGTCATGGAGTTTGTGAGTTAAGTTGTTTTTGCGTCGGCAACTCCAATTTATTTCATTAGGAGAAGGCAGGATACATGTCCCTCGATGTCTTCATGGGCGAGTGACTTCGACATCAGTGTTGCAATATCTTAAAAGTTTTTACTTTTAAAAGCTTTTTATTTCTACTACTTTGCTAGCTTCAGATTTGACTTCTGATTCTCCTCTTAATTAACGGATTTTTCTCAAGTTGATGTTGCAACGTCATCAACAATGTACTTTTTAAAGTTGCTTTTACTTTTGTTTTTCACGTTAATTGGAATATTTCGTTTTTACTTGATTGCAGAAAACATGATTTATAAAATTAGGAAATAATGATGGTGCAGAAGTATTAAACTTGTCATATTTTCCATCTTTTCCTGGAGTTTGTTGGAGCTGGCCACATTGTGGTAAGAAAAAACTGAATGCTCCCCGCATCTCGGTAATTTTATGCGAGACCGTCTCGCGAACCATTAGCCGATGGAAGAAACGAGTCTTTATCTCTCGCCTCGTTTCCGTTTGAATTTAAAACGAGTTGTTGACAGTACCTACACATTCAAAATGTCTGCTCATGTTTCTACAGATAAATAAATCGTCTGTGGGCATTAAAATATTATGTTTAGTATATAATCGTTGTTACATGCAAAGCTATTACTAGGATTAAGTTATGCTTATGAAGAGATTAGTTTTTGTTTCTAACCAATGAAATTGTATGAAAAACTCTTTCTTACAATAAATTGTGCAATCGAGATTTTATTTTTTATATCCTTAGTATCATTGTAATGCAACCGATGAACTATGTACCAGCAAACTATCTGCTAGCGATGTCATAATTTTTGAGATCTCAAGCGGAAGAAGCTATCTACAATATAATAATGTATAACAATACAACGTTCCAATCAAAGTCCTCAAAAGCTACATTTTCTGGTCACTGTCGATTGTCGATGACGGTCAATTTATGATAAATACAACGTGGAGAAAAACGCCGAAGTTTCGTGCAGGACAGTGGGAGCGAGATGGCCGTCGCGGTCTGGTGGCGCGGGGGTCCGCTCTGACCTCGCGGATTCCAACCTTCTTTATTCCGAGCTTTTCTCGGAATCGAAAACGATCATTTAATATTTAATTACTCGGAAATAAATAATATGATGCACGAAACAATTTTTGTATTCGTGTGTACACACAAAGATGTAGAGATGATCTTTCATGGATTAATATTACCTCTACAAATATTCCTTATCCGTAATAGAGAAGATGATATTATGAGTTATCGAATGCAACTTTAATTAGGTTGCTCAGGCTTTAATTTCTGGAGTACAATAGTGCGTCAAAAGATTGTTATTGGTACTATCAGAGAAATTGATTCCTAGGCAACTGGGAGACCTATTGGTCATGTTATGTCAAACTCAGCTGACAGATCACAATTAACATTGAATTGACATGATCCGACCAAATGATGTTGGTCTGCAAACTGCCTAGGAATCAATTTCCTCGATGGTACATATCATTAATATTTGCCATGTATATTTTTACACATCTTACTTTGTCTTGCTTTTCTTTCTCCGGACGGTTACCCGTTAGAGTATATGTATCTAAAGGTGTTTAATATGTAAATGGCTGCGGAAGGCGTTATCGGTGACAATAGTCTGGCCACACTCCACTGCGCGCGTTATCACACCAGACTCATTACCACAGTCTAGTCTTTCAACATTTACATTTATTCTAGCAACATCACCATCAACACCATTAGAAGCGGCATTATCATTATCACAATCATCATACAACCATTGTCGCCATCACAGATATAGATCAAGATAGATACCGCATGTTGCTCCGTTTGTATGAAAACGAGCGTGCCACTTTTTTACTAACTACCCGATTCCGATAGCAGACTAAAGAAACGACGTTCGAAAGACGAGCGTTGCTCGTCGTTTGGGAACGCGATATGGCACGCGAAGTACATACACATACGGTATCTATCTTGATCTTTGTCTGTGGTCGCCATTATTTATGATCATAGTTTCTGTTTATATTTCATATATACCTTCAAATGCTTAACATTACCATCTAAAACATTGCAATGTTGGGGATGGAAAATTTGTTCATTGATCCATCATCATCTTCACCGCCATCACTGTCATCATAATCAACGTTGCCGCAAACACTAACATCTACCAAAATTATTACGTATGTCATTTATTTCAGGTTCGGTATCTACGCGCTACGGCCGCACTCAGAGTTTTAATGTTCACTAGAGATCGCCCAATGGTCGAATTTTGACCTTAGTTTCAACGAAATTAGGACTACTACCTATATTTTGTAAAAAAATATTTACTTAACATATTTTTTTCAACTCTTGTCTCTGGGACTCAGCTGATCTCAGCTGGCCGTGTAAGCATTGTCTAATAGTATCGCAGATTCAATAAAAAAAAAACTATAATACATTTTCAATTTGTCAACTTGTTGTCAACAGACTTCAATCATATATATATATATATATATATTAATATATATTATTTCAAAATAATATTAGCTCGATGCACTCCTTCACCATATAAACTATAACTGTGCAAAATTTCATTCACCTATGTTTCCCCATTTTTCGTCAAAAGGGATACAAAATTTTTGGCTCACGTATAGGGTATGTTATTCGAATATTCGAATACTCGTTTTATTCGAATATTCGGCGATTTTATTATTCGAATATTCGCCAAATTATTTTTCGAATAATTCGAATAGTAAAAATATTCTTTATTTTTGTTTAAAATGCTATCAAACATAAAATTAACATGGAATAAGAACATAATTAAGTTTATTTCAGAAAAATAATATTATTTATGAATATTCTACATCTTTAATGATAATATTATAATATATAAATCTGTTTTAATCTAACTAATGAGTATACGACCATTCATCGTCGCTGTTGACCATGTTTTAGAAACGCCATATAAATTCATTTGCATGTTCTGCAAAATAACGATTTTGCCTAAAGATATGAAAATGAAGAAATTATAAATTCCTTTCAGTCATGGATTTAAGTATCGTCATTAATGGTCGCTCACGATCTGTATCCATTGACTTCTTTCAAGCATAATCACATGAGAAAAGTAAAAGGTGCTACGATCGAAAACGGCTTACACTTTACAGCCTTTCTTTTATTGCCCAGCAGTTACCTTAAAATATACATTTTAAAGTGTTTAACGATAAAAATTAACCATGTCATTTACAAAGATTTATGTTGATAAAAGTAAAAATTAGAATTGCTTACTTCGTAGTATTAACAAAATAGGTTGTACATGGTTGTACGAAGTTTTTTTTTACTTTTGTTCAGAGTTTTCAGCATTTTTCAAAAAATTTGAATTATTCGAATAATATTCGAATTATTCGAAAACTTTTGTAAAATATTCGAATTATTCGAATAGTAAATTTGTCGAATAATAACATTCCCTACTCACGTATTAATATATAGATTAACTGACTGACTTTAATTCACTGAAGAGTTTGACGGATAATGTCTGGGGCACAAGCCCCAGACATAAGTCAAAATCTTCATTTAATCCCTCGATCGTGAATTCTTGGAAATCTATTGATTCTATTGTGTCCCGCTCACCGGTGAGCATATGGGGCTTGATGTGTTAATAACAGTTAAGTATTTAATATTGGTCTGAGTACGGCAGTTAGTATCGTATTTTTGTCACTTTTACAACTTTAATCAATACAGGAAAATATACGTCGGTGTTATTAATATAAAATATGATTTTAACGAATATTATGAACAAAATACGTCATCAAAAAGGATGCTGCAGTTATTTTAACCACCATGAACGTCATTGTTATCAGGATGGTCTAAATTTATCATAATTATAAATCAAATTCACAATAATTTTTAAATCAAACAGATTAAAAAGGAACAATGATTGGGCTACTGGTAATTGAAAGGGGTAATACGTGATATGGCATTACTTTCTTAATACCTAGTCTACTATACTATAATAATAATAATAAGCAGCTTGTGGCGAGCAGTTGGGGAGTAGCGACCCCACGTACCCGAGTGCTCCCAGGGTAGCCCCCTGTTCTCCATCTCCGGCTTGCCTTTACTGGCCGGCCGGAACACTGACGGAGAATCAGGTCCTACCCCCGCCTTGCCTTAACCGGCCGGTCAGGGTGGAGTCGCGAGAGCTTCGGCTCGGAAGGAGAATGTGAAGCGTAAGTGGCGAGTTGGCGACGTGATGGGACCCTCAGGTCTGAGAGTGCAAATGATCGGCGTTTAAGGTCCAGCGACACCTCTCCTGCCTCAAGCCGCTCTGTAAATGTTGCCGCCTCGGTGAACCGTGCGTGCGGCCATTTCGAGGGGCCCATTTCGAAAAGTTGGTGTGTCACCGTCTGCCAACATCATGATACATGTTTCCACGTTGTATCGGCAGACATCCTTCCATAGTCCCAGTTACCCAGTCCACTAGCACCTCACCATCCATCATTTCTAATATCCATTCTCTGCAAAAGTCCTACACTGGCCGCTGGCTCTCCTTGGTCGTACGAGTACTCCTATAGTGCGGACAGGAAGAGTGGCCGGCTAGTGTCACATGCATTTAGATTAAAACTGTGTAACGGGCCTCTACGTGTTGGCTTTGGCCCCACGCATGCTTTCCAAAGGTCCCGGACCTCTATTTAATTGCCCGTGAGCAAGGAATGCCTTACACAAACATAATAATAATAAATTTTATTTTCAGACTACATTTCGGCTACATATACCTATGTTATGTACTTCGCAACGACAAAATTTTAGTGCAGTTTAAGAGTGAACTCTACGCTCATGTACACTCATACAAGTCCTAGAGTATTGTCATTTATCACTTTGTTTTTTTTTTACATATATAGCAAAACTATTTTTGTTGAGTAAGCTCATGTTTCTGCGATAATGTACGCTTTGCGGACACTACCTAAATAATAATATGATAATTCATTCGAGAACAAACCCCTTTCATGCGTTCTCGTTAAAAATATACCGAGTTGGGTCACGCTATTTCGTTTTTCGTGATTAAGGATGTGTGATGTTTTCCATTATGTATGTTAATCATTATTAAGAATAATGAACCACCTACTTACGTTTGAAGTTTTTTGTTTCATAATATTCATAATAATACGGCTGCTTAGGTTTGTATTAACCATGGTACCTTCTAATTGAGCAATTGGGATAGTTGATTTGTCTTTTTTAGGGTTCCGTACCCAAAGGGTAAAAACGGGACCCTATTACTGAGACTTCGATGTCTGTCCGTCTGTCCGTCGGTCTCCAGGCTGTAACTCAAGAACCGCTATAGCTAGAGTTCTGAAATTTTCACAGATTATGTATATCTGTTGCCGCTATAACAACAAATACTAAAAATAAAATAAAATAAATATTTAAGGGGGGCTCCCATACAAAAAACGTACGGCTTTTTTGCTCTTTATCAATAATGGCAACAGGTAGGTACTTGAATTTTTCTCAAAGTCCTTAGTTATATGTGTACTTTAATATTTTATATTTAAATTAAAATAAAATAAAAAAAATTAAGGGGGGCTCCCATACAAAAACACAATTTTTGACGTAATTTTGCTCTATAATGGTACGGAACCTTTCGTGCGCGAGTCCGACCCGCACTTGGCCGATTTTTTAATATAATATAAGTAAATTAAAGAATTTTAATTTTTAATACATTAAAATATGTCACTTACCATTTAAGGTGAACCGATTAAGATGTTATTTTCATAATATGTTGTATATGGACGTATACATTGAGTTCCAGGAAAGTAGGTGCATGGGAAGGCTTTCGCGACGAAAGTTTCTCGCGAAAGATTTCATTATGATTTTTTGCGCAAATGAAGTTAGTGTTACATGCCTAACATAACGAATCATTTATAAGACCTATCCCTATTATGATCATCATCGCCCAATTTTAAAACAAAAAAAAGTGGAGAAAACAAAAGTAAATGGGAATGTCCAGCGATTGGTGGACGCGACGTTGCCGCTCCGGTCACCTGTGGAGATGATCTCCCGTCCCTCTCACACCTCACCCATTCCACATACCCCTCCCGCTTTCCGCGACGCAGGATCGTCTCGCTTCAAGACGAAACTGAGATAATTCCGCTCTTTGAATTTCGAACTCCAACTTTTTTTATTCAAATGAGAATGACCAATGAGGAACAAGTTATGAGCTTTTGTTCTCGAACGATTCAATCATGACGTCATTATTGTGATCATTCTGATTGAAAAGTAATTGATTTCATTAAGTAGAATGTAAGTAAATAGAAAAATTAAGCCTCTACTATAAACTTAAAAAGCTCTACATAACTTGATCATTGATGATTAGTGATTACACATTAAATCTTAATTTTCAATTCAATTAAAATAATAATATTATTATAGGTCTACCAAGATCTGATAGCGAAAGCCAAAAAGTGAGAAAAGAAATTAACTATAGCAATGCCGTGGTAATTGGAATAAAACATTTTGATCCCTTTTTTGTCCTTATAGCGGCTGATTCTGTGTGTGGTACATGAAATATAAAAATGTAAGATATTTCTGGAAAATCTGCCATCCGAATTTGCCATCAGATTCCGGTAGACCTACAGGTATTTAATGTTCGATCAATTTCTGACTGATCGAATGATTCAGTAAATTTGCTTGCTCGATATTACCTATTTATTTGTTACTCTATCTACATTTTTTTCAACAGCAGAAAGTCTTCCCTATAACCAAGCCTCGAACCCTATTTTGCCCCATAATCTTCTAATGACGTGACTTTGCAAGTCCTTAACGAAAAACTTTCGCTTAATATCCGTAAAAATTAAAAAAAATTGTAGCGTTAATGATATGTCAATATTGACATGAACTGGTGGCTGGTGCTGGCGGCAAAAACGCGGGAGTAACGGTCAGAGCCAACTGTCTTGGAGAAAGGGATGGGTCGCGTGCGCAAGGTACGGCGTAGAGCTACGACGCGATGAGACATGCCAGGGAAATGTTAAATTAATAGTGAAAACGTAACTTATGTACTTTTAACTTGTTTTTCTAATAACACTACCTGATCCGGCAAACATTGTTTTGTCATATGTGTCGTGGAAATATGTTTAAGAGCCTCAAAGGACGATCTTCCGACCGAGCGAGGGGATGTCATGTTGTAGAGATAACTCTTTTTTAAAACCTCTATTATTTTTAGGCAAACTTAAATTGTACAATTTAGGAATCAGGATTGTACGTTGTTTTGTTTATTTCGGGTATGAAAAAATATGTTGGCTAATTATTACATCAACACTCTACAGGATATTAGCACACGCAACAAAATCAGTCCATAACATTTTAAACTTTCGCGTTGCATTATAATTAAACTTTTTAATCGGGACTTAACGCCACTTATTTAAGTAGTAATGCTACTACGAGTACATACTTTTAAGTATGTACGCGACTTATTTAAGTAGTAATGCTACTACGAGTACATACTTTTAAGTATGTACTCGTAGTAGCATTACTACTTAAATAAGTCGCGTTAAGTCCCGATTAAAAAGTTTAATTAAAATCAGTCCAGCCGTTTCGGAAGAATTTTGGGCTACCAGTATGCTATATAAAATTTTTATAACAAACAGCTGCTGCATTTACAAAGTGTACGAAAGGTTTAACATTTTTACCTTTGATATTGTAGTGGAGTGTTGTCACTTGTCAAGCCATATCTACCAGTCTCTACATCTACAGCGGCAGGTGCGTAGGCGTCACCTTTACAAGAAGCATTACGTGAGGGAGAGTGACCGGAGCTCGGGGGTGGCGGGGGGCGCCGGGGGGTGTCGGGGGGTGAACACACCGAAGGTTACACTACACGCCATATGTGCGATTATATTGTAATAACTCCTCAAGCTATAACTTCAAGAAGCTATAAACTGTGTATCTACAAGAATTATTGCGATAAAAGGCACCGCGCTTCCCTTATAATAATACTAGACGATCTGCGCGGCTTCGCTCGCGTAAATTAGAATTGTGAAATTCCTAATTTACGCGGGTGAAGCCGTATATTTTCCGACATCTGTGCTAAATAACATAAAAATTCTCCAGTAGTTCGTTAGATAAGCACTTTCAAATAATTTTCCTGTTTTTTGCCACATTTTCCTCTGCTTCTTCGGCCCTATTAGTCTTAGCGTGATAAAATATCATAGCCTTCCTCGAGAAATGAGCTATCTAACACTGATTTTTTTTTAATCGGACCAGTAGCTCCTGAGATTAGCGCGTTCAAACAGATAAAGAAACTTTTCAGTTTTATAATATTAGTATGGATTATGATCTGTAGCCATAGCTTTGGTATTTAAAGAATACACTAACAATTTCAATAATTTGCCAATTTAACGATAACATCGAAGTTGAAAAAAAAGCTTATTTCGACAAAGATACACGTTAAAATAGTGTTTTTATGAAATCGCGACCCCAAGCGTTTATATTTGCCGCGTTGCCGAGATCGCACCAAAACCCTATTTTTTACTTAACTTAGTTCAAAATTGTCCTAAAAAAATTTGAAAACGGGGAATATGTAGTACATGATATTATCGATCTATTGGCGTGTGTTTCAAATAAAAGTCATTTGTAAATCCTAAGGAGATGCTGAATGTATGCTTGAATTTTGATAAATTGGTTTTACTTTGGAAGCTGATATCATGAGTATAATAAACAAAATTAGAAATTTAAAACGGGGAAAGGAATGTTGATATACTGAAGATTATTGCTGTATTTGTATTATAACTTTGTAGCTTTCAAATTATGAGTTTATAAGGCTTTAAATACGATAAATTACGGAATCTCCGTAGGGAAGGCCCTTAAGAAAAAGACTTTAACGCGAGCGAAGTCGCGTTGTTTATTAAATTATGTCACAAATCAAACATCTCGAAATTCATCTCGAGGGGGAAAATGAACTTTACTATATAAGTTTCTCTATCAAACACAAAGTGTAACAGGCGAAATAAAAATCATAATAAAACTTAGTTGTTATGTCACTTATGCTTATGTGTTCTCCTCGAAGGCTCAGACAGTGTCGCAGGCGATACAATGGCGTTTTAAATAATAATTGACGTGTGCGTATGATCGGTATAAATAATATTTCATAATATTTGGCCGACCGCCCGTGCCGAGTTTAAACAAATAAATGACACCTTTAACCCGCGGTTGCTTGCGTCACCCGTGTATCGCAACTTCCGCACCGGGCCTAAAAGACCATAAGGCCTTTAATGAGTTATTTATGTCATGTAATACCATAGACATAATATAATGCTACAGTATATATTATGTCTATGTGTAATACTATGTTGATCAATAAAACTTATTGAGTAATTTATGTGCCAATCAATTTGTTTGCCAATACAAAAAAAAAAACATTTACAAAGCGCAAATTTACAATTCATTTTTATTGGTTAATCAATTTTTAAATATTGGTTAGCGCTCAGCTCAGTAAAGAAAATAATGATGTATACTATATATTATTTACTAACTTACATATTATAGTAAACTATTCATGTACATTAAGGTTTGACTCCATTTACTAACTAAGTTTTGACTCCAAGGGCCAAGGTGTAGCCGGGTAACCCTTTAACACTGCATAAATTGTCTTTAACACCATTCTCCTATCTTTCCTAACGTTCATCTTTCACTGATTTACTCTTTTTTACCGAAAAACTTGTAAAAGTACCAACAGTATTCCTACTTGTAACTCAGCGCACGCGGCGCGTGGAGAGTGCAAGTGATGCTGAGTCAATGAGAATGTTAAGGAGGTTCACAAGAAATGCTGAATAATGGATTTTATTTCGGAACGTGATTGAGGTTCCACTGGGGATAATTTGTGAATAAAGCTGTCTTGTTTGTTACTTGATATCCTACCTATAGCTTATAGCCTTCCTCGATAAATGGGCTATCTAACACTGAAAGAAATTTCAATTCGGACCAGTAGTTCCTAAGATTAGCGCGTTCAAATGTTCAAATAAGCCCTTTCAAATAATTACACCCCCTACCCGGTTTTTCCACATTTTCCTCTATTTCTTCGCTCCTGTTAGTCTTAGCGTAATAAAATGTAGCCTTCCTCAATAAATGGTCTATTTAACACTGAAAGAATTTTTAGAAAGGTGCTTACATTAAGGCTCTTTTCCAGTATGATGGGGCATCATGATGGACAGTTGAAGAAGAATCTACATTCTACAAGTTCTAATATGCCAATCTACAGTGTTAGTGATTACATAAACCCCTTTATCAGAGAAGCTAGATACAATAATAATTAGTGCGTTTAATTTTAAATTAGATTTTAATTGCGATAATCCAAGTAAAAGTTATCCCTATGTTAAAATATCGTATCATTTCTTTCCTAAATACGAGGGACGAGAAAAGTTGCAAAATATAACCCAGACTGCTTGAGGACTGCCGCACTCAGTACTCAGACACGCATGTTCATTACTTATTACTTAACTATAAATAATTAAATGAAGATTTTGACATAAGCCCCATACATTATCTGTCAAACTTGGGAGAGACATGGTTCGGCACGAATGGGCCGGCTCGACCGGAGAAATACCACGTTCTCACAGAAAACCGACGTGAAACAGCACTTGCGCTGTGTTCACTCAGACTCACTAAGAGTTTACCGGAGGCCCAATCCCCTACCCTATTCCGTTCTCTACCCTCCCCTATTCCCTTCCCTACCCTATTCCCTCTTAAAAGGCCGGCAACGCACCTGCAGCTCCTCTGATGATGCGAGTGTCCATGGGCGACGGAAGTTGCTTTCCATCAGGTGATCCGTTTGCTCGTTTGCCCCCTTATTTCATAAAAAAAAAAACTCTTCATTAACTTGAAGCTTAACCAATGAGTGCGACTGTATGTGTTCTTAGTGGTCCTAAGTTTAAAAACTTTTACATTTTTAAACACTTTTTGTATGAAACTTAACGAACACCTGCATAACTGATATGCCGCGGTTGATATCTTTTGCCATACAAGTACAGAACATACAGTCGTAAAAGGATGACCTTAATGATGGTGTTTGTACGACCTACTTGGTACAAGCCACGCCAAAAGGGTTATGATTTTGGTCGTGCTTGTATATTACATGTATGAACTACGAATGTAATATACCTATTATTGACGTGGGAGAGCCATGCTTCGGCACGAATGTGCCAGCTCGACCGGAGAAATACCACGTGCTCACAGAAAACCGGCGTGAAACAGCGCTTGCGCTGTGTTTCGCCGAGTGAGTGAGTTTACCGGAGGCCCAATCCCCTACCCTTTTCCCTTTTCCCTCCCCTATTTCCTTCCCTACCCTCCCATATTACCCTATTCCCTCTTAAAAGGCCGGCAACGCACCTGCAGCTCTTCTGATGCTGCGAGTGTCCATGGGCGACGGAAGTTGCTTTCCATCAGGTGACCCGTTTGCTCGTTTGCCCCCATATATTTACATAAAACAAAAAAAAATAATTAAAGATACGTCAATTGCTCAAATTTGAAAGTTTGTAAAAGCATAAAGAAAAAAAATAATGTAATCAGCATCTCTATTGTTGCGACACTAATATCTGCTCTAAATAATATAATATATTACTTATAATAGTACCATCGATATAATCGGACGGTGCACCGGCCACCGAATAAAATTGCAATACAGTGGGATGCCCAATAACTTTAATCATCATAAACCTTATTCTTTAACATTAGAAACCACTTTTTAGCAATTCAGATTGAGATGCTCTTATCTGTGGTTTCCCTAGATATGGCACATCGATGCAGTAACAGTATACCGGTCGCCCCACGGAAGGGGTCCCGGAAATGAGGTTTGTTCCCCGGCGGAAGTGCCCGCGACCCCATCCCGCTGCCTTCTTACGCCGACGCTCAATTTGTACTCACTTTATTCGATGTCATTGAAATTATAGATCAATAATATTGAGAGAATTATTATTTTTAACAAAAAAATTAAAACCGACTTTACCTTTTTACCAAGGTAAAAACAATAATAATATGAACTAAAAAGTGTTTAATAACTCTTACTCTTTAATAGTGCCTTTTTCAGAATTTTTCTAAATCTCAACTATTTCTATACATACTACAGTCTTCATTATTTTGAAGTCGGTACCAGCTAATTTAATCGTGAGTTCGGTAATGTCAGAATATCTGTAACTTTTGGGACTGGTACTGTCACGGGGTGCGTGGTTGAACTCCTCTGAAACGGCTCGACCGAGTTTCGTGAATCTTAGCGAGCATATCGGCTAGGTTTGAGAATCGGACAACGTCTACTTTTATATTGATAAGTGCATTTGTTGAATAAATAATAGTAAATTATTGCAACCCGAGACTGACGGCGACGGTTGTTTGTGCGACGGGATAGCGATGGACGTTGCCATGGTGCCATACTTATTTAGTCACTTCAATAAAATAATGTGGGCGAAATACTTTATATTGGCAAAACAACGTTTAACGGGACAGCTAGTATATATCTATATATGACGAGAATATAAATTATTATCAATACAAGTTAAATCAGACAGAATAAGAATGCAGACAGCAGAACAACGCTTCGCCAAGTTCATTTACGACTATAATTATACCGACCTACGTTGGACTTCAACCACAAACGCGTACAGGGGCATATCCTACTCCAACTGAGAAGATGGATCTTTATCCATTATG